>NC_091563.1:41475333-41495333 GCF_042767895.1 Penaeus vannamei | reverse complement strand
TTTAAAAAGTTATGGTTTTAAAGTTGTCTGTGATGTCTATAATATATGATGTTATGGTCTGTAAGATACAGAGGAGTAATGAAAAGGAGTAGAATAGTGAAACAAAGTGTTAATATACCTTTTCTTCCAAATTTGTTTATGAAAGTAGGAATTATACTCAGAAAAAAACTCTTGATTTTATAGACTAAATGAGCGAAGCAAAGCACTGAGTACCATATGAGGAAATAGTACCAATAATACTTTATTAGGAAGCAGGGTTTGGTGGTAATTCTGGCATGTGGGAGAAAGTAGGAATTGTTTGTAAGGGAAGTGTCGGTTTGTGAATAGATTTCTGAGTAGGTTTTTTCTCGACTAAGAGTTAAATGGGCTATGTACCGTTTCACACCTGAGCTCAGTCTGAATACCATATTGCCATAGGGTGAAAATAAGTTTCTGTTTCATTTCTGGAAAACCAAGGATATTTTCAATTTTATGGAAGATATAGCGATTGTTGCTGATAGCCAAAAGAGATAATTACACACTATATACCTTTGGAGAAGCCATAGTATTGAAATAAAGGAAATAGACATACTTTAATTATCTTCATGGAGTTGGATGGCAACTGCCTCTGTTTTTTAATACTCGTCATTATTGGGTACCTCTTTTTATTCTTCCCTTTTTTTATGTTTAGATATTTAAAGGTCTTGAACAGTAATATTTATTGCCCAATTTGGTGAAATTATCTAGTACTTGGGAAATCCTGTCACAAAGAAGGATTTTAAGGAATATCTGGGAATCTTATTGATATTTATTTTCTTTTTAAAATAGTGGTGAAGTGACCTTTTAGTTAGGTAAAAATTTGGTAAGCTTGAAGCTTCCTGAAATTTTATATTTTCATGTATATTGCTGGATGATAAGGTTCTCAGCATCTCAAAATGTTGCCACTTAACAGAATTGGTTATTTTTGTTCAAAGCTTCTCTTGTTAGGAAAAAGTGCTACCGTTTTCTAAGAAATGTGACGTTTTGATTTGATTTTTTTCGTAAATGCCACACATCAGGACATTTTTATTTTTATTTATATCAGATGATCATAGGGAGGCTCATTCTTTTGGGTGTTCATGTAGGTTTTCACACGTTTCAGGATTGTGGTTGAACGTGTAGTAGAGGTACAGCAGGCTATGGGGCTGGATGTAGTGGAGTTTGAGGACCAGGTGGAAAAGCAAGTTCTAGGGCCACTTCTTCAATTAATCAAGGAAGACTTCCCTTCCATTTCTAAACAAAAGAAACAACTAAAGCAGGTATGAACATTAAACTTTTTAAGAGTTGATAATTTTTTCTCTAAAGTATGCCTACTTTTTTTTTTTATTCAACATGATTTTTTAAATCTAATTTTAGTATCTTATCTTTTCAACCTTTGATAAAATATAAGACATGTGTCCCTTTCTATAAAAGAAATAATGTGGACTGCCTTCATTACTTAGCATAATTCCTTACTAAAGAATAGATGTTCTCCTGTTTTAAGTATTTATTTTTTCAATATATTATATGTGAACTGTCAAGGATATAAACACTATTCAGCATTGGATCTTTTACTTTAGTTTGGCCTGGACTTAGACGCAGCAAAGACAAGATGGCGCAATTCTCAGGCCAACCCCAGCCAAAATACGAAGATGGACTTGTATCGAGAGGAATTAGAGGAGGCAGAGACCAAGCTGGATCAAGCACGAGTATGTTACCCTTTTTATATTTTGTTGGGAGTGTTGAACAATCAAGGGTTATTCTCTCTGCTTTTCAGAAATCCTTTGCCAGATCTCTTCTACTGTTATCAGTAAATGATGAGGTGTTAGCAAACAGAATATACAAATGAACATTATTGCAGAGTGTTGTTCAATTCATTAATAGGTAACACGCAGCCTACATTGACCTTAAGATGATGTGTGATTAAGTGCATCATGAATCACACTAGGAGATCCTCAATGCTTCAATACTTGCGTGGACTAAATGATGGGTAGAGCTATCATTCAAACTAAATGTGGAGCAATATTGAGCTATGTCATTGTCGTCAATCTCGACTTTGCTGATTTTGTTGCCATGGTATCCAACTCTTTGGAGACCCTTGCGGCAACTCTATGCAATTCGCTTGGAGATGAATCCCTTGGGATAACAGGTCTTGTGGACAGAGATCAAGAAGCAGGACTGTTTGCAGATTTTTCAAAGGCTGAAACACCATACATATATCTAATATCATGTGAAATGATAAGTATTGTAGGTAGGCTAACTTTTCATCACATTTTAAAGAATGCACACAATAAACAGTCTAAACATGGTTTAAGATACACAAGAAGCAATGATAAGGAGTGGTAAGTGAAAAGGACAAAGAATTATTTCTTCTCTCTTACAAGCTTACTCTTCTGAGCAATCAAATGACCCGCTGAGTATTCTCCCTATTAGCATGATGTCCCTAAATCATACTGAAATATACACTCCCTCTTTGGCTAAGATTTTAATGCATGTGTATGGTCATTGGGCTTATTTGGCCATTGATACCCACCAAATTTAATGCCACAGTGATACCCATGATATGTGTATATATTTAAACATGCACATACAAACATGTACACATTTATGTAACACCCACAGGTATGTGTACCCATGTACACATGTGTACTTGAATATTCATATACATGTGGCAGACTTAAAAAAAACAAACGTATCCATATATGAAAACAAAAACAGGTGATCTTAAGTGGAGTAGGAGGCTCACTTCTCAATGAATGTATATAGAAAGGTTAGGTCAAGAAGGGGGAGTGTCATATTATTATTACTTGAAGAAGAGAAAAAGTAAATATTAGTAAATCATATCCAGTTTTAGTTAGCCTTTTTCAATTACTTAACCAGGTAAAGATCCTATTAAAAAAGTTGCAAAGATATCACAGGACTTTTGGACTTTTATGTGAGTTGGAAAAGAATTTCCTCCCCCCCCAAATTGTTTTCATTATTTTTTTAGATATATTTTTTTGGTCGGGGAGTAAGGAAAAGAAGATAAATAGAAAATAAGATGACAGAAAATGAACAGTACTGCATATTGCATATTCATTTACTCATTTACACTGTTTATCATATGCTTTCAGACCACCTCTCATACAGAGATGAGAGTGACTTGTCTTCATTCTATTAATGAATGAATATGTGTGTGTGTGTGTTGTGTGTGTGTGTGTGTTGTGTGTGTGTTGTGTGTGTGTGTGTGTGTGTGTGTGTGTGTGTGTGTGTGTGTGTGTGTGTTTTTTATAGTGTGGATTTTATACACATACACAGACTACACATACATATGTATGGATAAAAGTATACATATATATATATATATATATATATATATATATATATATATATATATATATATATATATATATATATTTACAGAAGTATAATTGATTTTTATATTGATTTACGTACTACCTTTCAGGATTCATATGCCTGTGACATCTTTGGTTTATTGGCTCGAGAACGTGAAGTGTCACAGTATATGTGTGGATACTTAGAACTTCAGCGGGAATTTCTTCAAAGTACGCTTAATAAATTGGACCGTGTTTTACCCGAAATGAAATCGCAGTTGCATGCTTCATCCAGTAGTCCAGTTTATGGAGTGCCACTGCATGATCACCTCAAGATAACACAGGAAGTAAGTAAAGATTTTGTTTAATGATGATCTTGCCTCCAATTTTACTTTTAAAATTTGTTCTTATCTTAGGATCTTTTTAAATGAGTGATTTATTTGTTTATTAATTAGTTTATTTATGCATTTATTTATTTATATATATATATATATATATATATATATATATATATATATATATATATATATATATATATATATATGTATATATATATATATATGTATGTATGTATGTATGTATGTATATATGTATATATATATATATTTGCTTATATATTGATTAACTTATAAAACAGTAGTTAAGGGTAGGGTTAATGGGGAAATAACCTTAGAAATGTATTTCAGGAAATTGCTGTACCTCTCCAAGTGTGTGTGCGCAGGCTGATTGAAGTTGGACTGTATGAAGAAGGTATTTTTAGGGTAGCTGGTAGTGCCTCCAAGGTACGCCGGTTGAAAGGTGCCTTTGATGCAAACTTGGTGACTAATGAAACCTTGGCCCAAGCAGATGAACATGATCGTGACTATGATGTACACGTTGTTGCTGGTGCCCTCAAGTGCTACCTCCGTGAGCTGCCAGAACCTTTGTTGACACATGTCAAGCATGACCAGTGGTTAGAAGCTGTGAGAAATCCCGACCATCAGCACCGTTTGAGAGCCCTCTGGGTCGTAGTAAATCAGATCCCTCCTGCTAATCTGGCCAATCTTAGATATCTTATTAAGTTCCTAGCCATTCTTGCTGCCAATGCAAATAGTAATAAAATGTCTCCTAGCAATATAGCTATAGTCATGGCACCAAACCTCATTTGGGCACAAAGAGATTCAGAGGAACAGCCAGATCTGTCCACATTAGGACGTAACATGAGCCTCACCAGTGATTACCGTTCCATTGTAGAGCATTTGGTAGAGTATAGTGACTATTTCTTTAAAGAGAATGTAGACTTTGGTGTGACACCCAGAGTGCCACCTTCTCCATCTAGAACACATGCTGCCCCAAATGGCACACTTCCAACGCCAGCTAGGCAAGCTGCTCAGACCCACCGTCGAAATGCAAGTTCAGATTTATCAGGTCGTATAGATGTTGTAACTGGTGGAGCTCAAGGTGTGTCAGGTTCAGGTGAATGTGAAAGTCCAAAGCAACCCCAAAGAACTAAAAAGAAGCAGGCTCCAAGACCCCCTCAGGTTCGGCCAGTAAGCACCCACGGACCCTTAGTTAATGATGGACAGTCACCACCATCAGTAACATCTACTACCACAAGTGCCTCAGCCTCACCAGAACAGGTACGCAGTAATACACCCCCCCGTGAGGCAGGTGCTCAATCAGCTACTCCAGCCCCAGCTGCGAGGTTACACCATAGTAATAGTATTAGGAGACCCACAGCTGAACCTCCTAAGCCGCCCACTGCTCCTGCCAAGCCGCCCAGACCCAGTCCTCCTGCTGCTGATGCACTGGAGAGATCAGTACATGCACAATCAGAAGTGAAGACTGAAAGTAAAGGGGTAGTACTTGGCTTTGAGTTGTTACCCCAGAGAGATGTAGATGTAGTTGATGATGAAGAGGAAGTAGTACTAAGAAAAGATGTAGTAAGTGAAGGACCTGCACCAATAGGGTTTGTGGTCGAAGGTGAAATTAAAAAAGAAGAAGGTGATGCATCCCCCAAATCAGTACGATCATTCCGTCAATCTCTTGAAAATGTAATACAGCAACAGGCTGCTGGTCAGCCTGTGGCCTTGCCACGCCACACCCCTTCTGCTGGTGAAGGAGAAAGTGCACCTGCACCAGGAGTCTTACCAATACCACGTGTAAGTTCTGGAGGAGATAATCCAAGGCCGGTATTACCGCCTACACCTGCTCAGCGCACAACTATCCACACAGTGACTCCAGCGGTCAACCAACAGCGAATAACTAAAGAAAACAACCAGACAGAACGAGCAGAACCACCTGTAAGTATTTTTAGAATGGTGTGTCTAGCATTTAGATGGTCACTTGAGGAGGAAGATAGTAATGTATGAAGTACAAAAGAATTGCATATCAGACTGAATGTGAAGAATATTCCAGAACTATATATGTAAGCCCCTTTAATTTTGTAACACCAAATTTGAACCGTATTTCATTGGTAGTTCATGTAGTGATTCCAAAATCATATTGAATGCTACCTGTGATAGAGTAGAATTGAAATGAGTATGTCATAAGCCCCAGAAATTAAATAATACATTTTGTAACAGAGGGCTGACAAGCCAGCTTTGCCAGAAAAGCCAAGTTTGATGAGTCGGTCAACTGTAATGGTGGAGCATTCCAAACCTCAAATTCCTGAACGTCCCGTTGTGCTGCCTCAGCGTCCCAATAGCACTGGCTCTGGCCCCCACATACAAGCTCCAGTATTAGGTAGAGTATCCAACAGGCTATCCTCAGTGTCGTCAGTTGCATTATAAAGCTTAAAGAAGGCTATCAACAGTGTCCTCCATACCTGTTAGAAACATTGAAGTTAATTGCAATTGAAGCATGCCTTTTATCTTAAATTGGTGTGAGAGTTGAAATAAATAATCTCTCATGTATTCTTACTTATGCTTAATCTGCTGGTGCCAGGTACATACATTGCCTGCTGTAGTTTTTTGTGATATTTGTTTCCACATAGATAGCTCCAAAGTACCTATTCACCAAAGAGGCTATTAGTAGACCTACATGGCCTCATTTGACTACCTGATTCTTCTTCTTCTTTTCTTCTTTTCTTCTTCTTCTTCTTCTTCTTCTTCTTCTTCTTCTTCTTCTTTTTTCTTCTCCCTCTTCTTCAGTGATGGTAATATCATTATTGTAATTTTTATGATCATTATTAACATTATGATGATTAGAACGCTAATAGCTATAATAGCTAGAAAATGAATATTTGATAAAAATCAGGGAAACGTGTAAACAGGTGAGATTCATTAGACACTAATTGACACCATGGTGATTAAGCACTAGTGGAGCCATCAATGTAGATTTTAGCAGACTAAAATCGCAGTGGACTTGGGATGTATGTACAGCATCAGTGGGTTAAAAAATCGGATATTTGATTTGTAGGATATCGTGACACTAATTTTGTTTTTTCTTTAATGTAGAATCTATTTAAGATAATAAATCAAGCAGGATAATGGAGGACTTTTTTTTTTGTAATGTGATCAAATTTAAAACTTAGTAAAAGTCATAAGCATTATCAGCAAATGGTATATATATAGTTTATCATCTTATGTAAAACACACAATAAAAAAAAGACAAAAAAATACTTTCAATGCTTATGCTTATTGTGTGTAGCATGCGGTAATATTTGCCTTCCAGCATTAACCCAGACATAATTAAATAATATTTTTGTGTATATATATATAAAAAAAAAAAAGTATTTTAAGGTAGTGGATGCTTAGTTATTTACATCATGTCTTATTTTCTTACTGGAGAGTCCTGTCCATTTTGAAAGGTTGTTACTCATATTTGAAGAAAAAGTAACTGGCAATATCAGTTGCATTTTTGTGGGTGGGTGTGTGTGTGTGTGCACAGTGCATACTGATATATGAATGTGTGTGTGTGTCTGTGTCTATCTGTCTGTCTGTCTGTCTGTCTGTGTCTGTGTGTTTGTCTGTCTGTTATGTTTGTCTGCTTGCTTTTGATATAAGGTTAATGTATAAGAATGAAAGCCAACAAGGGTTATTGCTGAGGATTCCTCAAAAGGGAGTTCTGGAGTGTGAAGTTGATTAGATAAGTGAGTCTAGACAGTTAATGGAAACTAGAAGACATTTTTTGCCTTACCAATATGCCCATCCCAAACAGGCACATCCATAATGCATAAGTATATTAAGTTTTTCTATGTACTTCAGCTTCTACCTTTAAAATATGGAGTCCTATTCCTCAATTTGATATAAAAGATCAGTTGACTAGCAATTTATTTATAAACTTAAAATCCATTTTGTGTAGTAGAATTATGTGTTGAGAGAAAAAAGTGGAAATGCAATCTTTTGTAATATCTCTGTGACATTTATTTCTTCTTAGTCTTGTTATATATCTGTAACCAAGTCAATTAGTGGCTATAGTGCAGTTAAAAATCAAGCTGTTGATAATAATTCGGAGCAAGTTCAGGGCGAAAGAAATTTTACATTGGTTTTGAAGACATCAGCCTTGAATATACTGACATCTAAAAATGTTTGATCGGATAAGAGAAGGGAAAGAGCAAACCCAGAAATGCCAGATGTCTTTGTATGTCTTTTGCCTTCCTCGCTCCATTTACTAGCTATCCTGCATATGCTATTTCACTTGATTTCTTGTGTCATATTTGTGTTACAGTAATATTGAATGGTTGATCTCAAGTATTTTTATGGTGTATGTAACTGATAACGTGAATAGCACTTGTGAAGATGACATAATGCAGTAATATTTCTTTATATTCCATGGCAACCTGAGATTAATTGCCCTAGACCATTGATTGGTGGTTGTTATTAGTCCGTTTGATGGTGCTTTTTAAAGGAGGCTAGAGCATTTCTGAGAAAAAAAATGCTTTCTAGAATATTTACCCTTGTATAAATGGCATATGTACATAGTAAGGGATTTTGGCATACCATTAACAGTGTATTATACACTTTGACCCTCCACAGGTTTGGTTTTAAAGCCAGTTACGTTTGTGGCAAATTCTTAAATTGGTGATGGTCTGACTTCTCTCTTTTCACTCTGGGACTTGCAGACCTAGGGTCATCATCATCAGCACAGCAGGAAGCATCAGGAACACTGGTGATGGCAGTGGAGGATGGGGACAACACCAGTCATAACACTAATGACGACTGTGCTAGGGATGATGGTGGAGGAACACATTCAGACATTACAGGTGCAGGAGCAGTTCTTGAGAAAGCCCATATGTACTCCGTAGAAAAGCAGCAGGTGTCCATCGTCCAAGTAGGAGTTACCAGCCCTTCTCAAGGTTAGTATAGCTAAAAGCTGTGTCGATTGATATTGTTGTTGTCCATCTCTACTTTGTAAATTGATTACCAACACTTTTTTTTATTTTTTGCAGCTATCTAGTTTATATTTTTGTTCTGTATGTCATCATTGTTTCACACTGGATGCAGACCCTTAGAATGTTAATCTGAATTATATAGAAATAATGCTTTGTAATTGCAGCTGTCAGAATAAATGTATTAGAATTTAACAAGTGTTATTAAGATATGTGTAGTAAATAAAATGCTGCAACCTTTGTATTTTCAAATTGATCTGATTCCGTGAACAAAATTGTTATTTTTTCCAAAGAGAGGAAAACCACTGTTAGCATTTAATCACCCTTTAGATTTAAGCATGCATGGATGGTGCTTTGGGATCCTCGTCAATACTATTCAAACAAAATACCCCCTCATTCTCTCTCCTCTCTTTCCTCTATCTCACTCCATCTCTCTCTTATCTCCTATCTTTGTCTATCTCTCTTTCCCCCATCTCTCTTCCTCTCTCTTCATCTATATTGCCCTCCTTTTCTCCTGTTCCTTTCCATTTCCTTCTTTTATGGCAGCATTTACTTTTTTCAACTTTGATGCTCCACTGTTGAATCACTATGTGATATACCAGCATGAGACTTCAGTTCTTATTACGTAGATTTTAGCTGTACAAACTTCAGTGATAAAAACTGCTTATGGTGAAAGATGAAAAATTTATGCCTTTAGGTGGCTGGGTGTGATGAGGACCACCATAAATTTAGTTTTTGGAAATGCAGAACATTAAACTACATAACAAATTCAAAATATGTGAAAAACTGATTTTTTTTTTCTTTCTTTCTTTCTTTCTTTCTTTCTTTCTTTCTGATCAAGCAATTTTGATATCAAGGAAATGTAGACTTTCACCTTTTCCATTTATAACATTAAACCTGTTCAGGCAAGATTAGTGCTGGTTGCTTCTCAGGCAGACCTTGATTTGTCAGACCCAATCTTTAAAATTCCAGGGAAGTATGCATCTGTTTCTTTTATTAAGAAATTAATAATAGGTGGCAGTATTTCTTTTTTAAGCTATTTAGACATGTAAAATAGATTTTTTCTTCTTTTATTATTTGAAATGAATTATCATACATTATATACTTCCCTAAAAAAAATAGAAGCAAATCTGAATGACTTGTCCCAAAAGCTTGATAGGGGATAATGGGCATCCTGCTATGAAATGGCAACTGGTGCACAAGTGCTCTCTCTGCCTGTTCTAAGACAGATCCAGTGCATTTTTTGATAGCTGGTTGATTAGTCCCTTATTTCCCATGGAATAAACATTGCTCTTCTGCCCAAGGTTTCACTAACTCCTTAGCCAACTGTAGCATGAACTTATAGCAGTCCATGACCTTCACACCTTGTTCGCAGGGTTCCTTGAAGACTTTGTAGGCATTTGCAGTTGCAACATACACGAAAACAGCTAGGGTCAATTTCTTTCACATGCTGCTGTATGACATGTAGCATGCATTTAGTCAAATCCATATAGTCTGCCTTTTCTTTTGTTGTAATGGGTGATGATGTCTGGCCCTCCATGGGTTTCACAGACCACTAAATGCAACATATCTTTTTGACATAGGTCTGACAGACTCTGTTATACCATATCTTTAGTAGACATGGGTCTTGCAGTAACCCCCTTTCCTTAGATAGAAAAAGTCATGAAGCTGCTAAGGAGAACATGGCTCTCAGGTATTTAGAAGTTGCTGTTCCAGTAGAAGTACAAAGGAGGGTAGGACTTTCAGACCCGCCTCAACCTGAACAGGGTTAATACTGGGGATAGATCCAAAAATTTGGCATAGTAACTGACATTTCGTTATTTTTGGACAAAAATGCCAACACATTAACATGGAATATAGACACAATAAGAAAAAGCCATTAATACATTATTCTTTTCTTATTGTAACTATGTATCTGCCCATGAGTTACTATGCTTTGCAGACATGCTAAATAAAAGATTGAGTGTCTGTTTTCATTTTTTCATTGAATATACATAAATATATTGATGATTTCTTTTTAATTAATTTGAAATGTTTAGCTTGATTTTAGGCAGAGCTCTGAAGAGTAGCCAGTTGGGGAAAATCTAGATGATTACTTGTTGTCTTGAATTGTACTTCACTGGTAAAGAGCAAATATGATGATAAAGGATATATTGATATATCTCATCAGCAATTCTTCATACTAGAGTGTACCCTGGTGTTTGCAGAAAACAGCATTATTAATTGTAACATGACACTTTAACAAGCTACAGTAACAAGTAATAAATGAATATGGAGGGAAGGTAGTGTTACTAATGGTACAGTGCTGGAGAATTGGAGAATTCATCCGAGTGGCTTCTGCTTAAAAAGATAGTTTTGGTGTAATGGAAACCTCGGAGCAATATATTTGTTTGTCAGCCATTGAATAAACATAATGCTTAATCTGTTTACACAAATAGGGCTTGTATTTACATGCCCAGACCACTGTGTTTTAGTTTATTGGTTTTGTGTACATATATATAGCTACAGGAGTGCTTGCTCGCTAAAGATATAATTACTAGGCCTACCAGATTGTACCTCATAACCCCTTTCCATGATTTTCAGAAAGTTTTTTAAATGACTATTATTATTAATAATAGGATAATCACACATGTCAATAATGACTGTAATAATAATACAGACAATGTATGAAAAAAAATCTGGAAATTTGAGGAATAGGGTAAGAAGGTTATGGCAGCTAGTCCTACTAATTAACTCTCAGATGACTTGAGTGCATTTGGTACCTTTATTGTGTAAACAAAATTCACAAAACACTTCAGTGTATGGGGTATGTACTTCATTGCCAATGGGTTAATGTTCTTTAAGGAATGAGGTTCCTAATCTGTTTTTTTTCACATTGTTGTGTATGATTTATTTTTGAAAATTGTTTACAGTTCGACTAATATGAGAGCACATCCTGTAAAAAAAAAAAAAGAATGGTATAAAATAACTTCTGATTACTGGGAAAATAAAAGGATTGTAGAAGTTGATGGAAAATTTTGTGTACAGCCAATGTTGTGTTATGTAATAATAAATAATTAATACTGTCTATGCTAGTGATATCAACAGTAGAATTTGGTAAAAGTTGTAAATACAGATTCAATTATTTACATCTATTATAAGAACTGATGTGCAGTTATTTACATTTATTTTACTTTGATACAAGTTATCTTTCGTTGGTGGATGTACCTCAAACAGGGATCTGCTTTGTATATAATGCTCTGTATAATGAAAAGCATACATGTATGTACACTTACTTGGAGTGGACCAGAAGTTCTGGAATATTTTTGAGGAACAATTAGCAAAGAAGAGGGATAGGTATTTTGTTATAACCATAATGATGATTATAATGTATGCCATTTACCTTTGAAGTTATTTAGAAAATATGTAAGTGTGAAGTAAAAATGCTTATGTGTCTTATTACATAAACTTATTCCACCTTGGAGCACAGTAAGAGGTGCAGGTAGTGGGTTTGGAGTTCAGAAGCCAGTGAAGCCCCCAAAGCCAGATAAACGGCCACAGATCCTGCCTCGACCACCTGGACTATCTTCTGATCACCAGGACACCTTTGTCTCTCAGAGTTCATCAGGTGTGGAGACTTCCGGGAAATCCTAAAGGCTGCTTAGTGGATGTTAATTTTTATTTTTGCTTAGGGCTTTTTTGGGTTATTCTTCTTTTTTTTTTGTGCTCTTGGTATAACTATTTTTCAGAGTATTGTATTTTTGGTATGATTAGCATTTTTGATTAATTGATTTATTTTTCACTTGATTTGTTATCCTGTGATTGTGTACAAATACCCTTGTGTTTTTATTATATTATTGATTATTTACACCTTAGTGTGAAGTAACCTCCATTTCACTGATTCATAAGTGCCTGGACTTGTATTTCACGATGAAATTTGAAGCATGGTATTCGAGTTCTAATTTATTTAATATTTTATCGGAATTTTGTCTTTGAATTGCAATTTATTGAAATCAGGTGTATTAGTAGTGCAGTATTTTTTAATTCTGTACTGCTGCAGTGTAGTACTTTTCACAGTAAAGTTTTAAGTTTGTTGTTTCACCTGTTCCTGGCATTTGTTTAAGTATTGCACAAATTAAGGCAAGAAGATAAGGATAACATTAGTCATGTCATGCAGATTGCTGACTTGTAGAATACTTGCCGACATACCTTGAATGGATTGATGTTTCATGCTCAGTTAATGGAGATAATTAGCATTAAACAGGATATCCTGCATTTTGTTGTTGGTATAATTTTATGATTTCCTTTTTTTTTTAAGATTTCTTTGTAACTTTTATAATTCCTTTTGCAACTTGGAAGACATAGATTACCTTAGCAAAAGATCCCTTGTTTTGTTTACCTATAAAACATTATAACATAGTTTAGTATAGTCAGTATATTTAAGAATTTCACAATGGATAATTGTGTGTGAAGTGTTAATAGTGAATGTTATTTAGCTTCAGTGTACCATTATCAAGTCTTATGCACAAAGATAATGTGCATTTCCAATTAATATTCACCACCATCATGGTCATCATTATTCAGTTTTTCTCATTGATTAATTTGCATTACTGCTTCAAGCCACAATACATCAGTGCATTAGCAGAAATTCCAGAACTCCATGAATTTACTGGAATTATTAAAATTTTGGTGATACTAGCACTTCTCATTGCTAGGACTGTGTAAGAATATTAGAGTACAATATTTTCATTGCTGTAAACGTGTTATTTTACCTGGTATAAAAGTCAGTGCATGTCATAGAGATTTATTTTTGCCTGTAATGGTCCACGTGGATGACATTTAAATACTGAAGGATAGGGTACGACTTAATACATTTTTATTTGTGTATTGAGTGAATACTTAATTTACCACTTTTTCATCCTTACTCCTATTGTATTTCACATTATGTCACTTGATCCAAATTGTAAATTACTGGGGAGCTGTATTTAAAGCAAGTTAAAATCATTCGTTGATGACAGTTTGATTAATTATTTCTTCAATTTATAGTTGCAGGTGTGAAAAGCAACAAGTTCAGCTGGCCACCACCGTCAGAGTCTGCAGCCTCCACACCCAGTGAGGAAGAGGAAGTTGCTCCAGATTCCACCAATCTGTAGAATGCTATTGTAGGTCCAAAATGACAATCTGGAATCTAAATGTTGATCTTCCATCAAGATGCTACGAATGCAGACAGTGGTCTTTCATGTTACTGGTTGTGTTACACCTCAAAGATTATTCTCTAGCATTAAATGGACATCAAACTTTGGCTATTGAGTTCTCTTGGTGCTTGAGTTCGTCTGCTTTGATATAACTGAATTCCTTCACCACATTATTTGGGTGTGATAATCTACTGTCTTGGCTCCTGCTGAGTTGTCTACTACTTGTATCAAGAAGTAGGTGCTGGTGTCTGGCTCCTGCAACTATAGAAGTGATGACTGTCTGGATGCCTGTGTCTGACTTGCTGTGACTTGGTAAAATTGCTCGTTTAACATCATTTGTGGTGATTCCTAGGTGTTGATGTAGACAAAGATCAAGGTACAGCATATTCTTTTGATAATGATATGGAGTAGAGGAACTCTTCTTTGGGTATTCTATATAGTTGCATCTAAGCATATTACCAGCTAAGAATAGTGTTATTTTATGAAGTATTTTTCTTTTCCACTTTTTATATCCCTTGTAATAACTTTACCTTGTGATGTCATATGCTACCAACAAATAACTAAACAAATATTTAGTAGTAGTATGATTTTTTTTCTTCAAATTATTAAATGTAAACTATTATTAATTATACACCTAGCAATGGGTCCAATAGAGAAAATATAGTTACCATATTTCCAAAGTAGAATCGCATTTTCCAAGACTTCAGAACAAGTAATTGAATTGGCCAAAGTTCAATCCATGATGAGCTTCTTCATAGGAAATATAAGTAGGTGACTCCTGTTATCTGCACAACTGAGAGAGCTTTAGTTTTGAAAAGAAGTTCTTGGTTCCATCGCTGGAAATTATTACTGTGTGATTTATTATAATTACCAATTATCTTACATTATTTGTAGTTTGTATACAGTTAGGTCATGTCCAAGTTTATAAATATATATAGATATATATGTGGTATATATGTTATATATATTTATGTATTTCATATTCACATAAGTGGTCATGGATAAAGTCTTTTGTTGATTAGTAATATTGTTAATTATTTTTTACACTTGTATTGTAAAATATATCAGATATATTTAAAATGTTTCCCATGTAGAAGATTTATATATTTTTCTCTTCTCTGCAATACAGGAATTACCAACTGTATGTAAGATAGCAAAATTATTGCATCTCTAGTCACATGTGAGGTCTTTTAATATTAAGTGCCAAAGTCAGCACAAAAAAAAATCAAGCCTGGAGAAAGCACTGGGAGACATTCCTGTTCATTTATGTACCAGACCTTTTCCACCTGGTTAATTCCAATTGTCAACCAAGTAGGCACTTGCTTAATTCAGAAATAGCAAAGCAATAAGAGCTTAATGATACAAAAAAAAAGAGTAAAGATTTAGGTACAGCTAAGCAGTCTTTCATTAGTGACAATTCTTCTTTAGCAGTTGGTTAAAATAGCCTGAGCCCAGTCTGGTGCTGTTCTGTAGTGTGCCTTGTGACCAGCTGGCAGAAAAATACCTCTTGTGAGGTTTTTTGTGTAAAGTTTGGCCAGGTGTAGAGCAAAAAAGAAAAAAAGAAAAAAAATTGTTTTCACAGCTTGTTATATTAGGCTTTTCTATTTTATTTACAAAGTGATTGAAGCTTTATTTCCCAAACAAAACCCAAGTTACTTACCCAAGGTGGTGGAGTATCACCCACATTGTTTCCGTGGGGTGAATCGATTATGCCAGTCTTTTTATTCTGAAATATTGTATTTTGATTTTATTTTGTTTGATTCAGTTACGTGATTATACTTTTAAAGTCTTGCCCCTGATGATAATTTGTCCATAATTGGGCAAGGATTGTTTAGTCTTTATTCTATTGTATGTGTTTTTCCCATTCTTGTCTCTCTTTTTATCTTCAATCTTTGTGAACCAGACTCCAAAACTTCTCTTTTTACATGAATAACAATAGTTTTGTTTTGAATGCTTTATTTGAAATATTTATTGTATCTAGTTTTGAATTTGAAGCTTTTCCATTTTTATCTATTTTTCTGTACTTTTTGTGTGTCCTTGAAAAATGTGAAGGTGGCCCAGCATAGTATTAGGTCAGTATTATACTTCCAGGCTGATACTATTATCTTCCTTGACCACCTGAACAAAGTTTGAGTTCCAAAAAATATGCATAATGCCATATTCTAATGACATCCATCATAATGTACATAATAATAAAATTTCCTAATTATGTGTAGCGTTTGATTTTAAACCTGAACTTGTTGTAATGAGCTAGGCATAAAAGTTCATAGAATACGATGGCAAAGTATTGTGGCTAAACGGGTAAATATGAGTTAACTATTAGGATAAATTGTGTTAGATGTCAAAGGTTATAGAGCATTAAGGGATAGTATGAAAGTGAAAAGGGTAAAGAGGGTGGAGCAAATGAAGTAAGGTGGGGATTAGTTTAAGAGGAAAGGGTGAAGGGCATAGGACTATTGAATAAAATGGAGAGTATCTGTGTCACAGGAAGGAAGAACATTTTATAAGGAAAACTGGCAAAGGAGTCATTATGAAACAATTGACAGGTAATACAAGTAAAGATGGGTGTTGGAGAAGTAGAAGTAGAATAACGGTTTTCTGAAGGGGAGTTGGTTGGGGAGGTCTGAGAAACAAGTTTTCTTGAGGAGAAGAGGGTTTAGATGTCCATGGAGCAGAGGACGAGTAGGGTGTAGAAGGGGTGGAAAGTTTAGATTGCTTGGTATGACAAGGAAAGTGAGGAGTAGGAAGAGTAGGCATCAGGGAAATTGTAGAAATTGGAGTATCTTGAGATAAAGGATGAGGTCCAATTTGAATCTGAGGACTGCCGCCTCAGATTCGAGCTTTGTACGCAGGGCAGCTCCTATAAAATGCAGTATGGGGGCCACCACAACTGCTGCATCAACATCTAAGGTCATTAGTGGCATATACAGAATAGAGCAATATTGTGAGGCTTGGGGGCAAAGTCCCCAGGTAAGAAAAGGTCATACAGAATTATGGTGAAGTATTGTAACAAAAAGATTACAAATGAGTTCACAATTAGAACAATGTGTTACATGTTAAAGATTGTAGAGCGCTGTAGTAAAAAAGCATAAAGAGGGAATAGCAAATGGAGTACGAAGGCCATTCAGGCCTGACAAAGCCAACCTTTCATTCTTTCATCCAGGCTCTCACACTTTAAGATGTGGACAGAAAAAGGGGATGAAAAGAAGGAATAAGGAAAGGTGGGGAAGAAAAGACCATGCATATTAGCATCAGTGGTTGGGGCTGTAGTCAAAGGAGAGGCAAGGGTTAGGAAACCAGAGAAATGAAATTTAGATAAGCTAGTTGATGATGGGGCAAGCCTTAATGCCCCTAATAAGGTACATTAAAATCACTATTGGCCATGGTGAGCCTAGGATGAGTGTCGAAAGGAAATGGTCCCCATAAGGGTAAGGGCTAGGCTATTAACCAAGGGAATACCATGCCCATGGCTACTGGAGGTGGTTCAGGACTGGCACAAAGGCAGCCTTTCATCCTTTCAACATAGCTCTCACACCTAGGGGATGGAAAAGAGAAGGAAAAAGAAAGGAAGATAAAAGACCATGCAAAAGTAAGGCAAGGGCTGAGGTATAATGTCTCAGTCTCCAACTCCTAAGCCCCCCACATCAATGAGCAAGGGATTGGGTGTGGAAGTGTAATAACTTATTTAAACATCCACTGAATGACATCCATCTGACATCCTATTACTTGCACATATATGGATACATTTTACTGGGAATTGGAAGTAGCATGTAAGTGGTCATAACTTAAAAGCTTGAGCAGGCACCAGTCAGCTACAGTCCACATGTATAGGAGAATGTAAGGCCTTCTAAGGTAATCGACAGTTCAGATTTATGCGAAGTTTCTAAACTCCATGCTCCTAACTATCAATGTTCAAGGGAAATAGAACAGCAACTTGTATAGAGATGGGAGTTCCTCATACTTTATGGCCTTTTTATATCACTGGATGAGAATGATATGAAGGTCATTTGCTATGAAGTACATGTAAACTGCATGGTATATGTTCTTGTAGATAAAACATACAAGCAAAAATTGCATACATGAATGAAAAAAGAAATGTAAAGCTTGAGTTGAACATGTCAGCTTTAATCTACTTCACAGTTCAGTTTCATATTTTTCTGTGACCATATCTTTATTGCTTGGCTCTTTGAACATAGAGATAGGGAAAAAAAGGAAAAATGATAATAAGTAACATAAAGAAATGAATTGCATTTGATAGTTTTTATACCTGTACATATTTTTAATCTATTTTTTTTCTCTTGCACGTCAATTTAACATCATAATCATCATATGCTGTTGGGGGCATATAGCTGCATCCATCCTATGCTTTTATCCATGAGGATCTCTCATGGTAAGTCACTAGGTTAGTGCACCCCTGAGCTGCAGTGGGATGGTCACCTGAAAGTGTCCCATGGCTAGAGACCATCCGTATCGAACAGCTGAAATAAATATAAACATTTCTCTCTGTCTGTACAGGTGAAACAGCCTGAAGTGGTCAGTCAGTGACAGGACAGGAGGTCTTGAAATAGACCTTGAGGGAAGTCATAACCTTTCTATTCTCGGTACCATTGAAACTGGCGCTTTAAGTCCATCCATTCCTAATAAAGGAAATGGTCAGTCTCCTTGGCTGCATATCCATCATCCCATTTCAGTGATACAGGCCAGGGCATGGTTACAAGGATACAGCAATCCTTAGAGTCTAGGACCTTGCAAAATCATGAAGAAGTAGGCAGCTTTCACTAGCGGTAATCTTCTCTCTAAACATGAGAGCTGACAGTATCTTGTAGGTAGTATGATCACAACCAGGTACAGCATTGAAGTTACCCAGTATAACTGTGATATTTGGTCAAGGATAACTGTGGTTCAGGATATCTCTTTAACTCATGTTGGTAATATGGAACAAAACATAAAAGAGAATGTTTGTCTCAGGGAAAATTGATACTAAAATTCTGTTTATAGGATCACAGATAATAACTGCACAGATATATGGGAGAACAAAATATAAAAATGAGAGTAAATATTTCACCTTTACCACCAGGTTTTTCACAGTATGGGTCTTTTATGCCAGGAAAGACTTCACTAAATGAAGGATTTGTCTGCATAGCAAAATAGTTTTGTTGGTCACCAATCCAAGTGTTTTGTAAAGGTAGTCTTAATTCTCAAATTATTACTTTTCTGTCCTGATTTATTAATTCTGAAGTAATCAGTAAAGACGAGGTACTTAATAATACCCATGCGGTTGGCGCCAAAGGATTGTAGGATTTTTCTGTGGTAATATTTCAGCTCCAGATCTGCCTCTGATATCAATTTTGTGAATAAAAATGAGTGAGTAATAATAAAAGCCATTGTCTCAGTTCCTATTTATATTCAACCAACAACAAAGAAGAATATATAAAGAAATGATAATTTGATGCTCAGTATAAGTTTTGACACATGCAACAGGAGCTGCTCCGCAAACTTGGCAAAAAAACGAATTCATATTTTCTGGTTCTTTGTACTGCAAGGTGGATATCCCTTTTAGTCACTGTCGTCATCATCATCATCACTGTCATCCTCTTCTTCTAGCCATTCAATAAATCTTGCAATCTGAAACACATTACTTTCATAAGACTTTTTCAGTAAAAACAACTTTTGTTTACTCAAGAGTGACTTCATTTTCATATTTTAGAAGACAAGTTTAATATGACATTTAAGTAAATGCACAAATTTTAACAAGAGCATCAATTCATTAGGTTCAAATGGTAAAAGAATCATAATTTTTCCTCCAAAGTTCAATACTTATAGCTATACACTTGAAAGTGAGCTTCCCATCAAAGAAATACATGTATTTCTGACGAAGATAGAATCGAAACAGGCCAAATACATCTCTTGTATTGTGAAGATATCTATTCTCATTCATACCTTTTCTACATCTGTCAACAAGAATACGGTTCAAGAAGCCAACTAATAGGGAAAATACATGACTACACTTGATTTCCCCTTTTCTTGAGTTTTCCGGGAAACCACTTTTCCCAATGCCATTAACATCAATGTCATCCTCAGTAGGTGAAACAGGTCTAGTAATTAACACCTTGGTGATTAACCATTTGTGGACCCATCCATGTGTAACAAGAATATAGTTGTCATGGAATATATTTATATTTTTTTATATCCCAGTATCAATGG
>NC_091563.1:41463635-41474833 GCF_042767895.1 Penaeus vannamei | reverse complement strand
TCCTCTTTATTTAAACTCATTTCACTACAATCACACCTAAATACACCCTTTATTTGTAATTCGGCTTTGTTATATCTGTTGCGAATCGACTTTTACGTCAAATTAAGATCGTTGGCGCTGCAATGGAAGGTTGCATCTGTTTGAAGGAAAACCTTTGTTTGGGAGCTGCCACGCATGAGCAAACATTTTCTAATAAAATGGGTAAATGTAGTCAAACACCGGTGTTTTGCAAGTTACTCCCTTTGTATTTGAGTTGGCGTAGACCTATCTTTTCATCAGGGGGGCGTGATAAAAATCGTATGGTACCGTATATTGCCCTATCAGCGTGTGAGTACTGCTGCGAGGAAATAGTAGCCTTATGCACTTGCGTAAGGCGGAGACAACGCTGTAATGAGTGGCGTGAATCATGACAATAGCCGCAGCCCCTCATATTGAGTTGTAGTAAAAGTGTCGGCTGCCACACGCCTGCGCCCCACACCTTCCATTCACAACATTTACCCCGCCACTGTTCCAACATTCTTTTTCAAATTCCTACATTTACGCGAGATTGTGAGATACGCCTTCCCCTCGTCGGCCCAGGCGCTTGGTAATATTATGTATTATTTTGTGGCGTGTGAGTGAGGCCAGGAGGGCGCCCCGGCTTCCCCTCCGGGCGAGATCCGTGACAAAGGCGGCGACTGAGGTGGGTGGAACTCACGCGGGTCCGGCGGTGGTGTTCTGAGTGGCCAGGATGGCAGAGTTGGCGCTGGTTGGGCCTCGCAATGTGTCAGTCAGACCTAAAGACAAACTCCACGGTTCTCCCAGTACCGGTAGTGACGAGGGCCAAGATGTTGGCTTCGGGGATGATTTCGACCCCTTTCACGACGACCCCGACGAGCCAGATGAGGTGGACAGCTCGCTGTCTGCCCCCCCCGAGGAGAGGTGAGAACCGCGGTGTTGTTGTTTCTGAGGGGTTGGGGGGCACGGCCTGCCATGCCCCCCGGACGTCGCCCCATGGGCTGTGGCCCTCCCTTGCCACGGCCCTTTTTGCCTGGGGGACTAGGGGCCATGGCAGGGCAGACCGCGTAGGGGCCCCAGCTCGGGCGCTCCCTGGGGTTGAAGGAAGAGGAGGAGGAGATTCCCCCAGGCAAAGGGGTGTCCCAAGTTGGGGCTTCCTTGACCTGGGTTTCAGAGGTCAATTTGCTTATGGGTGCCCTAGACACTAATATATAAACTGCAAGGCCTCCCATTGGGTTTCCATTGATGATATTAAAAATCTTGGTTGAGATTCAATTCCCAGAACTATGACTAATATGTCTTAATCATGCTGGAATTCAGCTATCACTGAAATCTTTTTTTGTTTATTTAAACATTGAGTTGCTGTTGTGTCATGTTCTACTGGAATTGCTTATCTAAAGTCTGGTTTGCAAAAGTTTGGACTTTTATATGAATTAGATTTGGTCTTTTTCCTAACTCTTCGTCATCCCTAATCTCAAGATAATTTGGTGTTGTAAATTTGATCTATTAATAAAACTGTCATGTTAGATTTGTCAAATGGGTATTGAGTATACTTTGAAACAGGACTGTTTCAATTACAATGAATTTGTTTTGACAAATATTTTGCTGTTGCAACTTCTGAAAAGAATGAAAGTAGTAATGTTAGAATAATTGCAATGTACAACAGAGATTGAAATGATCAATTAAGAATTGGCATGAACTGAAGAGCTTTTGTTTTGCTTTGAAAGATAATGAGTAAGAGTAGATATATTATTATCAAGGTATATTTGCTCTCAATTAGAATTAATTTTTAAATGTAACATTATTATTTGGCAAAAAAGGGACTAAAATAGGCATATGGCAGTGGGAACTTTACTACCACATATTTCTCTGTGTAGGGATTTTGCTGTGTTCTTTGTCTGTAATATACACTTTACTATTACTGTTACTTATTGTGAAATATTCAAATTGCATTAAGCTATTAGGAAGTTACCTTTTACAATACGAGTTTTAGAGTTGTGGAGGTTGGTTAATCTTTATGGTCTGAATTAGGGGAAATTGAAGATATTTGAGATATTTGTGTAGGGGACAAAAAGTTATAGTCGTCAATACAAGAAATAATCTGCAAACACGAACGGTAACTGCACAAATAAAGGAAAATTTCACAGAAAGTGCCTTTCATAGCCTTAGCCTGCTTGGTGTTCCCGAGTTTCAGCTTTATATACCGACAATGTTTTTTGGGGGAAGTGTTAGGGGGAGAGCGTCCCATCAACGAGCCTCTCGGGCAGTACCTGAAGAGCGTGCCAAGTCTTTGCAAATTAGATTGTTGAACAAAGTTTGTGACATGAAGTTGGGGAGTCTCTGGCGGATGTGCCCGTAATATAAAGAATTATCCAATATTCTACATCGGTTATTGTGCTTTTTTCTGGTATTTTTACAGTGCATTGTACTGTAATTTTCAATCTTTGTATGGCATTTATTAAATGTTTGTTTGCATAGATTTATCTTTTTGCATGTCATTATAGTCAGTATCTGGCACAACCAGACATATCAGATTGATGTCAGCTTAGTATGTTTTGTTTGTTTGTTTCTTCTTATGCATCATATCTCCGAATATGGTATAACTTTCTTCTGGGACTAAATTTGAGGTCATTTATATTTTGCACAAGTAATATTTAAACCTCAAAAGATTGAAGACTGCATTTTCATGGTTTCACGTCGCTGCCCAGTCATTAAGAAGATAAAAATTTCACCTATCATCAGGGCCCCTCTTAATCTTGGGTGGGAGAGAGGGAGAGGGAGGGGGGAGAGAAAGGAATAAGGAGGGGGAGAGAAAGGGAGAAGGAGGGGGTAGATAAAGGGAGAAGTAGGGGGGAGAGAAAGGAAGAAGGAGAACAGGGGGAGAGAAAGGAAGAAGGAGGGGGAAGAGAAAGGAGAAGAGGAGGGGAGAGAGAAAGGGAGAAGTAGGGGGAGAGAAAGGAAGAAGGAGGGTGGGAGAGAAAGGGAGAAGGTGGGGTGGGAGAGAAAGGGAGAAGGAGGGGGGAGAGAAAGGGAGAAGGAGGGGGGAGAGAAAGGGGAGAAGGAGGGGGAGAGAATGGGAGGAAAGGAGGGGGAGAAAGAAAGGGAGAAGGAGGGGGAAAGAAAGGGAGAAGGAGGGGGGGAGAAAGGAGAAGGAGGGGGGAGAGGAAGGGAGAGGGAGGGGGGAAAAAGGGAGAGGGGAGGGAGGGGGGGAGAAAGGGAGAAGGAGGGGGGAGATAAAGGGAAAGGAGGAGGGGGAGAGAGAAGGGAGAAGGAGGGGAGAGAGAAAGGGAGAAGAGGAAGGGAAAGGGAGAAGCAGAGGGAGAGAAAGGGAGAGGGAGAGGGGGAGGAAGAAAGGGAGAGGAAAAGAAAGATTGATTGATTCATTGAAGAGAAAGATTGATTGATTGATTGATTTTGATTCTGAGCAATAAAGCATATATATTTCTAAAGACAGCAAAATGATAATTGTAAACCATGGCTGAATGTTTGATACATACTTTTGTTAAGGGGTGCTAGAGGAATGGGTTACAAAGGGTGTGCGGTAGTTTGTAGGGTTTGTAAATGCCATATGTTACTAAAATGTTAAATTCTTATTATTTTTCTTAATCTAAAGAGATGGTAACAATTGTAAGAGGCACTCATATGATTGACTAAGTTAGACGAGGTGGCACAAAGGGCATTGGGTGTGTGTGTGTACCATGCAAAACAATAAATCCTTTTTTTTTTTTATATATACTTGTTAGATTTAGTAAGATCAGAGCATGACACCTTCCCATTCTGCCTATGATATTTTGTATGGCAATACCCTGTGTATTCGTTTTATCTAATAAGAAATATTTTGTCACTGGTTTCTACGCAATTTGCCGCTGAATATCTATTTAAAGATACTCAGTCCAGTCTTAAGGAAGTGTTTGTCCTCCATATTTTTGCCGGCACTAAAATTGAGCGTGAGAACCAAAAGCAGAAGCTACAATTTTCTCTGAATTAGTATGCAAAGTGTCTTCATTTGAGGAAATGAAAGTTAATTCATATTTTTCGTATCCTTTCCTCTAAAGATTTTAAGTATGATGTGTATTTCATGTAAAGAAAACAATTAACAGTAACAGTATTATGATGATTATAGTAACAGGAATAAAGATGGTAGCAGTGATAATATTAAGAGTAATGAAGAGAAATAATGATGATAATGATAATAATAGTAGTAATGATGATCATGATGATGATGATGGTAGTAATGATAATGATAATGATAATGATACTAATGATAAGAATAAAAATGTCAAGAATAATAATAATGATCATAGTGATTATAATGACAATGATGATAAAGACAATAATAATGATAATGATAATAATGATAATTATTAAAGTGATTATGATAATAATGATGAGAAAGTAGTAAAGAAAAATAATGATAATGTTGATTATTATTATAATGATAACAATGATAACTTTTATGTTTTTCTTATGTTTATCATCCTTATTATGATTATTGTTGTTGTTCATATTATTATTAGTTATTATTAATGTTGCTTTTGCTATTATGGTCCTGATGATTGTTGTTATTATTATTATTATTATAGTTATTATTGTTACTATTATTATTTTTACAATTATTTTGATTATCATTAATATGATGATAATGATCATGATGATGATAATAATTTCTATTATTATTATCGTTATTGTTATTATTATTGTTATTTTATGATAATTATTAATATAGTTTTTGTTATTATTATTATAATTATCATTTATAATTATTATTGTTAATATTATTTTTATTAGTATTATTATTATTATTGTTATTATTATTTTTTTAATCATTATTACCATTACTTTTACAATTATTATTACTATTATTATTGTTATTATTGTTGTTGTTGTTATTGTTATTATGATTGTCATCATCATCTTTTTTATTATTATTATTATTATTATTAGTATTAGTATTAGTATTATTGTTCTTATTAATGTTGTTGTTATTGTTGTTATTTTCATTGTTATTATTATTGTTTTTATTATTATTATTATTATTATTATTATTATTATTATTATTATCATAATTGGTATTTTTATTCTTATCCAGATTTTTATTCTTATTCTTATTACTATTACTGTTATGATGATGAATATGATTGTTATTATGATCATTGGCTTGATGAATATGATTTTTTTTATGATGATAAGAATGGTGATCATGATTATCATCATTGTTATTATTATTATTATTATTATTATTATTATTATTATTATTATTATTATTATTATTATTATTATTATTATTATTATTATTTTTATTATTATTGTTGTTGTTGTTGTTGTTGTTGTTGTTGTTATTGAAAAACACGTTTTGATTAGAATTTGAAGACCAAGGAATAGAAAATAACAAATGGTTGTAATGAATTAAAACTTCATTGGATTAATGCCTTGTGCCTACTTATTCAGAGAAATTGGTAGCCTGCACCTCATCTTTTTGACAGATACGTGGAGTAATTGCACGAAACGATTATTTTGTCACTGTTTAGATTATTCGTTGTTTGTTTCTTTTTTTTCTTTCTGTCTCTTTCTTTCTATATACCTTTCTTTCTATTTTTCTTTTTCTTTCTTTCTCTCTTTCTTTCTTTCTTTCAGTTTTTCTTCCCTTCTTTCAGTTTCTTTCTTTCTCTCTTTCTTTCTCTCTTTCTTTCAGTTTTTCTTTCCCTCTTTCAGTTTCTTTCTTTCTTTGTCTCTTTTTCTCTTTCTATGCTAGAGAGAATTTGTTTCAATCAGACGTTCAAAAGTCCAAATGCAACCAAGAGAGCACCCGCAGACTTCCTAGGTTAAAATACAGTAAAAGACATTGATGGATATTGAACCATGATGAGGTTGTGATCTGCTAGAGGAATTTTGAGAAGATCGGTTACATGGAAGATCTGAGAGCACATTCTTTGGGTTTAGATTGTTCACCTAATTTGATAGCAGAATTTGATTCAAGTTTTGATGCTGTGCGTATGAACACATGTCAGAATACTGTAATATGTAATCTAAGTGTGACATTAGTAAGTTCGTTTCCTTGAACCGTAATCTGTTTATTCTATAACTTGTGATATATCTTCTCTTTAATCAGGCAAGCTTGGTATGATGTATGATATAAAATTCCTTTCCAAGGCGGTGACTTCACAGATCTTTGCATAATTTGTCCAAAAATCACTCATTCTCAAGACGTAGCCTAGCTTTGCTTAGCTAACCATCGGTATTTCATAGCCAGTGTAAAGTTCATCCCTATTGGACCCCACCTCTGTACAGCCTCACATTAGATGACATTAATCAAATTATGGTAATCTTGGCTGATTGGCATTTAATGGCAAGTTCAGGATCACTTGGCACTGGCATTCATTAGGCAATACTCAATTTTTATAGAAACTCACAGACTGCTTCTTCACTAAATAGAATCAGTTGCCAGCTCCTCAGTGAGAAAGTAATTTTATATAGCACCAGTTCAGAATTATTATGGATTACATTAACAGTGAATGTCAGTTGAAAATTATGAATTTAAATTGATGAAGGACAGAAAAAGAAAACATGACAGCCATTCTTCCATATTCTTTCCCTCCTTCTTCATATATATATATATATATATATATATATATATATATATATATATATATATATATATATATATATATACATATATACATATACATACACATATATATACACCCAACCCTATGCTATCACAACTGATTGTTTATGTGCTATCATGTGATGTCCAAAATATGTCATTCTAAATTTCCAAATAGTGGAACTTGAAAATTAATAGGAATAATTTAATTGGTTCTAGGGCAGACTATTTACTTTTTGTTAATATTTTATATTTTTCCATGAAGTACCTTCAGCAGTATTACAAGTAACAAGTGAAGAATGTAAAACCACATAGTTAATAATGAATATGTGAAGATAAATCATTGGTATGATTTATTAACAACAGATAAAATGCAGCTGTTACTTTTAGATTGAACAATGGCATGAGTGAGACCACTGGGTATGCCTAATGGCCACCAGAGGGGTTCTATCTTTAACCCATTCACGCCGGTATATTTTGAAGCCAAAAATCAAATATTCCGGGCGGTTACAAAATCGTCCGGTGCAGCTTCCCTGGAGGCTGTCTGCTCACCAGCTGCAGCCCGCTGCTGCTTCAGAGCGCGAGCCCCGATACAATGTCACACTTGCGGGACGCCCGACAATGTTTATTTTTTCGGGTGTCTCATATATGGGACACCCATTGCTAATGGGTTAAAGGTGGAGTGACACACATTTGATCCCTGATGATTCTTGCGATTGAATAAGCACTCTGAGACTGCGAATCTTATGTTTCTAATTTTGATGTACAACTGGTTTCTGCACATGGACAATATCATATGAAAGTCTTGTATACGGAACTTGAGAGTTGATAAAGTGTCAGAAAGTATTCAATACAGTATTCTGATAATATATAACCAAGTACTGATTATTTAGTAATTTTGAACTTAAACCAAATAATAGTGGCTTTATACATACATTGCAACTTTCAACTTGCACATGGACTGGCCAAGATCATCTGTGAAAACATCGTAATCATCATTCACACTTGCAAAATGTAATCTACCAAAGATAATACTTGCTCGTATCCTTTACTGATCATTCAGTGGTGAGAGTAGGAGTGGTGTTCAATAATGTAATTCATGAAAATTTCCATAGCCTGCATAATTTCAAACTAACAAATGCACCAAATTTTGTGCATAATGGCAAACTTGATAGTGTATGTCCGTAGAGGAGTGATAACTTTTGAGGTATGCAAAATGGAAAAAGTTTTAGTTAAAATGATAGTATCAAATGTTTCTCATCTGATGTTTGCCTTTCTTTTGTGTTAGCTTTTTTACAGTCAAGAAAATGGGTATTAATCTTTTTTATATATTTTAACAATGTACATAGAGACAGTATGCTAAAGCAAACCACTGAATGAAATGATACCAGTCTACATTATACCTTTTTATAATGTATTCCTGTGGGATATTGTGTATTTCCATTCTTCCCATTGTTTTGTTTTTTTCTTGTTAATACTGATGAAGAATAACGGTGATCCACTGCACTTACATAGATATTTAGTGTTGTCTGTATGGATTTCTATATGTATTTGTTGTAGAATATGAGAAGTGATGATGAAATGTTATATTATATTATTTATTTGTTTAAATTGTTTTTCTGCAGAAGTTAATGGGGAAATTGAGGGTGAGAATGCACAAAAAGATTGTAGAAACATTTTAATTGTTAGTATTAAAAGCTCTTATTTTTGGGAAACAAATATCATGTATAGAACATATACATTTGTTTATATTTATACTTTCTTTCCAGCTGGTACCATGGACGCTTGGACCGAGCACAAAGTGAAGAACGTTTACGGCTATTTGGGAAACTTGGAAGCTATCTGGTACGAGAGTCTGACCGTCGGCCCGGATCTTATGTCCTTTCCTACCTTGGACGCTCTGGAGTATCACATTTCAAGTAGGTTACATGTTCTGTTGAACTGTAGCCCCTATATCCGCAAAGGGAAGCTGAAAAGCTGAAATTGATTGTATATGTTAGTAGTATTATATGGACGTGTACATTATCAAGTGGTTATCAGTCAGTATTTTGGACAGGGGGTGATTGGGCTGTACCTTTTTATGGCATACTGCTCTGAGGTTTCTTTCATTTAGCAATCAAATGCTAATGATGGAAATTATATGGATTGATGTAGAAATAGTAAATCTTTTTCCCTGGGGAATAAAGGTGAAGGAAGTGGTTTTGTATTTTATGATTTAAAAAGATTGATCTATATCAGTTTAGACATGTTGATATACCCAGGTTTCACCTCATGAAATGGGGCCCTAGTAATAATCATTGAAGTAGGATATTTTCAAAATATGTGCTTTTGAATTGAAGCTGTATTCCACAACTCATTTATTGTCTAGTAAATTTGTTTGATGTGGAGGAAGATATGAATGTGATCTTCCAGTCATAATAGTAAGTCAGTTTTATAATAATGTCTTTTAGATTAGCTAAGGAAAAATTTACCATGAATATAATTTTTTTTAGGCAAGTTCCATTCTGTATTTGAAACTCTGAAGATGAATGGCTGGAAAGTTTTCCCCATTGCTACTGAAATTAATGCATCGTTTGTATCCAATTCACCTTTTAAACATGTGTATCAGGAATACAGAATGTATGTAGTCATCTGATGAAGAGACTGTAACATAAAACATTTAATGAGTATGTGGTCAGGAATAAATTGAGTTATTTTCCTCTGTACAGGATCACAGCAGTATGTGGAGATTTCTACATCGGTGGTCGGCAGTTCAATGCCCTGAGTGACCTCGTTGGTTACTACACGAGTATGTCAGATCTCCTCAAGCGGGAAAGACTAGTTCATCCAGTACCACCGCCTGAGCCTGTTAACGATCTGCGCAAAGTTGTAGCCATTCTTCCATACACTAAAATGGCAGACACAGATGAATTATCGTGAGTTTTTCTATTCAATGAAGGAAGGAATCCTACCAACCATCGGTCTTTTTTTTCTTTGTTTTAATCATTATATGACAAAGACTTTACCTTTAGTAATATCGTTATTGTTAGAGAGAAGATGAGAGAGAGGAGGGGGGGGAGAGGATGAGAGAGAGAGGGGGAGAGGATGAGAGAGAGAGAGAGAGAGAAAGGATGAGAGAGAGAGAGGGAGAAAGGATGAGAGAGAGAGAGGGAGAAAGGATGAGAGAGAGAGAGGGAGAAAGGATGAGAGAGAGAGAGGGAGGGTGAGAGAGAGGATGAGAGAGAGAGGGAGGGTGAGAGAGAGGATGAGAGAGAGAGAGAGAGGGAGGGAGATAAAAGATGAGAGAGAGAGAGAATAAAAGAGAAGGAGAGAGAGGATAAAAGAGAAAGGGAGAGAGGATAAAAGAGAACGGGAGAGAGGATAAAAGAGAAAGGGAGAGAGGATAAAAGAGAAAGGGAGGGAAGAGGATAAGAGAAAGAGAAGATAAAGAGAACGGGAGAGAGGATGAGAAGGGGAGAGAGGGGACATGAGAGAGAGAGACAGGGAGGGGAGAAGAGGGATGAGAGAGAGAGATGGGGAGAGGGAGGAGAGAGTGACAGGGGAAGGATGAAGAGAGACAGAGAGGGAGAGGGAGAGAGAGAGGGGGAGAAAGGATGAGAGAAGGGAGAGAGAGAGTGAGAGAGGATGAGAGAGAAGTGAGAGAGGATGAAAGAGAGAGAGGGAGGAGAGAGGATGTAAGAGAGAGGGAGAAAGAATGAAAGAGAGAGGGAGAAAGAGGAGGAAAGAGAGAGGGAGAGAGGATGAAAGAGAGAGGGAGAGAGGATGAAAGAGAGAGGGAGAGAGATGATGATGAGAGGGAGAAAGAGGTGATGAGAAGGAGAAAGAGAGAAAGAAGAAAAAAAGAGGGAGATGAAATTGGCATTTAGAATGTAGAAATTGACGCAAAGCTTTCTTCCGAACAGATTCCAGAAGGGAGATATATTCTTTGTTCATAATGAACTAAGTGATGGTTGGTTGTGGGTAACAGCTCATCGCACTGGAGAACAGGGTACTATATTCTCGGACCTGGTGGAGACCCTGGATGATGATATTGATCCCAATGTTGTGTTCTCATGGTTCCACCCAGACATTACTAAGAGTGATGCCATTGATCTTTTGATAAAAGGTATGCATGGTTGAATTGTAAGAACTTAGGGGATGATCATGCTGATAAAGTAGTGATTGGAAATGTACGTGCCAGGAACTGGAATGTGAAATATCCTCTCTGCTTCTTTATTTTGTGTTCATGTAACAGCTCCAATGTTGATGACGGATTGGCATTGATTTTCCTCTATACTCTTTTGGCTGGACAGCTGGTCAGGGCAGTTTCTTGGTGCGTCCAAGTGACAACTCCCCGGGGGATTATACGCTGTTCTTCCTCACCAACAACATTATTCAGAGATTCAGGATAGAGAAACGTGGTGTCAAGTAAGTATGTCATTATTAAAGTAATTTATCACTAGTCTCCGGCTTCAGATTTGTTTTAATATTGTTACTGTTACTTTTATATTTCTCTTTGGGTTATTATCACAAGTTTTATTTGTCTATTATTTTTGGAAGATGATTGATATTTTATTCTCATTTTTTGCAGGTACCTGATGGGTGGGAGAACTTTTTC
>NC_091563.1:41433635-41458635 GCF_042767895.1 Penaeus vannamei | reverse complement strand
AACCTCTATGCCATTAATGGAGTAAATGGGAAATGCATATTTAAATTTATGTTTGTAGGGATCTGTATATTATGCTATGTGGAGTTCTTATATGTATAATTGAGTTAAGTCTTCAGTCATGATATAAGGTTAGCTGTTTCACTCTCCATCCCTGATTAACTGAGGAAAGTGATATACGTGATACAGGAATGAATGTCGTGAGCATGACCTCCTCCAGCGACTAACAGAGCACGAGATTGAGAGAGAACATGAGACTAGTACCCTATTCCGGGCTGCCTCTCTTACCACAACACTACTTGACCTCTATATGAAGTCAACATGCACAGAATTCCTGACAGAAGCCATCTCTGATACCATACATAGGATCTTAGAATCAAAGCAGTCATGTGAGGTAAGGAAATGTTGAAGTTATGGAAGATGTATTAGTGTTTAGCATATTTTATCTCTGTGTTGACTTGGGTATTTCATTTCTCAATTTGAAGTGAGCTCTCGTCTTGAATTTTAATTTATTATATGTTAGAGATTGATATAGCATTAATATTGGATGTGTATGATGATATGCAGGTAAGTCATTGCATATAGTAGATATATTTAATCAGCTTCATCTATGCTCAGTTGAGCCATCTGAGATTGAATGTCAAAGGTAAAAATATGCTAAAGTAAGTGGTGTCTAATTTTATGGGCTAGATGAAAACAGGTTGTTTTATGCCAGGATTCCAGTGGTAATGAAAGAAATTATGAATATAGAATGACCACTAAGCTATTAGGCAGAAATATAGGCAGTTTAAATACAGTATTTGTCACATAGTATAGTCTGTGAAGCTATCAAGCCAAAGAATGCTGCATAATGATTTGATGGTGAGAAGAGGAAAAATATAAAGGCATCCTTATAATGCTATAAGAAGTTATTGAAATTCAAGGGGATTTTCATTTTTAATAGGTTATCCGGAAACTATGGCTTCCATCTCTCTGCAGCTCAGAAACATAACAGTTTCAGAGCTGCAGTGCAAATGATACAGTGCATGTGTAATTTCTGGTTCTTTGTGTATCTCTCTAGTGTACCTTCATCTGTCAGGTGTTCACATAAGGATTTTGGACAGGTGATGCATAGAATAACAAATGATGAAGGGTATATATAACCAGAGTAAATATTTACTTAGATAATTTAGAAGACTAGTTCAGGCTCCAAAGAAAATTTTGAATTGATAGACAAACCAGTAACTGCTTAAATCACATTTAAAAAATGTTTTAACTGTGTGAAATTGAATATTCTGTTGATATTGTAACAGGCACCAAATACATTTAAAAATAAAACCTGGTATCATATCAATAAATATTTCCTACATTCTTTGCATATGTGATTTGACATACTTGCAGCTCAATCCTACAAAAATGGATAACCCAATGGATGCTTGTGCCAATGCTGAGTTCCTCCTGAAAGTTCTGGACGACATAACACAGAGTATCTTCTCGTCTGCTGCCGCATGTCCAATGTGAGTAGTTTGTTTACCTTTTGGCCAAGTTAAGATAGAAGTTGAAGGCTTTGAAATAAGATATGAAGGTTAGGTGAATTGGATTGGTGACATATTAGTAAAAAATAAATTTTCTGTAATTTTTCTGTTTATTTTTTATTACATATAAATATATATATATATATATATATATATATATATATATATATATATATATATATATATATATATATATATATATATAATGTATATGTTATACATACATACATACATACATACATATTGTAGAGAGTATTTCCATACAAGATGAATTATTTTCTTTTTGAATGTATGTTGTCATTTTGTTTATACATTGTTTATTTTGCTTTTTTATTTCAGGCCTTTGAGATATATCTGTGGGTGTTTACAACGTAAAGTTTCTGAAAAATGGCCACAAGATCGTTTGGTTAAAACAAGAGTAGTCTCAGGTTTCATATTCCTGCGATTAATATGTCCAGCTATCCTCAATCCTCGACAGTTTAACCTCCTGCAAGGTATGATGCGCTGGTGTGCTTCCAGTTTGCTTAATGGCTGGGGAAAGTTTACATGATTTTAGAAAATATACCTGCTTATACTAAGTCTATTATAATTGTTATACCTATGTTATACATAGCTAGTTTCTGACATATAGTTATTGTTTATTATTATATTAATTGATAGTTTGATTTTGGAAATGATTACCAGCGTGCAAGTGAGCAAACAGACATGCACACATGCATGTGCGCACGTGCACACACACAGAAATTAAAAGCCTCACTTGATATATCAGGGAAAGACCTTTCATTTCATAAAATATGATTATTTCAGAGCCTCCACACCCTGTAGCATCGAGGTCATTGATCATGATTGCGAAGTGCCTACAGAACTTGGCAAACCTGGTGGAGTTCGGAGGAAAAGAGCAGTACATGGAAGTTGTGAATCCTTTCATACTGAAAAATAAGGAACGTATGATCTGCTATTTGGACTCCTTATCGGTAAGTAGATATATGTAATTCAAGTGTCTGTACCTTAATTCAAAATCTTTATTTATATTGCTGCACAAACAGCTATTGACAGGAGGAGTATACAGCCACTGTCCTTTTTTTTATTATTAATTTTGTTAACATATATATGGCTACATAATATATATTTACAAAGGAATTATTCACTAGGTCTACCAGTTGTCACCTCTTCCATCACTTGAATATCTTTGAACATTTTTTTTTGTTTGTTTTTTTCGTAAATTCTTAACGCTGTTATTGTATAAAAGTTAACCGAGGATGGTAAAGATACATTCCATGTCTTGTGGCTTCACGAGAGCTGAATCACCAAGGAGTAAATTACTAGCCCTTGTTTACCTTGTTCATTAATTTTTGAAAAGATTTTTTAAATTTTTTATTTATTTATTTTATTTATTTATTTTTTTAAAGTGATATAATAGTACAATGGTATTATGATCATTAAAGTAATGATATTAATAGCACCAGAATGGACTCATTGGTGGTTAAGGGACCTGTCCCTGAAAATGCGTGCCTTGCTTTACTCATTTCATCATAAAAATATATCATTGGAAATAACTCAAGAATTGTATTTGCATAATGTAGAGTATATGATTGCGCTTCATCTTCCATATCATTTTAACCTTGCCTCTCCATATGGTGTGCAGGATCCCCCAAAAAGTTGGATTTTTTTTTTTTTTTTTTTTTTTTTCTTGTTTTCTTTCTCTTTTTTTTCTTCTTCTTTTCTTTTCTTTTCTTTGCTATATCCCAGCGGTCGTAATTTATCCATGATTTGCCCTAGCACTCCGATGCACTAGTGAAAGCAACATACCGTGTTTGAATCGCATAAAATTTTGACTGCTGGGATGTACCAAAGCTTGTGTAAACAAAATTCTGAGAGAAATCGTTGGGAATTTGGGTGCTTCCCAAAGTAACCATATCTCATATGGTTATAGACTCCAGATACAAGTGTTTAGGTGTCCAATGTTGTTTTTGAAATGCAGGAGCAGCTGGCCACAAATGGAGAGACAGGCAGTTTTTTTATTTGTAATATGTAAATATGTACAGTATAGCAAAACTTTATGTATCGTAAGGTGTCAATTTTTAAAAATCCTTTTACCTTATGTAACCAGAATGTTGGCGAGCGACCAGAAATAGAGGAACAACCAGTGAAGAGTGAGCCATCAAGGGATCTAGCACAGCTTCATCACATCTGCGTAACACACCTTGCAGAATTAACTACGAAAGCCAAAACACAGGTCAGTTCTTGGGGTTATTAATTTGAAGGAGACATTTCAGATCACAAAGGCAAAAAATGAGGAGGCCCTGCAAGACATTTTAAGCATAGTAGCAGCTTTTACTTTAAAGTATGATTATGTTAATATTTGCAAATAGATTCTCAAATATAATGCATGAAAAAACACAACAGTCCTTCTCACTGCCTACTTATCTTAAAGCCCTAAACATGGGTATACTCTCTTAACTCCTTTCCTGTTTTTGCTACTTCCTTTCCCTTCCCCAACTACCCCCTTTTTTCCCCAGAAAAATTAAGATTTGATTGATGAACCTGTTGCTAATTATATTGATTTAATTTTCAGGTAACTTTAAAGAAATTAGTTACTGTGACAGATATGCTGAAGAAACACAAAGAGAAATACCAGGAAATGATGAGGTGATCCCCGCCCCCACCTGGCCCTGCATAGAATTAATATGCCACAGTGCCTAGGTGTCCCAAGGCGTTGCTGGCCGGCTCCTGCTCTTCTTGTATGCCACAACGCATATGGGTCCTGAGCCATCATTGGACCACCCCTGGCCATGCAGTGTGTTATTGTGCCACAGTGCCTAGGTATCCTAAAATGCTGCTGGCCCCCTTCCTGTTCCACAAAGTGGTAGTGTGCCACAGTGCCTAGGTGGCTCAAGGCATAGCTTATACCTCTCCTGTTGTGCAAAGTATGTGGATTTTGACACAGAAGTGGTCTGAATCACTGCTGCTGCTGTCCTGGTTGATTTGTGTTTTTGCATCTCAGAAACCAGATGTTCCAAGGTGTTCTATCAATGCTTGGATATACTGAACCATTGTTGACTCCCTCACTCCAACTGGACATCAGTACTGGAGCCTAGACCATACAGAGCAGTTGTGGCTGAGGGTGGCAGAACAGTTGCCACAGTGGGATGTGTAATGTGGCCAAGACAACCTTTTAAGCTACAATTTCATTGTATATGATGTAAAAAAAACAAAACAAACAAGATAAATTTTGAAAATTTTGATTAGTATGATGTAAGTTTTGATATTTTACTCATACTGTGGGTGTGAATGATGTACAAGTGTTGTGGATGTGACTCCTAAACAGTTAGCGTGTTGTCGGAAGTACTGCATGTGGGTGCTAAACTTACAAGACTCACAGGATGTGAGTGTGATTGTAGGATAACTCTAAACAAGATTTACAACCAGTAAGTGGTATGTAATCTGTTTTGAGTTGCACCAATATAATCTACAACCAAATGATCTCACAAATTCCCACCAGTTGCCTGTATTTCTGATTCCATATTTCTTGCTGTTAAAAATGAGTGGATATTACTACTATGTGGTTCAGGTGATAGTAGAAATGGCCTCCATGTGACCTCATTGTAAATATGACCTTTATGTGGATTTACCAGAGGTAGCCTTTGCTATCATCATGCCCATTTAAAATCATACATAGCTGCTATTTCCTCTAGGGTATGTGAGACATGATTGGTTAATATATACTGGACCATGGTTGGCCTGACTTCCATAGCTATGTAAGGGTTTCTTTGATAACCATGTCAGTAGGCTCATGTTAGCCACTATCTGTGGCCAAGTCATGAGTTAACCCTTCCATTCTAAGGATTTACCCTTGTGAAAAAGAGTCCAGTGTGGAAAGTCATGTACCATTAATGCTATGATATGGAGTAGTAGTATCATAACTTAAGTCATCCTGGGGATGGGTATAATAAACAATTCTGTAAGAATGTCAGTCAGTTTTCTGATCATGAGGTTTGTTTCCTTTGACTGGAAAGGATTAACATATAATTTGTGGTAGTGGTTATTTTATTTATGATTTTTTTTTCCTTTTTTTTCAGTCTGAAGAAATATTTTGATCTTTATATCTAATGCTGCTTTTATCATCCATGTCTCAAATCTTCTGAGTGTGAAAAGAAATATTAATGAAAAGCATGGAATATTACCAATGAAGCTTAATTATGTCAGTATAATGAAGTCTGAATGCCATATTTTGTAAAAGACTGCAGACTTAATGAGCTGTAATGGTCTTTAGAATTTACAGTATATACAGAGTGCAGTGTCAGTTGATAAATATATTCAGCTAGTGGCAGTTTACAAGATAGTAATTTGGAAAGTATATGCATGGAGTGACCCTTCTCGAGGGGAAAGTTGAAAAGAATACATTAATACTAAGTGAAACTTTAAAACTAAATTTTGAATTGCATGAAAAATCTCCAAATCTCCATTATATTTGGAAGGCAAGGAGTGTTTTCAGTTTATGACTTTAGATGGTTCAGCAAAAAATTCAGATTTTTTTGTATAGCTAATGGTGCTAACTGGATAGTTGGGTTCTTCCACTGTTTCCTTATGTCAGGTACCATTGAAAAGATGTGCCATGTATCTTATGTTGTGTACAGTTGGTGGAGCTGAAGATGCTGGACGAGTGCTGTTGCTTTGTGTTGCTAGTATACTGTGCTGGTCTGCTGGATGGTCCTTATTGTTACTATTTTATACTGTTCTGCTGGACAAAACTGCTGACCTGCTCTATAATCAGTATGCTGTGTACTGCTTTGTTGGATGGTCAGTATACTGTTCCTTTTTTTTTTTTTTTTTTTTTTTTTTTTTTTTTTTTTATAGATGGTGAGCATACTTATTTGTTGATCTGTATGGTCTGTATATTGTACCAATTTGTTGATCAGTATGTATGCTGCATTATTCAGTGAATGATCAGTATACTGATATTTTATAAGATGGCCAGTATACTGTTCTGTTCTGTTTGATGTCAGTATGCTATACCTTTCTTTTGAAAAATCAGTGTAGTTTAAAATGGTCAGTATACTGCTCTGTTTTGTAGTTGTCAGTAAAAATATTCTTTTCTCATGATCATTATATTTTGTTCTTCTCTTTAATGATCTATATGCTTTTCTTTTCATTTATATTGTCATTATATTGCACTGTTTTTATAATAGACAGTATAATATTCTGCTTTGTTAACAAGGTGTTCAGTATATTGGTCCAAGAACTTACAACTTGCTACACAACTTTTATTCATATTATAGATGACTATATATATAGATATAGATATATGTGAATGCCTTGTCTAGTCCAGGCCAAGAGTCCTCAAGAGAAATATATATAAATTGCGTATCCCAGTGGCCACAATCTGTAAGTGATTTCAAGTTACTTAAAGGCTAATTTTATAAATCCGGCATCTGGGATGTGTAAGAGACCTTTTGGGATAGATTATGCTAGGATTCATTGTTTATATAATAGAAGGAAATGGATGATAGTATGGACCAAGTCCACAATTTGCTGTGCAGATTAAAGCAATGAATAGAGCCTTTGGTTAAACAGGAAGACATTAGTGGGAGATGTAAACAAAGATCATTGCTCAAGTCTTTGCAGTTTAAAGATCTATTGAAATGATGTTGAGAATAGTCAGGGGTGGTCTGGATAAAGAAACAGAGGCTCTGGTTATTTATTTATTTATTTTTGTGTCAAACCAATTTACTGCTTTATTAAAACTATGATACATAATTCATATAATAATCATTACAGCAGACCAATGAAATCAGTTGATAACCAGAAGGTGTGATAAAATATTTTTATGTGATGGTATTTGAAAAGGTCACCAAATGTGAGAAATATGTGGTATATTTTTAAGTTTTATGATTTGCACTCTAGCAGAAAGAAATTGTTCAAATCCAATGATTGGAATAGGATTAGTTTCTTCATTTTCTATGAACATGACATTTGAATCAAGTATTAAAATTTAATAGATTGAACTAAGTATTGTACAGTGATGGAAGATGTACAATAGCCATCCTAAAAAAGCACAAGGACATTGATTATTTTTAGTATCGAAAGTTGATGTTATCATAGTAAACCATTGTAAAAGATAAGAGAAAGAAAATAATTGTCTCTTGCGTGAAATGGTAAATTCTGGTAAGCACTGAGTTCCAGAAATCAATAAAACAGTTTTATACTTTTTCATCAAAAGCATGAAAGTACTGTGTATAAGCATGTGTCATATTCTATAACCCAAATCTTGTTTTGAGTGGAGGTGTGTGATTGCCTTAATATCTAAAAGTTAATTGAATATTCCCAGCCAAACAAAATGGTATGATGTGTAAAGATTTGAAATTATATTCATAATACAAATGAACAAGCATTCCATAATTCTCAGAAAGGTTGACTTACCTGGTGAGTTAGTGGGCTGTAATGACTCTTTAAAAGTGATTATAATTATACCAGTGATTAATAACTGATTGCTGATTTATGGATACAGAAAACAGTAAAACAAGTTAGGCTGATCATTAGTATTGGTACTTAACCATCACCATGATATGGATAACCTTAAAATAAAAAAAAAACATATATCCAGTGTGGCAGATATTTCATTCTTACAAGCTTAATCTTTTGGCCTATATTTTTCTCAGATAATATTGCTGTTGACTTGACACTAAATCTTTTTTGATAACAGTATTAGCAAAGTTTATAGGAGAGTGATGAAAACTACTGTACCCTTTATTCAGTAGACAATGTTCATATTCAAAGATAGCTTTTTTGTATTGTTTGTATAGGATACTTTTTATTATAGTTATTTGTGTGGTCAAAATTATAACATTTTGTAATGTGAAAGTAAACTAGGAGGATCCATAGAGAGATATTTAGGGAATGTAATAAATCTCATGTCTGTAACACACTGCCAATAATGTGCTTCTGTTCTTGCTCTTATTTTATGAAATGTTATTTTATTTGACTTGTTATAACTGTTTATTGTGCCCATATTTTTATATGCTGAATTTTGAGTTTTACTTTTTAGCTTTTTTGAACATGTTACAGTAAAATTCATTATTCAAGATCTTAATATTCTGAAATGATAATTGCTTGCTATGCTTTCATGCCATATTTAACATTACAGGTGTGAAGGTTTTCAAAAGAAAAAGCTCGAGAATATCTGTTTAGCAAAGTGCCATGGGTCTTTTATTCATGCAAGAAGTGTATGACACAAAGCATGAACTTTATTTTGGAAGTAATCAGATTATAATGGTAATAACAAAAATAAAAATATTGATGTGGGGATATCTAAATTAACACTACTATATCATGGTTTGCTCAGCCTGACAATAGGACCAAGATTAATTTATGGTTATACAACAAGCCAACTTTATATGTAAGTTTTAATAAGAATATTTCCTTTTTTTAATTGGGAATTTATAGTCCAATATTTATTTACTTTAGTAAAACAGATAAAGTCATGCTCATGGTTTACAGCAACTGAGCCATATTGATGTAAAATACATGATTAAAGTATGTGATAGAAATAGCTGTTAAGTAGAAAACTGGATTATTTATGAATATTCAGTTAGGTTATTTTCAACTATTCACAAAATATGCAGTGGAGGAAAGATTACGTAACATGAGACTGGCATGTATAATGTAGCAGACAGTATTTACTGTACCACCAGATAAAGGGTGTTCATTCAGTAATTCTTGGCATAGGGCCAGGCTCTCAATTGGCAACTTGAAACACACATTCTGTAAGTACGTTTTGTGTACAAATTTTTGAAGTTATACTTTTTGAGGTTATAGCTCAGTATATGTGAGCTGTCTTCTCCAACCCTCTGCTGAGTTTGTGCCATTTAATCACAGAGAAAATTGTAATCAGTTGCTGAGCCAAATTGACAGGTAACGTTTGTTTGGTTCTATTGTGTAGCACAATAAGAGTTCTTTGTTACTATTTACTGCTCCTGATTATGTTGATCTAGGTTCTATAGGTAAAATATTTTTGTGAATTTATAGAATGTAAAAAATCATTTCAGTCATTTGTTATTGTTTATACAATGATGCTTTAACAATATGATATTAGAGTGTTTTGAGCTTTTATTTTATTTATAACCTTTGAATATCACCGTAGAAAAGAATCCATCAGATTCTGAGATTCTTAAACAAGAAAAATATTTATTGCCTTACAAAGATATCTGAAACTATATGGTAAGCTTAACATTTTGAAGTATTTTGTGCATATGTCAGCTTGAACAAATAGCAGTTATATTGAATTTCAAATGTGCTCAACCAAAACTATTTTTTCCCTTCCATTTAGCCACAAACCACTATTTTTCCTGTAATTATGTCAGTCCCCCCCCACCCCACCCCCCAAAAAAAAATCATACAGGGGCATATGTACAAGAGAAAGTGCTATATCATCAGTTTTAAATATCAGTAAATCAAAATACAGATAACTTCAATCCACATCTAACAGAACATTTGATTTGGTTTTGGGGAGAGCGTCAGAAAAGCACCATCTGAAAATTCATCACCTTGGTAAAAACTGAATGTGGTGAAAATCATAAATGAAGAAAAAGAAATGAGAAATAAAATGAAAAGCCAATGATATCTTCAACAAAATTGTATATTCATAGAAAACAAGAGATAATTTTTCAAGGAAATAATACTATTCTAATATTTCTTAGACACATTACTTCCACCCCCCGTACCCCACTTTTAGCAGGCTTTATTCTATTCTAACCCACAAAATCTATACCTTTATCAGTTTTATTGGCTATGAATTGTGTTGTTATTATTGTACAAAAAAAGCAGATCCCCATGGAAAAGCAATACAAGAATACCAACAGTTAGATGTTATGTCTTCAAGGGTTTTTAAAACTAGGTGGAATCGGTTGTTGAGACTTGCTTGTTGCTTCATCGATTTGCATGAAATAAAAAGCTGAAATTGTCCATAGCCATATGATTAGCTTTTGGCATTGGCTGTGCATGCGATTGCCTAAGGTGCCACCACTTGGAAGGGGGATCATCAAAAAGGAAAAAATACAATAATAAATGTAATCAAAAATGATTGCAGACTGGTACCCCTGCCCATCCAACATTTTCTACAGTGAGATACCATCATTGCCATTATCAGGTATATATATATATATATATACTATGTGGGTATAGTTTAGGGGGTGCCAAATCTTCATCTCCCTTCGGATGCCAAATTGGCTAGAGCCACCAATGCCTAGTCAATGAATATGGGATGATTATGCATGGCTAAAAGACTTACTGTACATTTTTATTTCACATACTGTACTAAAAGAGTAAAACAGTTATACCATTTACCATTTTGCTTGCAATGGACCTAGCACAAGCCTTAAACACTGCAAACGAAAGGTTAGATCCACTTACCTACAGAACTGAATAAATGATAACTTCATGAAGTGCAACAAGGAAAATGACAGTTGCCAGTATATGATAAAAATACAGATGAGGTTGAAGTAGTGAAGCTATGATAAATGGCCAAATATGAAAATTTATCCTAGAGATTCCATTTCTTAAATATGACAAGATTATACATACCTTACATATGACTGCAAGCTGTGACACTCATTAATGGATGCATACAATAAAATTTTATGAAAATACATTCCTTTGTATTCCTGTAATTAGCAAGCATGCAGACCACAACAGAATATAAGTACACCAAGTATGACAGTGACCAACAAGGAATCTCTTTACCAAATATTGGATAAATAACAAGAACCAACCCATAACAAGCTGACAAAATATATCTATAACAGCCTAAAGCATCTTGCACCTGAGATGACAATCAATTCTAGCCTATGAGAAACAGATAGTATTACTAATATTCAGACTACAGTAATCCACACACTCTAAATGTTAAAATGATGCCTGCTTTGTTTAATATTGTTTAAGACAAAGTATTCATTTGGATATTAATAGTTGAGTCAATTAAATTACAAGCAGTTCAAGGAACCCGACCTAGCTATTGTTTAAAGGTTGCCATATATCATTCCCTTTATCCATTGAAATACAGGTTGGTTAATCTTTGCATCTTGAACTACAGGCCACTTGATTTTGGTGTATTAAGCTACAGGTGACTCCTTTGTTCTGCAGAATTATTATTGTTAACCTTGGGTCTCCTGAATTATGGCTAGGTCAACTGTAGCCTATGCAACTAAAGGTGCCTTAACTTTAATGATCCAAATTTACGCTATTGCTGGCTCAACTTTAGTCTATTGAACTGGCCCAGTATATTTATAGTTCTATTCATATTATTAACCTTATATTGCCAGTATTTATTAGGTACATAAAAAGGTTTACAAAGTCTTATTATATAACCATTTGCATCTAATTTCTATCTCTAACTTCTGTAGTAAAGTAAAAAAATTGTATCATTCTGTACTCTTGAAATAGAGGAATATCTAATAATATTTTCATTGCACAACACTTTATCCTACAGCTATAATAATCATAATCAAGGGTATAAACAACTGTAGCCACTGAATATATATTTATTTCCCATTACATAAGGAATTAAACATGTATATATAAAAAAGTAATACAAGATTTCTTTTTATAAAAGTCTACATGAGATGACATCCAAAAAACATGTATTATCTATAACTTAATAATAATCATCTTGCTAAGTCTACTGTAAATTGCACAATATAATTTCATCATCATTAATATCATGTAAATCTTTGCCTGACTTACCTTTCATGCACTGGACATCTATATACTTAGTCACCATTACCACAAGTCATACTTTTCTACTTTAACAGCAAAGGCTGACAAATCAATATAACTGGATGGAGGATATCACCAACTTATATTTAATTTTGTTTTATCTGATGACTCAGAGTAATATAGTGACTAGACTAACTGCTTATAGAAATATAAATGCATTACTTTCTGAGAAATTATTAAAGAGTAATACAGAAACACATTGTTCTATATGTATGTATTCAATATATACACATTATATCATACATGCATATGCTTACAAGCATAAATATAAGCCCACACCTCATGCTTACTCTTACACTCATACACTTACAAGACACGGGGCATAATTCACTGATAAAATTCCCATCCCTACACAATCTAGATATCACATAAAATCCACCTGGAACTTTATAAAAAGTTGCTGCTAACAGTTACCGAGCTGGCATAACAGTGAGTGGCTATCATATCACCTGTTACTTATATTACTATTTAATGACACTTACACATAACCTGCAGCATAAAGAATAACATCAAGGTTAACCGTTTGAAAACAATTTTGACAGAATAGCTGCAAATGACATCCCTATACCTGCTCCAACTGCCATAAATGTAAAAATCTGATAGTAGCTATACTCAACAACATATATTTCTGATTTTCCATGAAAGGACTTTGCGGGCTCTTCATCTAGTAACAGTGATTCCCCTCCATTATTTTCTGATGACAGAAATACCTTAGCAAATACTGACTCTAACTGAGAGTTTATCTGTTTGGAAAGAAGCCTCCTTTCTTCATGCAAAAGAGAGGCAACATTACCTGTAATGGTTTTTTCTTCAGCTTTAATTAATTCAGACATGCTCTTTTTCAGTGACCCTACAGCTTTTATCAACTTATCTATGTCTTTTTTAGCACTGCCCACTGAATTTGTTAAAAGAGCCAGTTCATCTTTAAATGCCTTTTGGGATACATGAGAATCTACTGTCTTGGGTTGAGTACTACTATTGGCTAACATACTAGTAGTACTCAGTTTTTCTGAGATGCTATTTATAACATCACTATGCATCTGAGCATACCCAGCCATCAATTGCTTGCTGTTGGTGGTCACATGCTCCTTCACTTCTCGGATTCTCACCCAGTTATTGATGGATGTGATGATCGATGCAAGAGCTGCTGACACCAATGATGCAATAATTGACCTGGGTGGATAAAGGGAAAAAAATATATATATCTGCTACATCCCATAAATATGTAAAATTCTAATCATTAATAAACAGAAACATCAGACACAGCTCATAAAATTTATATCTAATATACAAAAGCTGTCAGATTTCTCTCTGTACTAGCAGATGACCAGATAGGCTGAAACTATAAAATGAAATCACAGAAAACAACCAAACAGACAACATACATGATTTATTATACAAAACAAGTGCACTCTAAAACTTATCAACTCATACACTGATAAAATCCTAACAGTGATCATTCATAAACACATATTTCCACACCTTGCACAAATAGGAACAAGCTTCCTAACACATAACAGTAAACATGAAGGAGACAATAGGTTTTGCTTACCAATATTTGCTCTGTTCTGCCTGAAACCGTTCTCTTTCATGACAGTCACGGATAGCAGCTGAAAGCTGGCTGAAGGTATCTCGTTCCAAACGCTCACATATTTGAAATTCCCCACGTAGTGTCTTCAATTTTACATTCATCTCTCTTGCCTGTGTGATAAATACTATTTAAGCGATTTACTACTATGAGTAAAATCTGCCTTTATAATAACAAAGTGAAATCAAGAATGAGATGCTAATGGGTGTATTATAAAGTACACTTTTGAATGGCAAGAAGCACACAAAAAAATTCTGGAGAATGAAAATTCAGGAAGAGAGTGAAATTTAGCTTGGAAATAAATGGGATGCACTAGGCTACTAATAATGTGGCAAAAACTTGAGAACTAAACCAAATGATTGGGAAAAAAGTTTGATGCGTTGCCAAGACACATCATATGTGTTAACTACTGGGATACACAATACTGTTATACCCTAATGGGAAAACCATAGATTATAATTCTGAGGGCTGATTAGTTAGTGATATGACAGAGGTATCACCAGTTTATCTTGTTAAATCAGTATTAACTTGTATTTATTGGCAAAAAATTACCGATATTCCAAAAACCACATAAAACATCTACAAACATGACACAACTTCTGAAATGTTCAAAATAATCACTCTAATGGCTGTGGAATGCAACGATGCACAAGTCTAACCCACCATAACTCAACTCTTTTGTATTAAGGCTCTGGTTCATCTTCAAACATTTTTGGCCTGAAATTAAACATTCCTTTCTTGAAATCTCAGGGGAAATTACACAGCAACACATAGGGAGGGGGAGGGGGGAGACATTAGTTGAGTTGGAAACTATCAATGGACGAACATACACTGCCCTTTTTTCTGCCACTTGTTCTTGTAAATATCTACTTCACAAAGCTGATTTTGTACAAAAAAATACAATGAAACAACCACCTGTTTGATTGATTTTGAAATTTGAGAAAATGCTGAACTTCTCTAGGTGAATGAATAATCACCCTCACAATTCCTAACATATGAAGTCCTGGGAAATATATCAGGAATAGGCATGTAGCAAGACAGATTTAGTGACTTTATGATATACCAACATTACATAATTGAAACTACGCACAGCCCATATGCCATAAGGGTCAGGCAAAAATTATGGCCATAAAACATCTTCCAGTAATGGTAAAAATAAATGACATCAACATGTAGAGTGTTCCTCCACACATACAAGGACAACTAGGATAAGAACTAATCAGCAATACATCACCTTAACCCATTGCAGGTGGATGGCATAAAAGATAATACCTCGTCAAACAGTGTGTAATGCTCATCTGAATAGAGCTCCGTCTTAGTAATACGTTGCTGATTGATGATGAGGTTCTCCTGAAGTTTCTCTATTTCAACTTGAAATTCCCTTCTTTTGCTCTGTGTCTCCAGTAGATTCTCTGATAACTGGTGAAAAAATATCCAAATAGAAATATCAAGGTAAAGACATATACAGTATATAATTTTCTTTATTTCTCTCTCATGGAGCTGTACTTATTGAATTGAAAAAAATAAAATAAAATAATAATAATAAATAAATAAATAAATAATAATTCATATATAAGTATATAAAATTTACATTACAGAGGGTCATAGATGGAGCAATAAATTGTGTTCAAAGACTATCATAACCCAAATTACAGAATAAGTGCTGATATAACGTCAAACAACAAATTTCAGATATGTAGAACTTTTATAATAAAATGTTACCTACCTCAGTGACTTTGACCTGAGCTTTTTTAAGATCAGTAATTCCAACGAAATCTTGATAATTCTCATACCAGCGGTTAAATGTATCTTTCCATTTTTCTCCCTCCTTTCTTTCTATTTTTGACATCAATAAAGCCTTGTTTGTTTCCATCTTCTGTTTTAAATTGTCTCCATATGATTGAAATTGATTTCCCTTTTCATAGATGAGGCTGAAAACTTTCTCAAACTTAAATTTGTTGTTATCTACATCTTCCTTTCTCACCACATTGGCATCTGAGCTGCGTACATCTTTCTTTGGATCTTGTGAATCAGGAGGCTGTCCAGAGGTAGACATACAACGCACGTTTGTCCCATTGAGCTCAGTACCTTTCCATGTGGGATTAATGACTAAGTAAGAGTTGCTTACAAGAAATTGCTGTCTTGAGAAAGTGCCATACCTCACAACTGTATTTTGCAAAGAGAGATTTAAGTTTTGCAAATTAGAGGAGCAGCTACACGGCCAGGACCTTCTTGATATTGCAATTCGATGCATTTTCTATTTGAATGTGGTGATCTACCACTCTCAGTAATGTAAAAAAAACTGCTTTTCCTTTGTTTTGTTTTTTTCCTTTCAAGTTAGCAGCATTTTATGAATAAAAATCACAGCTTTTATCCCAGTAGCTGGTAGTAGTTATTTTAGCTGAAAAAAGTGAATTTGATTAATTCAGTGCCTATATATAAAATGATCTAAGCAATTTTATAATTCTGTTTTATCATCTTACTCAAAATATCCGGATCTATTGCTCACTCGTTATTGTTAGTGTGTTTCCTTTCATAAATAATATTAACATTAATAAGCCCTAAAATTGAGATTAGACACTTACTAAATAAGATTCGTTAACAAACCACTATCAAGATGAAAATCAGGAATCCCAAATAGTACCAGAAATTGAGAGACATTACTTTTCTCTCTCTCTCTCTCTCTCTTTCTCTCTGTTTCTCTCTCATATTTTAGAAAATGAAAGGTCTTTCCCTGATATATCGAGTGAGGCTTTTAATTTCTTTAGCAGAAAATCAAGAGAAATTACCAGTCTGATCACTAATTGTGAAGTGTGTGTGTGTGTGTGTGTGTGTGTGTGTGTGTGTGTGTGTGTGTGTGTGTGTGTGTGTGTGTGTGTGTGTGTGTGTGTGTGTGTGTGTGTGTGTGTGTGTGTGTGTGTGTGTGTGTGTGTGTGTGTGTGTGTGTGTGTGTGTGTGTGTGTGTGTGTGTGTGTGTGTGTGTTTGTGAGTTTGTGTGTTTGTGTGTGTTTGTGTGTGTTTGTGTGTTTGTGTGTGTGTGTGTGTATGTATGTATTTATATATGTATTCATATATGTGTATATGTATATATATATATATATATATATATATATATATATATATATATATATATATATATATATATGTTTATATATATATATATATGTTTATATATGTAAATATTTAAATACATACATACATATACATATATATATATATATATATATATATATATATATATATGTATATACGTTTATATATATATAAATACATATATATACATATCTATATCCATATATATATATATATGTATATATATGTTTATATATGTGTATATATGTTTATATATACATATACATATATATATATACATAAATATATATATATATATATATATATATATATATATATATATATATATATATATATATATATATATATATACTTATACACAAATACATACATATATACATATATATATAAATAAAGAAAATGAAAAAAGTAAATTTATATATTTTTATATGTATACATATATACATATATATAAATATATACATATATACATATATATATATATATATATATATATATATATATATATATATATATATATATATATATATATAAATATATGCATACACATATTTATATACACACACACACATGTATATATATATATATATATATATATATATATATATATATATATATATATATATATATATATATATATATATATATATATACATCACAAATAACTATACTACCTTGGGTTTGTGCACATTTTAATATTGATATGGAATCAATTTTATACTTATTCCTTTACTATGGGTATCATTATGGAAAACATCCATGTTGCAAGTTATATAATAACTTACAGGGCACAATGCTTTTAAAAAATCAGAATAAAGTACATGATTTGAAAATCAAAATGAAGTAGAAGACTATATAATGCAATGGAAGTGTTGTCTTACTTATATGATACTTATAGCCTTACTTATATGATACTTATAGCCACTTTATAAAGTTTTCAATTATTATTTTACAGAACTGGTTTTTCATATTTAAGAGAAAAAATTTTTATTTTTTAATATATACTATTCCTTTAACTTGCCATCTAATAACAGATTCAAGTATGTTGAATCCTGAAATATCCATGGGATTCTCATATGAAAATAACACTGCTTATCATAATACTACCGATAAGAATACTAAAAAACACCCATAACATAGAGACACTAATAATACCCAGACTAAACTGTGTGGATAAGAGAATATTCACTACTGCAAAATGTATATTGATAACAAATTAGTTATCAATTACCAGCAGAAACGGTAAAATTCTCTGTTCAACATTTATGCGTACCCTAAAAACAAAGCTAGAAAGAATTTCATATGTACCCAAGAAGAGAGCGGCCAGTCACCACAACACAACCCACTCTGCGCTTATCGCCGCTCTTTTAATGTTTATTTACCTTTTCATTCATTGATTAGACTGCGCGATTAAAACATTCTACGCAATCTTCACACTATTATAACGTCTCACGTAATTGGTCAAAGTGTATGAATTTTAGCCAATGAAAATTAGTATTTGATTATCTTCTATCTGATTGGCTGTTAGATTTCTGCTTCGTCCAATGGCAGGAGAGGTTTCGTAAGGGAGAGAGATTCATTCTCGGAGGAAGACACTCACCCGTCATTAAATGTTTGACAGACGACGAAAGTGTGTATATGGAGTGTTGTGTTAAGTCCAGCAGTTTATTGCAATGGTTAAGGTGGGTTTGCTTTCTCTGGGAATATGTCCTGTGTTAAGGGAGGGACGATAGTACAGACATAACATCTGACTAGACAGGTCAATGCCCATTTTTTACCTCTTGTGTCTGGAGGACTTTTGACATTCAGTTACGGTAGTAAACAAAATGTTATTGAATTCCCTGTGCAATTCATATGTTTAAAACAGGGAGGAAACATCGATTTATACATTTGAAATATTTTATTTGTGAAAAACTATGCTTGTTTTTTTGATAAATGTTAAGAAAAACACGCACATTGACTTTCAAAACATTTTTTTTTTTCGTAGTTAGATTATCAGTTTTGTCCTAATCTACTTGAGTTATGATCTGATATGTGGCCGTCAAACTATTTGCTCCATTTTAGAATATATGTGGTATAGATTTGTTGGCCTTTGTCAGAGCACCACTTGGTGTGAGGCTAATGTTGGAAAGGAGGGTCTTCGAAACGTAGATAGATGTTTATTTAGTAGTTGACCCATTGTGAATATGTGTCACTATTATTATTCTAGAATAGGGCTGCCTTTTAGACTCATAAACTTTGGTACTGAATTTTGTTGGCTTATGTCAGTGTGCTGACTTGGTGAGATCATGATTGGCTTGTTATTAGTAGTAGCGCACACCTTAACACTTTGGTTGTGGATGGCATGATTTCATTCAATGTCTGTGGTGGTCCTAGTCGCAGATGACATTAGACTGTTATGTACCCTGCACCGTTGGCTCATTCGACATAAATCGTCTTTCTATAATAGTACCAACATTTGTTGGTGTTACTATTAAGCACAGGCACATAAATTGAAGGAAAGCATATACTTTAGAAAGAAAATGGTTATAAGTATAAATTAGTAGATGCCTAACGTTATATGAGAAGTGCTAAACGAGACAGGTGTAAACGAAAACTAGTGATGCATGCCTACAACTCACATTATTAGCCACTAGCTATTTTTAACTATTTAAGATCAACATGGTTAACAGTAAAGATATATATACAAACGGTTAGACCTTATCAGACTGGCAGAGAACCACTACTGTCTCTCTCTCTCTCTCTCTCTCTCTCTCTCTCTCTCTCTCTCTCTCTCTCTCTCTCTCTCTCTCTCTCTCTCTCTCTCTCTCTCTCTCTCACACACACGCACACGCACACGCACGCACGCACGCACGCACGCACGCACACACACACACACACACACACACACACACACACATACACACATACACACATACACACATACACACACATACACACACACACACACATACACACTGAAAACATGGACATACATATATACTACTTACTGTATTTTGAAAATTGCTGTCTTAGTTTTTATTTGTTACAGTTTGTTATCTCTCAGCAGGGCAAGCTATAAATTTGGAATGAGGAGACAGTAACATTCAGCATGTCTCTGATACGCATTCGTGGACGTACAATCCTTTCACCTATTGTAAGTATTTATTTAGCATCAGGTTGATGAGCATAATATCATGTATGACTCTGATATTTGCAGTCATGATTTCGGTATTCATATATTAGAAATGAACAGCAGAATTATTCCCTTTTTTAATTGGTTTAAAGTTCTTTAGATTTTACTGTCTTTCAGTACATATCTATATATATATATTGTATCATATGAAAGAAGACAAAGTAAAATTATATCACTTTGTAACTTACAGCTGAGTGAAAGTGAACGCTTGGAGGCCCGAGCTTTAAGAGAGCAAGCCATACATTCCCAGCAACAACGACAGAAAGATCACAGTCGCCAGAGTTCTGTAAGGACAATATGAAACAGATTATTAATTTTTTTTTATTGTTGATGGTGTTTGTATGGGCATTGTTTCAAAAGGAATCAAAGAAATTTCATTATGAATTCCTTTAACAAGTACAACAGTTATGTATTGCTAAAGTTTAATGGCTGGAACTATGAAATATCTATGAAATATATATATATATATATATATATATATATATATATATATATATATATATATATATATATATATATATATATATATTTTTTTTTTTTTTTTTTTTTTTTTTTTTTGTATATGTATGTGTGCGTGTATGTATCACTTATATTGGGTAACAAATAAGAAATAATCTCTATCAAGTCATAAAGGAATATAAACTTTCACAGCGTCAAGATAGCCACATTCCCGAAACAGAACGAATCTCGAATGAAGGCCGGACCTCCAGTGCCACACGAAGGTCTGTCCTATCCACCCCGAAGAGTCAGCGTACCAATGGAGGAACGTCATCTTCGTCAGCACCAAGTAGCGGAGGAGAGGTTCTCACAGGCCCGGAAGATTCCCCGAGTGCAGCCAATGTGTCGGTTCAGACAGAATCCTCTATGTCACTTACTGCCAGCACGGACCTTCGTTCTTACCTCAACACCTCCCTTGACACCTCTCTTGACACCTCCACTAGTGCCTCCTTTAACACCAGGCAACAATCGTCTTCAATGGTCAGTGGGACATCCCCAGTTTGCAACACCTCTTGTAATACATGTATATAAGTCTTAATGCAATGCTGCTGGAAACACTTAATGTTCACTGTAGTAGGGCTTTCTCGAGTGTATTTAAATATCGGTGGCTCCGCGAGTACAAAAATACCAAGGAGACAATTAATAGGCCTATGTGACCTCCCCTTTCCTTGAGGTTTTGAAGAAGAAAAAAATCCTAATGCTATTAATATCAATGATGTCATTATTATCATTAACAATATATAGTTTGTAGTGTTATTAACATCACTCATAACAATACTAGACGAATAATATTTTTAGAAATAATGCAAAAGGGTAACAAAGGTAAGATCAGTACATGCCTACTTGGTGAAGAAGCGCCTAGAGAGCCATTTATGTGTAAATGAAAATGATATATTAAACGCACAGTGGGCATGGCTTGTATGTGCATGCCGTCCCCGGCAGCATTGGGTTAACCTTTTAATTATTCCCCATGGATGACCAATCAGTGTTCTCTATCCCTTCTAGATACTTGTATGTTCTTGTGTATGACCATGACAGAATCATTTTTACTTTGTTGGATTAATGTTTATTGTGTTTTTTTTTTCTATATGTATGGGAAAGTATTTGTGATTTGCCTAAATACAAAATTATTCTGAGATGATTTACATATTATGTATAGATCAGGCAGTTTGATATTCTTTACTTCTGGAATTTCAGGCACAAGTAGACGAAGCTCTTCTGCTGAGTGTCTCTCCTGAGGTTGCAACAGATCTCATCTTAGGTCGAGTTCATCCATCCACAATATTACACCAATCAAATAAGGATATACGGACTATACAGGCAGACTCTCAGCGAACTGATACTGCCAGTGCCACACTCACTCAGGAACAGCAGTCGGCAGAGAAACAGCAGGTTCCTGAGGCCCATGACACAACTACTGCATCAGTAAGTCTCAGTCTTGCCTCCTTTTCTGAAGAAGGAGGAGATGGCTCTGAGGAAGGCCTGGAAGCATCTGAAGAAATATTAGAAGTATCTGAAGTAATGGATGGTTCAGAAGAAGACAGGGACTTGAGCTTGCCAAGCGAGGCCGAATCAGACTGGCACAGAGACGAAACTGACGATTCCCATACGCATTCTTCCCAGACCACATCACAGAAGAGTGGCTCAGGCTCAAGCTTTGATCTGCCAAGAGACCTTAGAGTCAGTGCACTGCGTGAAGGAAGGGAGTCCAGTAGGTCCATGCAGAGAGATTCTGGACGCAGTAGCAGTCACAGTGACTATCTAGATGACTACTTAGAACTTCTGACCAGCAGATCTAGCAGCAGCCTTGGTCTTCAGTCAGCTGGAGTATCTGTAGCCCCAAGCAAAATGGTCGCCCCTGTCACTACTTCATCTGCAACCCGGGGAGTCATAACTACCAGTTCTACAGACCATTCAGACCAAAGGAAGTCATCCGTGCGTAGGGACAACAATAATACGAGGGAAAAAACAAGAAGCACGGATAGTTCTGAGTCATTTGGAAATAAAGATGAAAGTGACTCTGGCAAAAGCATGAATAAAGAAGCACTTAAAGGAAAACTGATAGAAGACTTGAAAAACGATGGTAGAGACAAAAAGAAAGCAAGAGACAAAGATTGGCCTAGAGATAGACTGGAAGAACCTAGGTCATCCTCTGCGGCATCAGATCGTAAATCCAGCAAAAGAAGTCGTGAAAGGAGATTGTCGTATCAACATGGAGACCCGGCACGGAGTGTGGGGAGCAAGTGAGTTATTTTCATTTTTATTGCTTTTTATCAGTATTTCAGCTGCTCGGAATCTAGGAGCAACTTTACAGTTATTTTCAACTAAAGCATATTTCTTGCAGTATGGATGCAGCATACTGTAACTCACTCCATCCACTTGTTATAAAATTCATGGCTTTGGTACTTGGCCTTTTCAATGCATCCTATAGGTTTATATGTATGTACATTTGTGTGCTTATGTACATGTGTATATATATAGATTTGTATGAGAGTGGAGAGTGGAGAGTGGAGAGTGGAGAGTGGAGAGTGAGAGTGAGAGTGAGAGTGAGAGTGAGAGTGAGAGTGAGAGTGAGAGTGAGAGTGAGAGTGAGAGTGGAGAGTGGAGAGTGGAGAGTGGAGAGTGGAGAGTGGAGAGTGGAGAGTGGAGAGTGGAGAGTGGAGAGTGGAGAGTGGAGAGTGGAGAGTGGAGAGTGAGAGAGGGTTATTTAATTAATTAAGTATTATCTTTTCTGTATTCTGAAACTTGGCTACAAAGCTAAAGTACCAATTTCATCATCATATCACAAATGAGACTTAGTATTTTTTGACAATATGCAGGTCAATAGTAAATTTTCAATAAATCTTGGAAAAGTTGCATCTTTCCAATACAAATGAGTGTGGTGTGTATTCCAGTATTTTAATTATCTTATCTAATTTAGATAAGGTAAGTAAGAAACCAGAAGAAAACCTGATAATATACATATTTTTGTTTTTGAAATTTAAGTTTCATTCTATCTTTATTTATAACTTTCAGGTACTTGGATAGCTATCTTGGAAACTTAACTGACGATGCTTGGCTCCAGTATCCCACAAGCATAGGAAGTCGCCACATGGTGTTTCTAGATTCTGATGATTATATGCAGACTGTTCGACCACAACAGGTAAAGAGGAGTAGAGGGAAATCTCAGAGCAGCACTGACCACACTGAAAGTTCTGCCTCAGAAGACAGCAGACGTCAGGATTCCTCAACAACTTCATCCCATAGTCCACACTCAAATGTTAGTACCAGTATAAAGGAAGACGGATCAGAAATATCGCAAGGGAAGAAACGTGAGAGCAATATTCCTTGTCAACGTGAGTCAAAGCTCACAGCTGATGTAATGCACCCAGCAAAAGAAGTAAAAGCAAAAGATGCACAGGCCTTGCAAGAGCAAGATTCCACACATGTTTCAAAGACTAAACAAGATATAGAAAATAGTGAAACAGAAAAGAATGAGCAGAGATTGCCCACAACCTCCTCTCCACAGCAAGTTCAAGAAAAAATAGCCAAATATCCTGAGAGGGCTGAGAAGAAGGAGCATTCTCCTGAGGCGAATGATGGCCAGACAGACTTACAAGCCACCATCCCTGAGAAACAAAAGGAAGTTGACAATGTTGATGAAAATGTTAATATTGTGAAACCTAGGGATAACTTGTCTGATGTACCTGTGACTCTACATGAAAATGCTAATGCTTCATCAATTTCAAACAAAGGCAATGTTATATCCAGTGAATCTTTTGAGCGAGGGCCACAACAAAATGTAGAGGGAAGTTTTCTTGACAATAATTCTAATGTTGATAATGTGAAAAATCTAGAGAGTACTGTTCCAGCTTTTAAGATTGGAAATATAGTTGAAAGCACAGAGCGTGATGATAGTTCCTCTGATGAAAGTAGTGAAACTGAGCCAAGCACTATAGTGTATGTTGATGACTATCCATGTGAAGTAAGAAATTCCATGCAAAAGGAAATTGAAAAGCAAGGTGCTCATAATGGAGCTGAAACAGATAATATTATAGCATCTAAAGAAAAAGTTTCAGAGGAAGCAATGGCCCTTGCTGAATTTGAAAGATTGGAGCTTGTCCATGGTAGAAATGAAGGACAAGTAACAGGTAAAAGTGAAAATGGAACAGATAAACACAAGAAGGACAGCACTGATGTACCTTCAAGTTATTGTGAACCCTTATCAAAGAATATGGACATGGCCCATGATGTTCAAAAGGATAAGGATAATATGAAGGCAAAGGGAAGTGAAACTTTAGGTAAGTCTGACATCAAAGATGGCACTGTGCTGCAAACAGAGTCCACCAGTAATCTGTCTGAACAAGTTGTAATGCAAGTGGAGAA
>NC_091563.1:41423635-41428635 GCF_042767895.1 Penaeus vannamei | reverse complement strand
TTTATAAAACATGTTATAATTCTTGCTTACCGCCAGTAGTGCCTCCACTAGATGCACGCTCATGCGTGTACACACACATACACATAGGCACATGAACACACACTCATTCACTCTCACATGTTCATAAACTCACATGCACACGCATGCACTGCATGCTTACACTCTTGCATTCATACTCACACACACTCACACACATTCACATGCACTCACACACACTCACATTCACTCAAATTCACATGAACACACATGCTCACATACACACAAGTACACACACAAGCACATGCACACACACATGCACACACGCATGCACACACACATGCACACACATACACACACACAGATAGATAAAAAGAGTTAGACAGATAGATATACAGATGCATACACACATACATAAATGTTACTTCACCAGGCACCACTCCCACACTGACAGGCATGGCAGGTGTCCCTGAGTCCCACGTCTGCAGAAGCTACTGTTCTTCAGCTGAATGTGCCTGTTATTTATAACCTTCCTTTTTCTAAATTTCATACGTGTTATTTTATTAATTGAAACTCTTAAAAGTTGTGACATTTCTTACAGGAGGGAATGGCAAGGGAAAGGATTCGCCGTGTGTTTGTTGTACTGACAGTCCAAGAGCAGATGTCCCTCATCCGTCGAGATCGTCAGTTATGGAAGATGCAGCAAGACAAACAGTTACCCAGCACTTCACAATCATCTCCGACTCACACCAGTACAGTGAGGAGCAGGAGTGGGTAAGTTTGATTTGGATGAAACAGTTTCTACCCATAATATTTTGACTAAAATCATGAGTTTTGCAACAGTAATAGTGTGAGCTGTGGTTTTATAATTGGCCGCTCATTTTCATCAACAGAGCTGCTGAAGCCCGAGTGAGAGGGACACCAACACGAATTGCCAAAAAGAGGCCTTCACCCCCGCATCAAAGGTCCCAGCAAGAAGGAAGAACTCGGTGTGCATCACACGGACGGTCATCACAGCTTGTTCAGCCATCTGTCATAACACATCAAGCATCAACTATTTCTTCCAGATCAAGTGTGACTAGTGAACATAGAGTATCTCCTAAAGGAGGCAAACTACCGTTACATGTCGAACGGTCTGCGTCACACTTAGATGCACCCATGTCACATCACTACTCAAAACAATCGCCACATATCAGGTCTCCCTCTCAGGATAGTAAGTCAGGTCATCACACAAGCAGTACCAGGTGTTCAGTCCACCCTCGCAGCAGTAGTGCATCGCAACTGGAAACCAGATCTGGCTCACACCATTTGTCACATTCATCCAGTCATTTGCCTGGGTCTCATCATATGACCAGGAGTGCATCACATCAGCCAGGAAAGACAAATTCACGAGCTTCAGGCATCAGTGGTACAAGAAGCACTTGTACTGCAAGAAGTGCATCAATGTCCAACAGTCCACGACGAGGTAAAGTCTATGAGGAATATGACACCTCTCTTAGCTCTCTTGACACCAAAGTTCTGTGATTTATTTATTTTATTTACCTGTTTTTAATTCTCATAAGATATATCATTGTCATCATCACATCCTGACCTTATGCAAATGATCATCCTCATAATTGTAATGCTAGGCAGGAAGAGCAGGGTTAGACTTACAGAAAGCATGACTGATGTTAAATGAATGTTTCTCTAAGATGCTTCTGTTTTTTTTTTTTCTGATAGCCTATAAATGATTTACTGGTTTTCAAAAAGATTCCTGTCCTGAATTTTTGTTCTGAGGAAACAAGATTCAAAAGACTTGTTGTCAAAGGTTCTGTTTCCTTTTTATTAGAGATCTGCCATCTGTGATTTTATCCTCTAGTTTACCTGGGGCATATTGGGACTTGGTTACCTTGCTTTCTCTTTATTTGCTAAAAGATGTTATATATATTTTTATATGTACTGCATGTATTATATTTTCTTGAAATATGTACTGCATGTATTATATTTTTATACTGGTTTCCTTGGTTTTCATTTATTTATACCTTTCAGACACTTTACACCTATTTATTACACACTGGATCAAACCAGCCAGAATAATGATTTTCTTGTTGTTTACATATTTTGCCTTTTTTGCTTCTTATCCTTTTATTTTGTTGACAGATGTAGGCGACCAAATTTTTCTCTGTTGATTTGCCAATCTCATTACTTTTAAGATCTTTTTGATACAGTTGAAATTAATGTAATCAGAATGGAATTTTACAATTAGAATTTTATCAGCAGGGTATAATGTATAAAGTAAGCATTCCTAAGCAAGATATTTATTACAAAATTAATTACAATTTACTAGATGAGTCATAGAGTAGTATTTAGTTTTATTCTTAGTTACATGTTTGCATGTAATCATTTAGGATAAAGGAAAGTCACGTGCGAAACAGCATTGTTCATTTGTTATAAACCATGATATGCCGTCATTCCCTTATTTTAGTAGATATTATTTTCTTTGATTACATCATATTATTTAGAATTAATTGAGTTCTATTAGATTATAGTATTAAGTTTGCATTACTGTTCATATTCTTAAACTCCCCAAAAATTGCATGATAAATTATTTCACCCAATTAGGAAATGTGAATCAGTTTTTTTAATGATTGGTAAAAGGCAAGTAATTTAAAACACTTTCCATAATGTGGTTCAGAGTACCAGCAAGGACCCGCCCCACCTTGGACATCTGCACGGGGCGCCATATCCAGGGTAAAAGAATTCATATGTGTATGGAAAATAGAGTTTATATTAAAGTGTGGACAGTATTTGTGCACTTTATGATATAAATGCATTTATAAAGGAAATTTGTGACATTCACATTTTTGCAGCCAAGGATTTTACACACTTCTGATGCATATGTAACTCTTTGGGTCACAGCTCACTTCACATTTGCTTTGCCCTTTATGTAGATGAATTAAATTAATCTTGGAGTGCTTACTAAGGCATAAGTATTGTAAAATTTGCAAGGTACAAAGCACAGTAGTTGAATTGCTAACCACTGCAAATCAGTTTCCTAGTGGTAAAATGCTGGCAGACAGGTAGACAATAAGGCATGCAAGCAAACTGGCAGGCAAGCAAAACTCAACAAATTTTCTTCTTCCATTATACATATTTTAATTTGTATTCCTGCACGTAGCCAAGCAATCATAATTGATGTCTTGTGTCAGACTAGTTGGTCATATATATTTTTTTAAACCTTTACAAAGAAAACAAGGAGTTGCATTTTGTAACTTTATTTGCACAAGATAAAAAGGGGAAGGATGAAGTTCTGGCTTTCACTTATGAAATGCTGATTAGCATTCACATGAAAACGACAGACCTTTAGATGTAGAAGGTGATAATACCTCTTACAAGATACTTTTAATATCAAAACTAGTAAGGCATTAAAGGCTTTGGAGAATGTAGAAAGCTGTAATATTTGCAAGATAACTTCAGAAGTTCCAAGCATTTTCAGTGTAAAAATACACTAACACAAATGCATGTTATTATTTGCACACATTTCGATGCACAGAAGAATTTATTACTAAGGTTACTTCATTATTTCTTCTTATCTGACAAGAAATGGTACCATTTATACAGATGAATACTGAGAAAAAGTATTTTACTCTGTAAAATATTTCATCTTGAATGTCACTTGCACAGTTTATAAACCTTGGAATGAGCACTTACCCATATAAATCTCATTCCATGTTTCTTTTTTCATTTTAAACATACAGGTAAATATTCTTCACCTGTTGACAGAGAAATGAATCCAAGACAGACTAGATTTAGAACACTCCTTAGCACTCCATAGTTAAAGAGAATATATGCAAGCAGAATCGTATTACATACAGTGCTCGTCTAAAAGAGCTAGCTTGGAGGACTATCCACTGAATATTTGTCAGATTTTGTACCCACCCTTACATAAATGATGCAAAGAGACAGAAACATATGGCAGCTTTTGGTCAGAGCTCTGGGACAAAGAATGCATTAGGAAGTGAAAAGTCTGTTAACTAATTTTCTGATTCGAGTTTGACAGTGGGAGATCTCTCTACTTTTTTTTTCCTCCCTCGACACATGTGTAAGCTGTCTCTTTGGTGTAGAGGTTAACATGGCATACACACACTTCTCAAACAATGTGGTTGCTCAACTTTACTTGTTTTTTGTTTATCTTTGGTACAAAATTTGATATAAAGATTTGATGGATGGTTCTGTTCAGTGAATCTTTATGACGAGAAGCGGAGGGTACAGCTTCCTGACATTCCCTTGCTTACTACTCCAAAGATTATTGGTCACATTGCGAACTCACTCATCTAAGCTGTCAGGCAGTAGAACATATGATAATGGAAAAGTCCCTGATAAAGAATTAATATCCCAGAAGAGACAATTTCATCTTTAGAGAATTATTTACAAGCTGTATCAGACTTGGTTGTGTAATTGTAATGATCTCTAAATGACTATGAACTGAAAATAAGAGACTGAGATATTTACTTAGTAAATCCTGTCTTGGGGAATAATGATTCTTATTGGTCCTATTTGCCAGTCATAATCTTATATTCAGTGGGCACCAGTACAAAATTGTTGATACATAATGAAATTTGGTTCAGTTTACACTACTTTATAGTCTGTAGGTAAACAGTTTCTTTCAAAAAAGTATTTATATGTGAATAAGTCACAAATAGTTCAAATACATTATAAAAATCTATATTCTATGGGACTGATATTTCAAACGTCAAGTCTTGCATAATAAAAGTGGTTGATACTCATGGTGTGATTATGAAGTATGAGTTGTGAATGGAAGGTCACAAGTTTAAAACCATTCAAGTTGTTAGTAAAGGGTATGATACTATTTTGTTTTTAGGTGGCTGATAGGTAGGATTTTTTTCATGGTCTTTTTTTATGAGAGTGGTTGACTGTAATCACTTAAGATACAGGGAACTAATCAGAAGTCAAGGGCAGTTTGCAGTATATGAATTATGTAATATGGTAATTATTTTAGTCCAAGGCACAGGCTTCTAAATCCC
>NC_091563.1:41403635-41408635 GCF_042767895.1 Penaeus vannamei | reverse complement strand
ACTCTACAGCGGGCCCATTGTAGGCCTACTCTACAGCGGGGCCCATTGTAGGCCTACTCTACAGCGGGGCCCATTGTAAGCCTACTCTACAGCGGGCCCATTGTAAGCCTACTCTACAGCGGGCCCATTGTAGGCTTACTCTACAGCGGGGCCCATTGTAGGCCTACTCTACAGCGGGGCCCATTGTAGGCCTACTCTACAGCGGGGCCCATTGTAGGCCTACTCTACAACGGGCCCATTGTAGGCCTACTCTACAGCGGGGCCCATTGTAGGCCTACTCTACAGCGGGGCCCATTGTAGGCCTACTCTACAGCGGGGCCCATTGTAGGCCTACTCTACAGCGGGGCCCATTGTAGGCCTACTCTACAGCGGGGCCCATTGTAGGCCTACTCTACAGCGGGGCCCATTGTAGGCCTACTCTACAGCGGGGCCTCTTTAACACACATGGCGAGGACAGGACCAAGGTTCCTTCTTCTACCAACAGAAAGGGTAATTAAGAGCCCGCCGGTCATCTTAAGCGTATAATTGCAATTAGGATAATACAAAAATACAAATTTAGTGACATCTTGAACCACATGTAGAGCCATGTATCCAGACATCCGCAGCGGCTCCGGCTCTCGCGGCGGCTCCTCTCGAACGCGGAGGCCAAGAGGCGGTTTCGGAAGGCGTGTTCTTGGGCCTCGGCGGGGTGGGGCTCGTGGGGGGCGGGGCTCGTGGGGGCGGGGCTCGTGGGGGGCGGGGCTCGTGGGGGTGGCGGGGCATGGGTGGGGGCGGGGCTCGTGGGGGACACCGAAGGGCCAGCGAACGGCGGGGAGGGGGGGGGAGGGGGGGAAAGGGGGGTCAGTGAGGGTGGTGAGAGCGAGGCCGCACCACTTCGTTGATGCGAGCGAACAGGGATTCGTCGATGATGTTGTCGCAGTCCTGCAGGAGCTCCGGGAGGCGGGGGAACTCCCTCGGGTTGGCAGGGGAAGGCGGGAGACCTGCCGGTGCTGGTTCTTGGCCCTCCTGGAGCTGCAGCTGCTGGGTTCTGGTGATGCGCTGCTGAGCGGCCGTGTAGTAGCGTCGCTGGAGGGTGATCTCGCACTTGGCGCAGTCGTGGGGCTTCTGGTACTTGCAGTAGAGTTTGTGGCCCTTCATCTCCACCACGAGGCCGTGGTTGGCGCAGAGGCGGCAGGTCTGCGCTCGCTTCCCCTTCTTCTTCTCGCCCTCCTGCTCGCCGGCGCCGCCCCACGCCTGCGCCCCGCCCGCCGAGTCCAAGGACCCTCCCGCGGCCGCATAGGAACCTTCGTCCGCGCCCTGCAGCGAGTAGCCCGACGGCCCCGGGTACTGCGGCGCCGAGTACTGGTAGGGCGCCTCGGGATCAAGGCCCGGCTGGGACACCTCGTACGTGGCGTGCTTCTGCGGCTCGTACGGGCAGAAGCCCCCCGAGTAGCCGGCCGCGTCGTGGTACTCGCCGCCGCCGAGGCTGTGGGACGGGTCGGGCTCGTACCCCGGCGCCTCCAGCAGGGGCTCGTGGCTGGCGAACCCTTCCGCGCCCTCGTCGCCCTCGCTCTCGAACTCGTATCCTGAAAAACGACCGTGAGAACTGGCGGTCTGGCAGCGCTGGCCGGGCGTCTGAGGCAAAATGTGCTCGTGTTTACATCACAGATCTTGCCCTCAAACAGTTTTTCCCGTTTGAATGAATTGCTATAAACTATATAATGTACTTCAATTTCCCATAAGCATTTTCTATATATTACACACATAGACAAATATATATACATATATACATACATACATACATACATATATATATATATATATATACATATATACATATGTATATATATACATATATATATATACATATATATACATATATATATATACATATATATATTTATATACATATATATATATATATATATATATATATATATATATATATATATATGATGAGAGAGAGAGAGAGAGAAAGAGAGAGAGGGAGGGAGGGAGGGAGGGAGGGAGGAAGGGAGGGAGGGAGAGAGAGAGAGAGAGAGAGAGAGAGAGAGAGAGAGAGAGAGAGAGAGAGAGAGAGAGAGAGAGAGAGAAATGTAAATGTATTTTGCATAAATTCAACAACACCTACACACCACATCGTACTCACCGATATAGGAATAATATTAATGATGATGATGATGGTAACAAAAATAATGATGATGGTAATGAAAATAATGGTTATGGTAATACAAATAATAATGCTGATGACGGCAATAATAATAATGATGATGATGGTGATAATAATGGGAATGATAGTGGTAATAATAACAATGATGATGGTAATAATAGTGACAATAATGATAATAATGAAAATGATGATGATGATAATGACGATGGTGATGATGATTATAATGATGATGATGATGATAATGATGATGACGATAATGATGATGAAAATAACAATAACTAATAATAATAATAATAATAATAATAATAATAATAATAATAATAATAATAATAACAATCACAACAATAACAATTATTGTCATCCCAATAACAACAAAAGCAGCACCAATAATAACCGTCACTCTACATTCAAATTCCGACATTACCTCGACCTCTGTTGAAGAAGTCGGCTTTCTTCCGCGGTCCCATCGCCATGCTCAGCGCGATGTCTGCAAAAAAAGGTCCATTTTAATTTTCTTCCTCTCATAAACAAGTAAATGGGGATGATAAAAGATCTACTGGATACATATGCATGCACGAACGCACGGACGCGAACGCCTGTACGAACCGAACGCATACAAACGGATGCACAAAAAATGCTTACACGAACGAACGCATACAAACGCATGCACGAACGAACACACAGGACAAAATTCAGACAAACAACGACACACACAAACAAACCAGAAATAATAATAATAATAATAATAATAATAATTAATAATAATAATAACAACAATAATACAAAAGGACAAAAAAACAAACCCTCTGCAGACGAGGCGAGACACGGGCGCGGAAATACTCAAGTTTCTAAATTTAAATGGAAGTCGGCAGGGAGTCAAGGTGTCAGGATCAGACACAACACGACGAAATATTAAGTGTCTGCAGGTGAGAGGCGCGAGGGAAGTCTCAGGGAGTCTGTGTAAATCACCTCCTTCAGGTAAAGGAGGTATGGATACGGGAGCTAAGGAGGCGGGAGGGAACGAGGGAGGGAGAAGGAGCGGGGAAGCGAAGCAGAGAGGGAGAAGGATGGGAAGAAAGAGAGAGAGAATTATAATATACATACATACATATATATATATATATATATATATATATATATATATATATATATACATACACACACACACACACATTCATATTAAATACGCCGTGGATATTGTTCCGGCACCGGATTTTATAACATTTTGGCTATTTGTCCGGCATACACTCGCGTTTGCGCACTGTCAATAATTCTGTCTGTCATTTCACGCAATATTCATAGTCGGATCGAGACTCTGCTAGGATATTTTTCCGGCATTTTTTTTGTCTTAAGCCTGCACTGAAGAGCTACTTTTCCGGCAGTGGCGCACATCATCAAAATTTTTAATCATTCTTAGGATCGAGTGGACATACACGCTACGTTTGCTACAGTTTGACATTTCTGTGATTTTCATCCCTATTCTGTGATTTTATCGTGCCTATAAACGATAGGACCGACGCCCGCCAACAATGTTGTGTTGGGGTGGGGTGGGGGGGTGATTCCGTTCATACCATGCATTCTAAAAAGCAAAAGAATGTGGGAAATTGAAAATCCGAGCCAAGGAGAGCATTTCAGATGATAAACAAAGTGAACCCGAGAGAAGATTCGGCCACGGATGATTCGACACGGTGTTGCGCGAGCGAACGAGCGAGTGAACCGCGTCTTAAACGCACAAACTACCGGTAGGATCGCCGTATGAACCAAAAAATCCCTCCTAACCTAACCACCTCCCGATTGCCGTATTTCTAGATGCAGGTAAACACTAAGTACGAATACTTCAACTCTGTACGCTTCAAAGTCGCTGCAACAGTCCTCGAATCTTTGACAAAACTGTCCGAAAGTGCTCTTGAAATTAGGTCAGGCTGTCCTTCACATCAGCAAAACTGTCAAATTCAGTTCCAACTTTGAAGGAATTCATAATCGATGATCGACTTTTAGCCATGAACTATGAACAACACAAAAACAGCGCCAAAGTTTGTGTGTTTGCGCGCAAATAGTTAGTGCGCATGTATGCCGGACGAATAGCCAAACTTAAAAAATCCGGTGCCGGAACAATATCCACGACGTATTGAAAAAAAAAATATATATATACATATACATATATATATATATATATATATATATATATATATATATATATATATAGAGAGAGAGAGAGAGAGAGAGAGAGAGAGAGAGAGAGAGGGAGGAGGGAGGGAGGGAGAGAGAGAGAGGGAGAGAGAGAGAGAGAGAGAGAGAGAGAGAGAGAGAGAGAGAGAGAGAGAGAGAGAGAGAGAGAGAGAGAGAGAGAGAGAGAGAGAGAGAGAGAGAGAGAGAGAGAGAGAGAGAGAGAGAGAGAGAGAGAGAGAGAGAGAGAGAGAGAGAGAGAGAGACAGAGAGACAGAGAGACAGAGAGAGGGAGAGAGAGAGAGAGAGAGAGAGAGAGAGAGAGAGAGACAGAGAGAGAGAGAGAGAGAGAGAGAGGTAGGGGGGGAGGGAGGGAGAGAGGTGTATGGGGAAAAGGGGAGGAGGGGAGGGGGAAGGAGAAAGGGAGGGAGGAGAAAGAGAGAGAGAAAGAGAGAGAGGTGTGCGTGTGTTTGATAAATAGATAGAGAGAGAGGGGGTAGGGAGAAAGAGGGAGAGAGGGGGAGAGGAGAGAGAGAGGAGAGGAGAGAGAGAGGAGAGGAGAGAGAGAGGAGAGGAGAGAGAGAGGAGAGGAGAGAGAGAGAGGAGAGAGAGAGAGAGAGAGAGAGAGGAGACACAGAGAGAGAGAGAGAGAGAGGAGACACAGAGAGAGAGAGAAAGAGAGGGA
>NC_091563.1:41396135-41398635 GCF_042767895.1 Penaeus vannamei | reverse complement strand
TGTGTCGGATTGCCAAATATAACAAAAATCGGAATATTCCTCATCTATGGGAAATAACCAACATAACCAAAAAAACAAAAATATAAAACGCAACAAGGAAATATGCTTCAACTATAAATAAACAACGTATTCCCGCCATAATAGCATAAAATTACTGTATACCTACACAAAGGGTGAACGAGCAGATAATTCTTTGGCGGTGTGGAGTGGCTGATACTGTGACCACAAGACCACACAATCTGTTAAAGAAATGACTGAGTGGCGTTGTGTTAGAGAGAGAGAGGGAGGGAGGGAAAGGGAGAGAGTTTGAGAGAGAGAGAGGGGGGGATGAGAGAGAGTGAATTTGAGAGGAGAGAGGGAGAAAGAGGGAGGGAGGGGAGAGAGAGAATTTGAGAAAGAGGGAGGGAGGGGGAGAGAGAGAGAGAGGGAGAAAGAGGGAGGGAGAGAGAGAGAGAGAGAGAGAGAGAGAGAGAGAGAGAGAGAGAGAGAGAGAGAGAGAGAGAGAGAGAGAGAGAGAGAGAGGGAGAGGGAGAAAGAGAGAGAGGGGGGGGGGGAGAAGGATAAAGAGGGGAATGGAAGGGAGGGAGGGAGAGATAATTTAAGGAGGGGCCTTTGAAGGGGAAATTGAAAACAGATTTAGATCCAGAATCGCAAATACGGATACAAAGAACAAGAACAAAGATCAAGAATTTAAAAAAAGAAAGAGAGAGAGAAAAAAAAAAACGAAAACAGACACTTTTATTTGAGCATATTAAGGAAAACAATATTCTTTGAAACAAAATCCACACTTTAAACACATCGGGGCTTCATGTATATGGCAAGCGGTTTGTTAAACAAAACAAAAGTAAACAAACAAAAATGAATGAAAGGCACGTCCATTAAGTTATATATTATAAATTATCGGGCAATAGACATATTTAACTGTTAACGCGCTGTGAGCCTAAAAAACTGTTTAGTGAACTAACCGCTCGACTATGTATAAATTTCACTCGAAAGATAGCAACAGAAACTAGACCACAAGGCGCTAAAACTACCAAAATAACGGAACAGAATCTATCAAACAATAATAAACACGAATAGAATTGTCTTCAAGCCGTAGAGGAAACTGAGCAGCCTACATCGAGTATTACCTACACACGAGGAAGGTTTTATTTTTCGTGTGAAGAGAATAGGCCTACATCTAACAGTATAAGACTTTCTGCTCAGAGGATTCTGAATGGCGAACGTGACTGGGTCCGAGATAGTGGTGTTGGTGGCTTCCTCTCAGTCTTTTCTTCCTCTACTAAGCAGGATATATAGGAATTATGCTGCTGAAACCCCCACAGTCTTGGCTTCGACAGCAGGGGAGTGCATGAAAGATAACGAAATGAAAATTGAGAGGTGAAATGTAACAAACAGATTTGGTCAAAATGTAGAAAATACTGGGTGTGAGTGACATAGACAGAATTGGTTAATATATAGTAAAATTCTGGGGGTTGTGCTCCTTGCTCCTCCTCCCCTGATGAAAGGCAAAGAATCTGCCCCGTATATAGGGTGTAGGACAGACTGGGCATCGGGAGCTCCCAGAAACTGTGACTGTACTATGAGCTGCTGCCCCCAACCCCCGCCCAGGACTATTAAGAATACCCCGCGTGTGCACGTCAGGAGAGTGCAATAGCAAAGAACATGAGTATAGGAATGTACTCTTGAGTAACAGCATACTAAAATCTGATATAGTCAGCACCGTATACTGACTAGGGGTATACAAGATCGTCGTCATCCATTCAGGTTTGTAAATTTTCATTTTTATGCTGTATTTTCCTGCTTTCATGTTGGTCGTACACTCTATCCTGCCGTGAATGCGTGGAGGATCCTTTGTCTTCCAGGGTGAGGGTTAAGTGTATATTCCCCTGCATTTAAACGTGTGACTTATTAAATGTAAATATAGTTAATATTACTGTGACGTATTTGGTGTATGTCATTCATATTTTACCCAGCAATGTCTTCGGTACTTCCACGCCCTCTCATACTATAAATAATGGGTGGGTTTGGGGCGTTATTTTGTAGTAGAGGGTGAGATACATCCATTGATAACACTTTCATCGTAATCAGACGTGCGAGTCCGAGTTAGTCAGTACCTTCCAGAGGCGTCTGACAACTGTTTCACTTCAAACGCCACAAGAACACCGTACCATATACTTACCTATGCCGGGCACTGTTCCAGATCAGGGAATACCCACACAACGCCTTTGATGAAAACTCTGATCTTCACAGGTTCATCAATAACTGAAGCTTTTCTCCATGATGAATAGCTATCCAATGTGGGCAAACTATCGGCCTACACTAGTTAGGTTGTTTACTCAGGGACTACGTGACTCTTTGAGCAAACTGATCATCCCTGAAAGACTCGCCCTCACATCAGGCTGCGTCCTCACGTGACCTGTTGCTTGGAGACTGATTGGAAACATTAATGGGGACACAATAGACATTCGGATACAAATCTCCTGGTGTGTATGGGGAC
>NC_091563.1:41376135-41388635 GCF_042767895.1 Penaeus vannamei | reverse complement strand
GAGGAGGATTCGGTGGGCGTGAGTGGGGAGGATGATTCGGTGGGCGGGAGTGGGGAGGAGGAATCGGTGGGCGGGAGTGGGGAGGAGGAATCGGTGGGCGGGAGTGGGGAGGAGGAATCGGTGGGCGGGAGTGGGGAGGAGGAATCGGTGGGCGGGAGTGGGGAGGAGGAATCGGTGGGCGGGAGTGAGGAGGAGGAATCGGTGGGCGGGAGTGGGGAGGAGGATCCGGTGGGCGGGAGTGGGGAGGAGGATTCGGTGGGCGGGAGTGGGGAGGAGGAATCGGTGGGCGGGAGTGGGGAGGAGGATTCGGTGGGCGGGAGTGGGGAGGAGGAATCGGTGGGCGGGAGTGGGGAGGAGGAATCGGTGGGCGGGAGTGAGGAGGATGATTCGGTGGGCGGGAGTGAGGAGGAGGAATCGGTGGGCGGGAGTGGGGAGGATGATTCGGTGGGCGGGAGTGGGGAGGAGGATTCGGTGGGCGGGAGTGAGGAGGATGATTCGGTGGGCGGGAGTGAGGAGGAGGATTCGGTGGGCGGGAGTGGGGAGGATGATTCGGTGGGCGGGAGTGGGGAGGAGGAATCGGTGGGCGGGAGTGAGGAGGAGGAATCGGTGCGCGGGACTGAGGAGGAGGATTCGGTGGGGGGGAGTGGGGAGGATGATTGGGTGGGGGGGAGTGAGGAGGAGGAAGCGGTGGGCGGGAGTGAGGAGGAGGAATCGGTGGGCGGGAGTGAGGAGGAGGATTCGGTGGGCGGGAGTGGGGAGGATGATTCGGTGGGCGGGAGTGCGGAGGAGGAGTCGGGGGGCGGGGGGGAGGAGGATTCGGTGGGCGGGAGTGGGGAGGATGATTCGGTGGGCGGGAGTGAGGAGGAGGAATCGGTGGGCGGGAGTGGGGAGGAGGAATCGGTGGGCGGGAGTGAGGAGGAGGAATCGGTGGGCGGGAGTGAGGAGGAGGAATCGGAGGGCGGGAGTGGGGAGGATGATTCGGTGGGCGGGAGTGGGGAGGAGGAATCGGTGGGCGGGAGGGGGGAGGAGGATTCGGTGGGCGGGAGTGAGGAGGAGCATTCGGTGGGCGGCAGTGGGGAGGAGGATTCGGTGGGCGTGAGTGAGGAGGAGGAATCGGTGGGCGGGAGTGGGGAGGAGGATTCGGTGGGCGGGAGTGGGGAGGATGATTCGGTGGGCGTGAGTGAGGAGGAGGATTCGGTGGGCGGGAGTGGGGAGGATGATTCGGTGGGCGTGAGTGAGGAGGAGGATTCGGTGGGCGGGAGTGGGGAGGATGATTCGGTGGGCGGGAGTGGGGAGGAGGAATCGGGGGGCGGGAGTGAGGAGGAGGGTTCGGTGGGCGGGAGTGGGGTAGAGGGATCGGTGGGGGGGAGTGGGGAGGAGGAATCGGTGGGGGGGAGTCGGGAGGATGATTCGGTGGGCGGGAGTGGGGAGGATGATTCGGTGGGCGGGAGTGAGGTGGAGGAATCGGTGGGCGGGAGTGGGGAGGATGATTCGGTGGGCGGGAGTGGGGAGGAGGAATCCGTGGGCGGGAGTGGGGAGGATGATTCGGTGGGCGCGAGTGAGGGGGCTGATTCGGGGGGGGGGGGGGGGGAGGAGGATTCGGTGGGGGGGGGTGGGGAGGAGGAATCGGTGGGGGGGAGGGGGGAGGATGATTCGGTGGGGGGGAGTGGGGAGGAGGAATCGGTGGGCGGGAGTGGGGAGGATGATTGGGTGGGCGGGAGTGAGGAGGATGATTCGGTGGGCGGGAGTGAGGAGGATGATTCGGTGGGCGGGAGTGGGGAGGAGGAATCGGTGGGCGGGAGTGGGGAGGATGATTCGGTGGGCGGGAGTGGGGAGGAGGAATCGGTGGGCGGGAGTGAGGAGGAGGAATCGGTGGGCGGGAGTGGGGAGGATGATTCGGTGGGCGGGAGTGGGGAGGAGGATTCGGTGGGCGGGAGTGGGGAGGAGGATTCGGTGGGCGGGAGTGAGGAGGATGATTCGGTGGGCGGGAGTGGGGAGGAGGATTCGGTGGGCGGGAGTGGGGAGGAGGAATCGGTGGGCGGGAGTGAGGAGGATGATTCGGTGGGCGGGAGTGGGGAGGAGGAATCGGTGGGCGGGAGTGAGGAGGAGGATTCGGTGGACGGGAGTGGGGAGGAGGATTCGGTGGGCGGGAGTGAGGAGGAGGAATCGGTGGGCGGGAGTGAGGAGGAGGAATCGGTGGGCGGGAGTGAGGAGGATGATTCGGTGGGCGGGAGTGAGGAGGAGGAATCGGTGGGCGGGAGTGAGGAGGAGGATTCGGTGGGCGGGAGTGGGGAGGAGGGTTCGGTGGGCGGGAGTGGGGAGGAGGAATCGGCGGGCGCGGGTGGGGAGGATGATTCGGGGGGCGGGAGTGGGGAGGATGATTCGGTGGGCGGGAGTGGGGAGGATGATTCGGTGGGCGGGAGTGGGGAGGATGATTCGGTGGGCGGGAGTGGGGAGGAGGATTCGGTGGGCGCGAGCGAGCAGGATTCGGCGGGCGTGACCGGGGAGGATGATTCGGTGGGCGTGAGTGGGGAGGAGGAATCGGTGGGCGGGAGTGGGGAGGAGGATTCGGTGGGCGGGAGTGGGGAGGATGATTCGGTGGGCGGGAGTGGGGAGGATGATTCGGTGGGCGGGAGTGGGGAGGAGGAATCGGTGGGCGGGAGTGGGGAGGAGGAATCGGTGGGCGGGAGTGGGGAGGAGGAATCGGTGGGCGGGAGTGGGGAGGAGGAATCGGTGGGCGGGAGTGGGGAGGAGGATTCGGTGGGCGGGAGTGAGGTGGAGGAATCGGTGGGCGGGAGTGGGGAGGAGGATTCGGTGGGCGGGAGTGGGGAGGATGATTCGGTGGGCGGGAGTGAGGAGGAGGAATCGGTGGGCGGGAGTGGGGAGGAGGAATCGGTGGGCGGGAGTGGGGAGGAGGAATCGGTGGGCGGGAGTGGGGAGGATGATTCGGTGGGCGGGAGTGGGGAGGATGATTCGGTGGGCGGGAGTGGGGAGGAGGAATCGGTGGGCGGGAGTGAGGAGGATGATTCGGTGGGCGGGAGTGGGGAGGAGGATTCGGTGGGCGGGAGTGGGGAGGAGGAATCGGTGGGCGTGAGCGAGGAGGAGGATTCGGTGGGCGGGAGTGGGGAGGAGGATTCGGTGGGCGGGAGTGGGGAGGAGGAATCGGTGGGCGGGAGTGAGGAGGAGGATTCGGTGGGCGGGAGTGGGGAGGATGATTCGGTGGGCGGGAGTGGGGAGGATGATTCGGTGGGCGGGAGTGGGGGGGAGGAATCGGGGGGCGGGAGTGGGGAGGGTGATTCGGTGGGCGGGAGTGGGGAGGAGGATTCGGTGGGCGGGAGTGGGGAGGAGGATTCGGTGGGGGGGAGTGGGGAGGAGGATTGGGTGGGGGGGAGGGGGGAGGAGGAATCGGTGGGCGGGAGTGAGGAGGAGGAATCGGTGGGCGGGAGTGGGGAGGAGGATTCGGTGGGCGGGAGTGAGGAGGATGATTCGGTGGGCGGGAGTGAGGAGGATGATTCGGTGGGCGGGAGTGAGGAGGAGGAATCGGTGGGCGGGAGTGGGGAGGAGGAATCGGTGGGCGGGAGTGGGGAGGAGGATTCGGTGGGCGGGAGTGAGGAGGATGATTCGGTGGGCGGGAGTGGGGAGGAGGATTCGGTGGGCGGGAGTGGGGAGGAGGAATCGGTGGGCGGGAGTGGGGAGGATGATTCGGTGGGCGGGAGTGGGGAGGAGGATTCGGTGGGCGGGAGTGGGGAGGAGGATTCGGTGGGCGGGAGTGGGGAGGAGGAATCGGTGGGCGGGAGTGGGGAGGAGGAATCGGTGGGCGGGAGTGGGGAGGATGATTCGGTGGGCGGGAGTGGGGAGGATGATTCGGTGGGCGGGAGTGGGGAGGATGATTCGGTGGGCGGGAGTGGGGAGGATGATTCGGTGGGCGGGAGTGGGGAGGATGATTCGGTGGGCGGGAGTGAGGAGGAGGAATCGGTGGGCGGGAGTGGGGAGGATGATTCGGTGGGCGGGAGTGGGGAGGATGATTCGGTGGGCGGGAGTGGGGAGGATGATTCGGTGGGCGGGAGTGGGGAGGAGGATTCGGTGGGCGGGAGTGGGGAGGATGATTCGGTGGACGGGAGTGGGGAGGAGGATTCGGTGGGCGGGAGTGGGGAGGATGATTCGGTGGACGGGAGTGGGGAGGATGATGCGGTGGGCGGGAGTGGGGAGGAGGATTCGGTGGGCGGGAGTGGGGAGGATGATTCGGTGGGCGGGAGTGGGGAGGAGGATTCGGTGGGCGGGAGTGGGGAGGAGGAATCGGTGGGCGGGAGTGGGGAGGAGGAATCGGTGGGCGGGAGTGGGGAGGATGATTCGGTGGGCGGGAGTGGGGAGGATGATTCGGTGGGCGGGAGTGGGGAGGAGGATTCGGTGGGCGGGAGTGGGGAGGATGATTCGGTGGGCGGGAGTGGGGAGGATGATTCGGTGGGCGGCACTGGGGACGAGGAATCGGTGGGCGGGAGTGAGGAGGAGGAATCGGTGGGCGGGAGTGGGGAGGATGATTCGGTGGGCGGGAGTGGGGAGGAGGAATCGGTGGGCGGGAGTGGGGAGGATGATTCGGTGGGCGGGAGTGGGGAGGAGGAATCGGTGGGCGGGAGTGGGGAGGATGATTCGGTGGGCGGGAGTGAGGAGGATGATTCGGTGGGCGGGAGTGGGGAGGAGGATTCGGTGGGCGGGAGTGGGGAGGATGATTCGGTGGGCGGGAGTGGGGAGGAGGAATCGGTGGGCGGGAGTGGGGAGGAGGAATCGGTGGGCGGGAGTGGGGAGGAGGAATTCGGTGGGCGGGAGTGGGGAGGATGATTCGGTGGGCGGGAGTGGGGAGGAGGATTCGGTGGGCGGGAGTGGGGAGGATGATTCGGTGGGCGGGAGTGAGGAGGAGGAATCGGTGGGCGGGAGTGGGGAGGAGGAATCGGTGGGCGGGAGTGGGGAGGAGGATTCGGTGGGCGGGAGTGGGGAGGAGGATTCGGTGGGCGGGAGTGGGGAGGATGATTCGGTGGGCGGGAGTGGGGAGGATGATTCGGAGGGCGGGAGTGAGGAGGGGGATTCGGTGGGCGGGAGTGAGGAGGATGATTCGGTGGGCGGGAGTGGGGAGGATGATTCGGTGGGCGGGAGTGAGGAGGAGGATTCGGTGGGGGGGGGTGGGGAGGAGGATTCGGTGGGCGGGAGTGGGGAGGAGGATTCGGTGGGGGGGGGGGGGGAGGAGGATTGGGTGGGGAGGAGTGGGGAGGATGATTGGGTGGGCGGGAGTGGGGAGGATGATTCGGTGGGCGGGAGTGGGGAGGATGATTCGGTGGGCGGGAGTGAGGAGGATGATTCGGTGGGCGGGAGTGGGGAGGAGGGTTCGGGGGGCGGGAGTGGGGAGGATGATTCGGTGGGCGGGAGTGGGGAGGAGGATTCGGTGGGCGGGAGTGGGGAGGATGATTCGGTGGGCGGGAGTGAGGAGGATGATTCGGTGGGCGGGAGTGGGGAGGAGGATCCGGTGGGCGGGAGTGGGGAGGAGGATTCGGTGGGCGGGAGTGGGGAGGATGATTCGGTGGGCGGGAGTGGGGAGGAGGAATCGGTGGGCGGGAGTGGAGGAGGAGGATTCGGTGGGCGGGAGTGAGGAGGAGGATTCGGTGGGCGGGAGTGGGGAGGAGGATTCGGTGGGCGGGAGTGGGGAGGAGGATTCGGTGGGCGGGAGTGGGGAGGAGGATTCGGTGGGCGGGAGTGGGGAGGATGATTCGGTGGGCGGGAGTGGGGAGGAGGATTCGGTGGGCGGGAGTGGGGAGGATGATTCGGTGGGCGGGAGTGGGGAGGAGGATTCGGTGGGCGGGAGTGGGGAGGAGGAATCGGTGGGCGGGAGTGGGGAGGAGGAATCGGTGGGCGGGGGTGGGGAGGATGATTCGGTGGGCGGGAGTGCGGAGGAGGAAGCGGTGGGGGGGAGTGAGGAGGAGGAGGCGGTGGGCGGGAGCGGGGAGGAGGAAGGGGTGGGCGGGAGTGGGGAGGATGATTCGGTGGGCGGGAGGGGGGGGGAGGAATCGGTGGGGGGGAGTGAGGAGGATGATTCGGTGGGCGGGAGTGGGGAGGATGATTCGGTGGGCGGGAGTGAGGAGGATGATTCGGTGGGCGGGAGTGGGGAGGAGCAATCGGTGGGCGGGAGTGAGGAGGATGATTCGGTGGGCGGGAGTGCGGAGGATGATTCGGTGGGCGGGAGTGGGGAGGAGGAATCGGTGGGCGGGAGTGGGGAGGAGGATTCGGTGGGCGGGAGTGAGGAGGATGATTCGGTGGGCGGGAGTGACGAGGAGGATTCGGTGGGCGGCACTGAGGAGGAGCATTCGGTGGGCGTGAGTGAGGAGGATGATTCGGTGGGCGGGAGTGGGGAGGAGGATTCGGTGGGCGGGAGTGAGGAGGATGATTCGGTGGGCGGGAGTGAGGAGGATGATTCGGTGGGCGGGAGTGGGGAGGAGGATTCGGTGGGCGGGAGTGGGGAGGATGATTCGGTGGGCGGCAGTGAGGAGTATCAGTCGGGGGGGGGGAGGGGGGAGGAGGACTCGGTGGGCGGGAGTGGGGAGGAGGATTCGGTGGGCGGGAGTGGGGAGGAGGATTCGGTGGGCGGGAGTGGGGAGGAGGATTCGGTGGGCGGGAGTGGGGAGGATGATTCGGTGGGCGGGAGTGGGGAGGATGATTCGGTGGGCGGGACTGGGGAGGAAGATTCGGTGGGCGTGAGTGAGGAGGATTCGGTGGTCGGGAGTGAGGAGGATGATTCGGTGGGCGGGAGTGGGGAGGAGGAATCGGTGGGCGGGAGTGGGGAGGATGATTCGGTGGGCGGGAGTGGGGAGGAGGAATCGGTGGGCGGGAGTTGTGAGGAGGAGTCGGTGGGCGGGAGTGAGGAGGATGATTCGGTGGGCGGGAGTGGGGAGGAGGAATCGGTGGGCGGGAGGGGGGCGGATGATTCGGTGGGCGGGAGTGAGGAGGATGATTCGGTGGGCGGGAGTGGGGAGGATGATTCGGTGGGCGGGAGTGAGGAGGATGATTCGGTGGGCGGGAGTGAGGAGGATGATTCGGTGGGCGGGAGGGGGGAGGAGGAATCGGGGGGCGGGAGAGAGGAGGAGGAATCGGTGGGCGGGAGTGAGGAGGATGATTCGGTGGGGGGGAGGGGGGAGAATGATTCGATGGGCGGGAGTGGGGAGGATGATTCGGTGGGCGGGAGTGGGGAGGAGGATTCGGTGGGCGGGAGTGGGGAGGAGGGAGCGGAGGGGGGGAGGGGGGAGGATGTTGCGGGGGGCGGGAGTTGGGAGGAGGAATCGGTGGGCGGGAGTGGGGAGGAGGAATGGGTGGGCGGGAGTGGGGAGGATGATTCGGTGGGCGGGAGTTGGGAGGAGGATTCGGGGGGGGGGAGTGGGGGGGAGGATTGGGTGGGCGGGAGTGGGGAGGATGATTCGGTGGGCGGGAGTGAGGAGGAGGATTCGGTGGGCGGGAGTGGGGAGGATGATTCGGTGGGCGGGAGTGAGGAGGATGATTCGGTGGGCGGGAGTGGGGAGGAGGATTCGGTGGGCGGGAGTGGGGAGGAGGATTCGGTGGGCGTGAGTGAGGAGGAGGAATCGGTGGGCGGGAGTGAGGAGGAGGATTCGGTGGGCGGGAGTGGGGAGGATGATTCGGTGGGCGTGAGTGAGGAGGATTCGGTGGGCGTGAGCGAGGAGGATTCGGTGGGCGTGAGTGAGGAGGAGGAATCGGTGGGCGGGAGTGAGGAGGAGGATTCGGTGGGCGGGAGTGGGGAGGATGATTCGGTGGGCGTGAGTGAGGAGGATTCGGTGGGCGGGAGTGAGGAGGATGATTCGGTGGGCGGGAGTGGGGAGGATGATTCGGTGGGCGGGAGTGGGGAGGATGATTCGGTGGGCGGGAGTGAGGAGGAGGAATCGGTGGGCGGGAGTGAGGAGGATGATTCGGTGGGCGGGAGTGGGGAGGAGGAATCGGTGGGCGGGAGTGAGGAGGATGATTCGGTGGGCGGGAGTGGGGAGGAGGAATCGGTGGGCGTGAGTGAGGAGGATGATTCGGTGGGCGGGAGTGGGGAGGAGGAATCGGTGGGCGGGAGTGGGGAGGAGGAATCGGTGGGCGGGAGTGAGGAGGATGATTCGGTGGGCCGGAGTGGGGAGGGTGATTCGGTGGGCGGGAGTAAGGAGGAGGCATCGGTGGGCGGGAGTGGGGAGGAGGAATCGGTGGGCGGGAGTGGGGAGGAGGAATCGGTGGGCGGGAGTGGGGAGGAGGAATCGGGGGGCGGGAGTGGGGAGGAGGAATCGGTGGGCGGGAGTGGGGAGGATGATTCGGTGGGCGGGAGTGGGGAGGAGGAATCGGTGGGCGGGAGTGGGGAGGAGGATTCGGTGGGCGGGAGTGGGGAGGAGGAATCGGTGGGCGGGAGGGGGGAGGGTGATTCGGTGGGCGGGAGTGGGAAGCAGGATTCGGTGGCCGGGAGTGGGGAGGATGATTCGGTGGGCGGGAGTGGGGAGGAGGATTCGGTGGGCGGGAGTGAGGAGGATGATTCGGTGGGCGGGAGTGAGGAGGAGGAATCGGTGGGCGGGGGTGGGGAGGAGGAATCGGTGGGCGGGAGTGGGGAGGATGATTCGGTGGGCGGGAGTGGGGAGGAGGATTCGGTGGGCGGGAGTGGGGAGGATGATTCGGTGGGCGGGAGTGGGGAGGATTCGGTGGGCGGGAGTGGGGAGGAGGAATCGGTGGGCGGGAGTGGGGAGGAGGATTCGGTGGGGGGGAGTGAGGAGGATGATTCGGTGGGCGGGAGTGAGGAGGAGGAATCGGTGGGCGGGAGTGGGGAGGAGGAATCGGTGGGCGGGAGTGAGGAGGAGGAATCGGTGGGCGGGAGTGGGGAGGATGATTCGGTGGGCGGGAGTGGGGAGGAGGATGCGGTGGGGGGGAGGGGGGAGGAGGAATGGGTGGGCGGGAGTGGGGAGGAGGAATGGGTGGGCGGGAGTGGGGAGGAGGAATCGGTGGGCGGGAGTGGGGAGGAGGATTCGGTGGGCGGGAGTGGGGAGGAGGATTCGGTGGGCGGGAGTGAGGAGGAGGATTCGGTGGGCGGGGGTGGGGAGGAGGAATCGGGGGGCGGGAGGGAGGAGGGTGATTCGGTGGGCGGGAGTGGGGAGGAGGATTCGGCGGGCGGGAGGGGGGAGGAGGAATCGGTGGGCGGGAGTGAGGAGGAGGATTCGGTGGGCGGGAGTGGGGAGGAGGAATCGGTGGGCGGGAGTGGGGAGGATGATTCGGTGGGCGGGAGTGGGGAGGAGGATTCGGTGGGCGGGAGTGAGGAGGAGGAATCGGTGGGCGGGAGTGGGGAGGATGTTCCGGTGGCCGGGAGTGGGGAGGAAGAATCGGGGGGGGGGAGTGGGGAGGAGGATTCGGGGGGGGGGAGTGAGGAGGAGGATTTGGTGGGCGAGAGTGGGGAGTATGATTCGGTGGCCGGGAGTGGGGAGGATGATTCGGTGGGCGGGAGTGGGGAGGAGGAATCGGTGGGCGGGAGTGGGGAGGAGGATTCGGTGGGCGGGAGTGGGGAGGAGGATTCGGTGGGCGGGAGTGGGGAGGAGGATTCGGTGGGCGGGAGTGGGGAGGAGGATTCGGTGGGCGGGAGTGGGGAGGATGATTCGGTGGGCGGGAGTGGGGAGGAGGAATCGGTGGGCGGGAGTGGGGAGGATGATTCGGTGGGCGGGAGTGGGGAGGAGGATTCGGTGGGCGGGAGTGGGGAGGATGATTCGGTGGGCGGGAGTGGGGAGGAGGATTCGGTGGGCGGGAGTGGGGAGGATGATTCGGTGGGCGGGAGTGGGGAGGAGGATTCGGTGGGCGGGAGTGGGGAGGAGGATTCGGTGGGCGGGAGTGGGGAGGAGGATTCGGTGGGCGGGAGTGGGGAGGAGGAATCGGTGGGCGGGAGTGGGGAGGAGGATTCGGTGGGCGGGAGTGGGGAGGATGATTCGGTGGACGGGAGTGGGGAGGAGGATTCGGTGGGCGGGAGTGGGGAGGAGGAATCGGTGGGCGGGAGTGGGGAGGATGATTCGGTGGGCGGGAGTGGGGAGGAGGAATCGGTGGGCGGGAGTGGGGTGCTGGTTTCGGTGGGCGGGAATGGCGACCACGATTCGGTGGGCGGGAGTGGGGAGGAGGATTCGTTGCGCGGGAGTGGGGAGCACGATTCGGTGGGCGGGAGTGAGGGGGATGATTCCGTGGGCGGGAGGGGGGAGGAGGAATCGGTGGGCGGGAGTGAGGAGGATGATTCGGTGGACGGGAGTGGGGAGGATGATTCGGGGGGGGGGAGTGAGGAGGATGATTCGGTGGGCGTGAGCGAGGAGGAGGATTCGGTGGGCGGGAGTGGGGAGGAGGAATCGGTGGGCGGGAGTGGGGAGGAGGATTCGGTGGGCGTGAGTGGGGAGGATTCGGTGGGCGGGAGTGAGGAGGAGGATTCGGTGGGCGGGAGTGGGGAGGATGATTCGGTGGGCGGGAGTGGGGAGGAGGAATCGGTGGGCGGGAGTGGGGAGGATGGATTCGGTGGGCGGGAGTGGGGAGGAGGATTCGGTGGGCGGGAGTGGGGAGGAGGAATCGGTGGGCGGGAGTGGGGAGGAGGAATCGGTGGGCGGGAGTGGGGAGGATGATTCGGTGGGCGGGAGTGGGGAGGAGGATTCGGTGGGCGGGAGTGGGGAGGAGGATTCGGTGGGCGGGAGTGGGGAGGAGGATTCGGTGGGCGGGAGTGGGGAGGAGGATTCGGTGGGCGGGAGTGGGGAGGAGGAATCGGTGGGCGGGAGTGAGGAGGATGATTCGGTGGGCGGGAGTGGGGAGGATGATTCGGTGGGCGGGAGGGGGGAGGATGATTCGGTGGGCGGGAGTGAGGAGGAGGATTCGGTGGGCGGGAGTGAGGAGGAGGATTCGGTGGGCGGGAGTGGGGAGGAGGATTCGGTGGGCGGGAGTGGGGAGGAGGATTCGGTGGGCGGGAGTGGGGAGGATGATTCGGTGGGCGGGAGTGGGGAGGAGGATTCGGTGGGCGGGAGTGGGGAGGATGATTCGGTGGGCGGGAGTGGGGAGGAGGATTCGGTGGGCGGGAGTGGGGAGGATGATTCGGTGGGCGGGAGTGGGGAGGAGGATTCGGTGGGCGGGAGTGGGGAGGAGGATTCGGTGGGCGGGAGTGGGGAGGAGGATTCGGTGGGGGGGAGTGGGGAGGAGGATTCGGTGGGCGGGAGGGGGGAGGATGATTCGGTGGGGGGGAGTGGGGAGGATGATTCGGTGGGCGGGAGTGGGGAGGAGGAATCGGTGGGCGGGAGTGGGGAGGAGGAATCGGTGGGCGGGAGTGGGGAGGAGGATTCGGTGGGCGGGAGTGGGGAGGAGGATTCGGTGGGCGTGAGCGAGGAGGATTCGGTGGGCGGGAGTGGGGAGGAGGATTCGGTGGGCGGGAGTGGGGAGGATGATTCGGTGGGCGGGAGTGGGGAGGAGGATTCGGTGGGCGGGAGTGGGGAGGATGATTCGGTGCGCGGGAGTGGGGAGGAGGAATCGGTGGGCGGGAGTGAGGAGGAGGATTCGGTGGGCGGGAGTGGGGAGGAGGAATCGGTGGGCGGGAGTGGGGAGGATGATTCGGTGGGCGGGAGTGGGGAGGAGGATTCGGTGGGCGGGAGTGGGGAGGAGGATTCGGGGGGGGGGAGGGGGGAGGAGGATTGGGTGGGCGGGAGTGGGGAGGATGATTCGGTGGGCGGGAGTGGGGAGGAGGATTCGGTGGGCGGGAGTGGGGAGGAGGAATCGGTGGGCGGGAGTGAGGAGGAGGAATCGGTGGGCGGGAGTGGGGAGGATGATTCGGTGGGCGGGAGTGAGGAGGATGATTCGGTGGGCGGGAGTGAGGAGGATGATTCGGTGGGCGGGAGTGGGGAGGAGGATTCGGTGGGCGGGAGTGGGGAGGAGGAATCGGTGGGCGGGAGTGGGGAGGAGGAATCGGTGGGCGGGAGTGAGGAGGAGGAATCGGTGGGCGGGAGTGAGGAGGAGGATTCGGTGGGCGGGAGTGGGGAGGAGGATTCGGTGGGCGGGAGTGGGGAGGAGGAATCGGTGGGCGGGAGTGGGGAGGAGGATTCGGTGGGCGGGAGTGAGGAGGAGGATTCGGTGGGCGGGAGTGGGGAGGAGGATTCGGTGGGCGGGAGTGGGGAGGAGGATTCGGTGGGCGGGAGTGGGGGGGAGGAATCGGTGGGCGGGGGTGGGGGGGAGGGTTCGGTGGGCGGGAGTGGGGAGGAGGATTCGGTGGGCGGGAGTGGGGAGGAGGATTCGGTGGGCGGGAGTGGGGAGGAGGATTCGGTGGGCGGGAGTGGGGAGGAGGAATCGGTGGGCGGGAGTGGGGAGGAGGATTCGGTGGGCGGGAGTGAGGAGGAGGATTCGGTGGGCGGGAGTGGGGAGGAGGATTCGGTGGGCGGGAGTGGGGAGGAGGATTCGGTGGGCGGGAGTGGGGAGGAGGATTCGGTGGGCGGGAG
>NC_091563.1:41362708-41367708 GCF_042767895.1 Penaeus vannamei | reverse complement strand
CCAGACAGAGACAGAGACAGAGAGAAAGAAAGAAAAAATAATCGGTTTATGACACTGGCACACGCTGTCACGCGATAAATTTGCATGTCCCTCGGCAGCTGGTTGACCTGTGACCCGATATGACCCAGGCTGTTCGGCGCCCTTGTTCATGCGGCTGTTTTTATGCGCTGTCTCGCTTCGCTCTTATGCTGTCTGTTATGTTGTTTTCTTTGATTTGAATAATGATGATGATAATGATATTGATGATAATTATAATTATGTTAATGATGGTGATAGTAATAAGGATAATTATAGTGATAATGATAATGATGATGATAATGATAGTAATGATAATTATAATGATAGTAATAATAATGATAGTAATAATGATAATGATAATGGTAATGATGACAATGATAATTTTGATAATAGTAATAATAATTATGATAATAACAATAATAATAATGATGATAATATTAATGATCATCATCATCATGATAATAGTAATAATGATAATAATAATAATAATAATAATAATATTGATAATGATAATAACAATGATTGTGATAATGATAAAAATTATGATAATAATGATAATTATAGTAATGATGATAATAATGATGATGAAAAATATAAATACCAATGATGATAAAGATAACAACAAATTAGAAATAAGACACGAATAAACGAAAATAAAAATGCATAAATAGACGAAGAGATAAATAGATAAATCAATAAAAATATATATATCGTAGAACTTCAGAACTTCGACATTGAGAGAGAGAGAATGACGTCAGCACTTTTCTTGTAACGCCCTGGCATACAATGACAACAACAACAATAAGAAAAATAGATAAATAAAATTGGGGTTTATAGATCTCGAGAAAAAAAGATTATATAACTGCATTTTTTGAGAAATCTTGGTAAACAAATAATAATAACAACAATAAGAAAAATAGATAAATAAAATTGGGGTCTATGGATCTCGAGAAGCTTCTGTAGTGAAAAAAGATTATATAACTGCATTTTTTGAGGTCGTGGTATATAAATAATAACAATAACAAATAACAATATAAAATAGATGAATATAATTGGGGTCTATAGATCTTGAGACAGTGAAAGAAAAAAAAAAATATATCATTGAATTTCTTGAATAGTCTTGGTATATGAATAATAACAATAACAAATAACAATATAAAATAGATGAATAAAATTGGGGTTTATAGATCTCGAGAAGCTTCTGTAGTGAAAAAAAAGATTATATAACTGCATTTTTTGAGAAGTTTTGGTATATAAATAATAACAATAACAAATAACAATATGAAATAGATAAATATAATTGGGGTTTATAGAACTTGAGACAGTGAAAAAATATATATATAATTAAATTTCTTGAATAGTCTTGGTATATGAATAAAAACAATAACAAATAACAATAAAAGATAGATAAATAAAATTGGGGTTTATAGATCTCGAGAAGCTTCTGTAGTGAAAAAAAGATAATATCACTGCATTTCTTGAGAATTCTTGGTAAACAAATAATAATAACAACAATAAAAAAAAAAAAAAAAAATAGATAAATAAAATTGGGGTCTAGAGATTTCGAGAAGCTTCTGTAGTGAAAAAAAAGATTATATAACTGCATTTTTTGAGAAGTTTTGGTATATATATAATAACAATAACACATAACAATATAAAATAGATAAATATAATTGGGGTCTATAGATCCTGAGACTGAAAGAAAAAAATATATCATTGAATTTCTTGAATAGTCTTGGTATATAAATAATAACAATAACAAATAACAATATGAAATAGATAAATATAATTGGGGTCTATAGATCTTGAGAAGCTTCTGTAGTGAAAAAAAGATAATATAACTGCATTTTTTGAGAATTCTTGGTAAACAAATAATGATAACAACAATAAGAAAAATAGATAAAGAAAATTGGGGTTTATAGATCTCGAGAAGATTCTGCAGTGAAAGAAAAGATAATATCACTGCCATTCTTGAGAAATCTTGGTATACAATAACAACAACAACAACAACAAATACTCTTGAGAAATCTTGGCAAACAAATAACAACAACAACAACAAATACATGAATAAAATCGGGGTTTATAGATATCGAGAAGCTTCTGCAGTGAAATAAAAGATTACATCACTGTATTTCTTGAGAAGGTCTGGCATGCAATAACAATAACAATAAAAATGTAGATAAATAAAATATAGATAAATTTGAATTTAAACATAGATAAATAAAATATAGATAAATTTAAATCTAAATATAGATAAATAAAATATAGATGAATTTAAATTTAGATATAAATAAATAAAATATAATATTTGAATTTTGATATAGATAAATAAAATATAGATAAATTTAAATCTAAATATAGATAAATAAAATATAGATAAATTTGAATTTAAATATAGATAAATGAAATATAAATACATTTAAATTTAGATATAGATAAATAGAATATAGATAGATTTAGATTTAGATATATATAAATAAAATATAGATAAATTTAAATTTAGATATAGATAAATAAAATATAGATGAATCTAAATTTAGATATAGATAAAGAAATACATAAATTTAAATTTAAATATAGATAAATAAAATATAAAATTTAAATTTAGATATAGATAAATAAAATATAAGATTTAAATTTAAACATAGATAAATAAAATATAGATGAATTTAAATTTAGATATAGATAAATAAAATATAGATGAATTTAAATTTAGATATAGATAAATAGAATATAAATAAATTTAGATTTGAATATAGATAAATAAAATATTGATAAATTTAAATTTAGATATAGATAAATAAAATATAAATAATCTTAAATTTAAATATAGATAAATTTAAATTTAGATATAGATCAATAAAATATAGATAAATTTAAATCTAAACATAGATAAATAAAACACAGACAAATTTAAAATCAAATATAGATAAAAAACAAATAAATGATTTATGATTTATTTACAGATCTTGAGACGTCTCGACAGTGCAAGAAAGTATGACGTCATTGCAGTTCTTGGCGAATGAAGTCCCGACAGCTGGGACATTATGTGCATTACACAGGCGTTCGTTATATTCCACTGTAACGGACACTTCAACGAGAGACAACTTGTTAGTGTTAGTTAGTTGGAATCGGATATATTTTATGCGAATTTTAAAGATATGTTTATTAGGAAATCAGTGATAACTTGTTCGTGATAGTTGGAATTGGATATGTTTTATGAAGATTTTAAAGATATGTTTTTTAGCAAACTTTAGTGAACACTTGTTAGTTAGATGGAATCGGATATGTTTTATGCAAATTTTAAAGATATGTTTATTAGGAAATCAGTGATAACTTGTTAGTGTTAGTTAGTTGGAATCGGATATATTTTATGCAGATTTTAGATATATGTTTATTAGGAAGTCAGTGATAACTTGTTTGTTAGTTAGTTGGAATCGGATATATTTTATGCAGATTTTAAAGATATGTTTGTTAGCAAACCAGTGAAAACTTGTTAGTTAGTAATAGCAGGGATAGGACATATCTTTATGCAGATTTTAAAGATATATTTATTAGGAAATCAGTGAAAATTTGTTAGTGTTAGTGATAGTATGAATCGGATATATTTTATGCAGATTTTAGATATATGTTTATTAGGAAAACCAGTGATAACTTGTTAGTGTTAGTGATAGTTGGAATCGGATATATTTTATGCAGATTTTGAAGATATATTTATTAGGAAATCAGTGATAACTTGTTAGTTAGATGGAATCGGATATATTTTATGCAGATTTTAAAGATATATTTATTAGGAAAACCCGTGAAAACTTGTTAGTGTTAGTGATAGCAGGGATAGGATATATCTTTATGCGAATTTTAAAGATATATTTATTTAGAAACTTGTTCGTGATAGTTAGTTGGAATCAGATATCTTTATGCAGATTTTAAATATATATTAATTAAGCAACTTCAGTGATATATTTTATGCAGATTTTAAAGATATATTTATTTAGGAAACTTCAGTGAAAACTTGTTAGTGTTAGTAGGAATCGGATATATCTTTATGCAGATTTTAAAGATATATTTATCAGGAAATCAGTAAAAACTTGTTAGTGTTAGTGATAGCAGGGATAGGATATATCTTTATGCGAATTTTAAAGATATATATATTAAGAAACCAGTGAAAACTTGTTAGTGTTAGTAATAGCAGGAATAGGATATATTTTATGCAGATTTTAAAGATATATTTATTAGCAAACCAGTGAAAACTTGTTAGTGTTAGTAATAGCATGAATAGGATATATCTTTGTGCAAATTTTAAAGATATATTTATTAGGAAAACCAGTGAAAACTTGTTAGTGTTAGTTAGTTGGAATCGGATATGTTTTATGCAGATTTTTAAGATATATTTATTAGGAAAACCAGTGAAAACTTGTTAGTGTTAGTGATAGCAGGGATAGGATATATCTTTGTGCGAATTTTAAAGATATATTTATTTAGAAACTTGTTCGTGTTAGTTAGTTGGAATCGGATATATTTTATGCGAATTTTAAAGATATATTTATTAGGAAACCAGTGATAACTTGTTAGTGTTAGTTAGTTGGAATCGGATATGTTTTATGCAGATTTTAAAGATATATTTATTAGGAAACCAGTGATAACTTGTTAGTGTTAGTTAGTTGGAATCGGATATATTTTATGCAGATTTTTAAGATATATCTATTAAGAAACTTCAGTGAAAACTTGTTAGTTAGTTGGAATCGGATATATTTTATGTAAATTTTAAAGATATGTTTATTAGGAAATCTGTGAAAACTTGTTAGTGATAGTTAGTTGGAATCGGATATGTTTTATGCAGATTTTAAAGATATATTTATTAGGAAAACCAGTGAAAGCTTGTTAGTGTTAGTGATAGTAGGGATAGGATATATCTTTATGCAAATTTTAAAGATATATTTATTAGGAAAACCAGTGAAAGCTTGTTAGTGTTAGTAATAGGA
>NC_091563.1:41345208-41352708 GCF_042767895.1 Penaeus vannamei | reverse complement strand
CTCAAACCCCGCCCACTCGCCTCAAACCCCGCCCACTCGCCTCAGAACCCACCCACTCCCCTCAGACCCCGCCCACTCGCCTTGCTTCTCCTTCGCATCCTCCTCCAGAGATGGATGACCCCCAATTTTTTCTCCTTCGATCTCTTCATCTGCTTCCTTTTTTTCCTTTTTTTCCTTTTTCCTTTTTTTCCTTTTTCCCTTTTTTTCCCACTCGCCTCAAACCCCGCCCACTTTTTCGCCTCAAACCCCGCCCACTCGCCTCAGAACCCACCCACTCGCCTCAGACCCCGCCCACTCGCCTTGCTTCTGCTTCGCATCCTCCTCCAGAGATGGATGACCCCCAATTTTTTCTCCTTCGATCTCTTCATCTGCTTCCTTTTTTTTCCTTTTTTTTCCTTTTTTTCCCTTTTTTTTCCTTTTTTTCCTTTTTTTCCCACTCGCCTCAAACCCCGCCCACTCGCCTCAAACCCCGCCCACTCGCCTCAGAACCCACCCACTCGCCTCAGACCCCGCCCACTCGCCTTGCTTCTCCTTCGCATCCTCCTCCAGAGATGGATGACCCCCAATTTTTTCTCCTTCGATCTCTTCATCTGCTTCCTTTTTTTTCCTTTTTTTTTCCTTTTTTTTTCCTTCGATCTCTTTTTCCTTTCTTTTTCTTCGTCTGCTTCCTTTTTTTTTTTCCCCTTCGATCTCTTTTTCCTTTCTTTTTCTTCCTCTGCTTCCTCTGTTTGGGATGATGCAAAAGCCGCTCGCGTGACCTTGTCGATGGGAATGATGCCAGTAAGCCCCCGAGGTCATGTCAGGTCAGGTATGCACTCGAATTGCGCTTATCTGGAACACGCCCACTCGCCTCAGAACCGCCCACTCGCCTCAAACCCCGCCCACTCGCCTCAGACCCCGCCCACTCGCCTCAGACCCCGCCCACTCGCCTCAAACCCCGCCCACTCGCCTCAGACCCCGCCCACTCGCGTCAGACCCCGCCCACTCGCCTCAAACCCCGCCCACTCGCCTCAAACCCCGCCCACTCGCCTCAAACCCCACCCACTCGCCTCAGAACCGCCCACTCGCCTCAAACCCCGCCCACTCGCCTCAAGACCCACCCACTCGCCTCAGAACCGCCCACTCGCCTCAGACCCCACCCACTCGCCTCAAACCCCGCCCACTCGCCTCAAACCCCGCCCACTCGCCTCAAACCCCGCCCACTCGCCTCAAACCCCGCCCACTCGCCTCAAACCCCGCCCACTCGCCTCAACCCCCGCCCACTCGCCTCAAACCCCGCCCACTCGCCTCAAACCCCGCCCACTCGCCTCAAACCCCGCCCACTCGCCTCAGACCCCACCCACTCGCCTCAAACCCCGCCCACTCGCCTCAAACCCCGCCCACTCGCCTCAAACCCCGCCCACTCGCCTCAAACCCCGCCCACTCGCCTCAAACCCCCGCCCACTCGCCTCAATCCCCGCCCACTCGCCTCAAACCCCGCCCACTCGCCTCAGACCCCGCCCACTCGCCTCAAACCCCGCCCACTCGCCTCAAACCCCACCCACTCGCCTCAGAACCCACCCACTCGCCTCAAACCCCGCCCACTCGCCTCAGACCCCGCCCACTCGCCTCAGACCCCGCCCACCTCGCCTTGCTTCTCCTTCGCATCCTCCTCCAGAGATGGATGACCCCCAATTTTTTTTCCTTCGATCTCTTCATCTGCTTCCTTTTTTTTCCTTTTTTTCCTTTTTTTCCTTTTTTTCCCTTCGATCTCTTTTCCCTTCGATTTCTTCCTCTTCTTCCTTTTTTTCCCTTTTTTTCCCTTTTTTCTTTTTTTCCTTCGATCTCTTCATCTGCTTCCTTTTTTCCCTTTTTTTCCTTTTTTCCCTTTTTTTCCTTTTTTTCTTCATCTGCTTCCTTTTTTCCTTTTTTTCCTTTTTTTCTTTTTTTCCTTCGATCTCTTCATCTGCTTCCTTTTTTTCCCTTTTTTTCCTTTTTTCCCTTTTTTCCTTTTTTTTCTTCATCTGCTTCCTTTTTCCTTTTTTTCCTTTTTTTCCCTTCGATCTCTTTTCCTTTCTTTTTCTTCCTCTGCTTCCTTTTTTCCTTTTTTCCCTTCGATCTCTTTTTCCTTTCTTTTTCTTCCTCTGCTTCCTTTTTTTTCCTTTTTTTTCCTATTTTTTCCCTTCGATCTCTTTTTCCTTTCTTTTTCTTCCTCTGCTTCCTCTGTTTGGGATGATGCAAAAGCCGCTCGCGTGACCTTGTCGATGGGATTGATGCCAGTAAGCCCCCGAGGTCATGTCAGGTCAGGTGTGCACTCGAATTGCGCTTATCTGGAACACGCCCACTCGCCTCAAAGCCCCGGGCACTCGCCTCAGAACCCACCCACTCGCCTCACCCCCGCCCACTCGCCTCAGAACCGCCCACTCGCCTCAACCCCCGCCCACTCGCCTCAAACCCCCGCCCACTCGCCTCAAACCCCGCCCACTCGCCTCACACCCCGCCCACTCGCCTCAGAACCGCCCACTCGCCTCAGACCCCACCCACTCGCCTCAGACCCCACCCACTCGCCTCAGACCCCCGCCCACTCGCCTCAACCCCCGCCCACTCGCCTCAAACCCCACCCACTCGCCTCAAACCCCGCCCACTCGCCTCAGAACCCACCCACTCGCCTCAGAACCGCCCACTCGCCTCAAACCCCGCCCACTCGCCTCAAAACCCACCCACTCGCCTCAAACCCCGCCCACTCGCCTCAAACCCCGCCCACTCGCCTCAAACCCCGCCCACTCGCCTCAAACCCCCGCCCACTCGCCTCAAAACCCGCCCACTCGCCTCAAACCCCGCCCACTCGCCTCAAACCCCGCCCACTCGCCTCAAGCCCCGCCACTCGCCTCAAACCCCGCCCACTCGCCTCAAACCCCGCCCACTCGCCTCAGAACCCCCTTACTCGCCTCAAACCCCGCCCACTCGCCTCAAACCCCCGCCCACTCGCCTCAAACCCCGCCCACTCGCCTCAAACCCCGCCCACTCGCCTCAAACCCCGCCCACTCGCCTCAAACCCCGCCCACTCGCCTCAAACCCCGCCCACTCGCCTCAGACCCCGCCCACTCGCCTCAAACCCCGCCCACTCGCCTCAAACCCCGCCCACTCGCCTCAGACCCCGCCCACTCGCCTCAGACCCCGCCCACTCGCCTTGCTTCTCCTTCGCATCCTCCTCCAGAGATGGATGACCCCAATTTTTTCTCCTTCGATCTCTTCATCTGCTTCCTTTTTTTTCCTTTTTTTCCTTTTTACCAACTTTTTTTCCCCTTTTTTTCCTTTTTTTCCTTTTTTTTCCCTTCGATCTCTTTCCTTTCTTTTTTCTTCCTCTGCTTCCTTTTTTTCCTTTTTTTCTTTTTTTCCCTTCGATCTCTTTTTCCTTTCTTTTTCTTCATCTGCTTCCTTTTTTTTCCTTTTTTCCTTTTTTTTCCTTCGATCTCTTTTTCCTTTCTTTTTCTTCATCTGCTTCCTTTTTTCCCCTTTTTTTCTTTTTTTTTCCTTGGATCTCTTTTTCCTTTCTTTTTCTTCATCTGCTTCCTTTTTTTCCCTTTTTTTCCTTTTTTCCCACTCGCCTCAGAACCGCCCACTCGCCTCAAACCCCGCCCACTCGCCTCAAACCCCGCCCACTCGCCTCAAACCCCGCCCACTCGCCTCAAACCCCGCCCACTCGCCTCAGACCCCGCCCACTCGCCTCAGAACCCGCCCACTCGCCTCAAACCCCGCCCACTCGCCTCAAACCCCGCCCACTCGCCTCAGAACCCGCCCACTCGCCTCAAACCCCGCCCACTCGCCTCAAAGCCCCGCCCACTCGCCTCAAACCCCGCCCACTCGCCTCAAACCCCGCCCACTCGCCTCAGAACCCGCCCACTCGCCTCAAACCCCGCCCACTCGCCTCAAACCCCGCCCACTCGCCTCAAACCCCGCCCACTCGCCTCAAACCCCGCCCACTCGCCTCAAACCCCGCCCACTCGCCTCAGACCCCGCCCACTCGCCTCAGACCCCGCCCACTCGCCTCAAACCCCGCCCACTCGCCTCAAACCCCGCCCACTCGCCTCAAACCCCGCCCACTCGCCTCAGACCCCGCCCACTCGCCTCAGACCCCGCCCACTCGCCTCAAACCCCGCCCACTCGCCTCAAACCCCGCCCACTCGCCTCAGACCCCGCCCACTCGCCTCAGACCCCGCCCACTCGCCTCAAACCCCGCCCACTCGCCTCAGAACCCACCCACTCGCCTCACACCCCGCCCACTCGCCTCAGAACCGCCCACTCGCCTCAACCCCCGCCCACTCGCCTCAAACCCCCGCCCACTCGCCTCAAACCCCGCCCACTCGCCTCACACCCCGCCCACTCGCCTCAGAACCGCCCACTCGCCTCAGACCCCACCCACTCGCCTCAGACCCCACCCACTCGCCTCAGACCCCCGCCCACTCGCCTCAACCCCCGCCCACTCGCCTCAAACCCCACCCACTCGCCTCAAACCCCGCCCACTCGCCTCAGAACCCACCCACTCGCCTCAGAACCGCCCACTCGCCTCAAACCCCGCCCACTCGCCTCAAAACCCACCCACTCGCCTCAAACCCCCGCCCACTCGCCTCAAACCCGCCCACTCGCCTCAAACCCCGCCCACTCGCCTCAAACCCCCGCCCACTCGCCTCAAACCCCGCCCACTCGCCTCAAACCCCGCCCACTCGCCTCAAACCCCGCCCACTCGCCTCAAACCCCGCCCACTCGCCTCAAACCCCGCCCACTCGCCTCAAACCCCGCCCACTCGCCTCAGAACCCGCCCACTCGCCTCAAACCCCGCCCACTCGCCTCAAACCCCCGCCCACTCGCCTCAAACCCCGCCCACTCGCCTCAAACCCCGCCCACTCGCCTCAAACCCCGCCCACTCGCCTCAAACCCCGCCCACTCGCCTCAAACCCCGCCCACTCGCCTCAGACCCCGCCCACTCGCCTCAAACCCCGCCCACTCGCCTCAAACCCCGCCCACTCGCCTCAGAACCCGCCCACTCGCCTCAGACCCCGCCCACCTCGCCTTGCTTCTCCTTCGCATCCTCCTCCAGAGATGGATGACCCCAATTTTTCTCCTTCGATCTCTTCATCTGCTTCCTTTTTTTCCTTTGTTTTCCTTTTTTTCCCTTTTTTCCCTTTTTTTCCTTTTTTTCCTTTTTTTCCCTTCGATCTCTTTTCCTTTCTTTTTCTTCATCTGCTTCCTTTTTTCCCTTTTTTCTTTCTTTTTTCCCTTCGATCTCTTTTTCCTTTCTTTTTCTTCATCTGCTTCCTTTTTTTCCCTTTTTTTCCTTTTTTTCCTTCGATTTCTTCCTCTGATTCCTTTTTTTTCCTTTTTTTCCCTTTTTTTCCTTTTTTTTCCTTCGATCTCTTTTTCTTTTCTTTTTCTTCATCTTTTTCCTTTTTTCCCCTTTTTTCTTTTTTTTCCTTCGATCTCTTTTTCCTTTCTTTTTCTTCATCTGCTTCCTTTTTTCCCCTTTTTTCTTTTTTTCCTTCGATCTCTTCATCTGCTTCCTTTTTTCCCCTTTTTTCTTTTTTTCCTTCGATCTCTTCATCTGCTTCCTTTTTTTTCCTTTTTTTTCCTTTGTTTTCCTTTTTTTTCTTTGATCTCTTTTTCCTTTCTTTTTCTTCATCTGCTTCCTTTTTTTTCCTTTTTTTTTGCTTCGATCTCTTTTTCCTTTCTTTTTCTTCATCTGCTTCCTTTTTTTTCCTTTTTTTTCCTTTTTTTTCCTTCGATTTCTTTTTCCTTTCTTTTTCTTCATCTGCTTCCTTTTTTTCCCCTTTTTTTTCTTTTTTTTCCTTCGATCTCTTTTTCCTTTCTTTTTCTTCCTTTTTTTCCCTTTTTTTCCCTTCGATCTCTTTTTCCTTTCTTTTTCTTCCTCTGCTTCCTTTTTTTCCTTTTTTTTCCTTTTTTCCCCTTCGATCTCTTTTTCCTTTCTTTTTCTTCCTCTGCTTCCTCTGTTTGGGATGATGCAAAAGCCGCTCGCGTGACCTTGTCGATGGGAATGATGCCAGTAAGCCCCCGAGGTCATGTCAGGTCAGGTATGCACTCGATTTGCGCTTATCTGGAACACGCCCCTGATATTTCGTTTCCTGTTTGAAATGAGTTGAGAGAGAGGGAGAGAGAGAGAGAGAGAGAGAGAGAGAGAGAGAGAGAGAGAGAGAGAGAGAGAGAGAGAGAGAGAGAGAGAGAGAGAGAGAGAGAGAGAGAGAGAGAGAGAGAGAGAGAGAGAGAGAGAGAGAGAGAGAGAGAGAGAGAGAGAGAGAGAGAGAGAGAGAGAGAGAGAGAGAGAGAGAGAGAGAGAGAGAGAGAGAGACAGAGACAGAGACAGAGAGAGACAGAGAGAGACAGACGGACAGACAGAGACAGAGAAAGAGAGAGAGATTATTTTGATTATATTGAGTGGGCCTTGTATATCATTATCATATTAAATCTCTTTTTCTTCTATCGAGAAAGCAAAGAAGAAAATAGCATGGTTTTATTTTGCTATCTCACTCTATCACGATTTTCTTTATTATCATGTTGTGTGGACCGTGTATTGTTTATTGTCTCTATTATTCAACTCCATCTCTTCCGACATTCATTTTCTTCTCTCTCCTCCTCTCCCATCCCCCTCCTTTATTCTCCTCTTTCTCTTCATCTTCCTCCCTCTCTAGTCTCTTCTTATTATGAATGGACAGGTTTTTTGGACATTATTATAGGTTCTGAATGCAAAGAGAGAAATAACATTGATTTATTTATTATCTTAATGATTTATTATCTTATGATTGAGTGGGTCGTGTATCCTGTTGTTAAAATGAATCTCTGTTTGTTGTATTGAGTTGAGTTGGCCCGGTTTTGTGTGGATTCACTTGATCTAATCTTATTTGTTTAATATCATGTGGATTCTCTTAATCTTATTTATTCAATATTATGTGGATTCTCTTAATCTAATTTCTTCAATATCTTATAGATTCTCCTACATGGATTTTATTTTTTCAGTATCATGTAGATTTATTTCTTAATATTTTTTGTAGTTCCTTGTCCGATCTTTGTGTTTCTCTCCCTAACATCTACGTTTTACCTTTGTATTTTTTTATTTAATTTGGGAACTTACCTTAGTTTACCTTTTTCTTGGGTCTCCTTCTCTCCTCTCCTCTCTATTCCCTCCGTTCGGGTCTCCCTCTCTCCTCTCCGTACTCTCTCCCTCTTTCCCTTCTTATTTCTTTTCCCTCTTCCCCTGCTCCTCATTCACCTTCTTCCTCTCACATTTGCTTACTCCCTCTCCCTGTCCCTCATCCCACTCTCTCTCTTTACTCACCCCCTCTCCCTCCATTCTCTCTCCCCTACTCTCCCCATTCCCCCTCTCCCTCTCCCTCACTCTCTCCTTCCCCAAACCCCCTCTCCCTCACTCTCCTAAGGCCATTCCCCCTCTCCCTCACTCTCTCCTTCTTCCCCAAACCCCCTCTCCCCTCCTCTCCCCTCCCTCTCCCCTCC
>NC_091563.1:41240208-41242708 GCF_042767895.1 Penaeus vannamei | reverse complement strand
GCTGAAACAAGCAATAGAGAGAAAATATAATTGTTAGAGGTACTTAGGGCATAGGGGTACTTAGTGAACCTCGTTTCAGAATTAATAAACAAGCAATTGGGTGAATGGGCGATATATCTGATGAAACAAGCAATTAGAGAGAAAATTTTCAGATGTCCTTAGGGTATAGGGTACTTATTGAACCGGAGGACAGTATGTTTGTATGTGTTATATATTTCTGCGTTTAGTTTCAGTTCGTGCTAGAAAAAATAATAATAAAAAGAAAAAAAATAAATTAATTAACTGTTGTAGAATAAGAAAAAAAAATCAGCTGGAATTGCAACACAAAACAAATAAATCAGCAGTTTATGCAAAAAATAAACAAATAAATAGGCTGTTATTGCAAAAAAGGACAAATATATCTGCCGTTACTGCAAAAAATAACAAAAAAAATCAGGTTATTGCAAAAAAAGGACAAATAAATCAGCTGGTATTGTAGCACAAGACAAATAAATATTATTGCAAAAAAAATGACAAAAAATCAGCTATTGCAAAACAAGGACAAATATAGCCGTTGCTGCAAAAAAAAAAAAAAAAAAAAAATCAGCTGTTATTGCAAAAAAGGACAAATAAATCAGCTGGTATTGCAGCACAAGACAAATAAATATTGCAAAAGGAGACAAACAAATAAGCCGTTATTGCAAAAAAGGACAAATATATCAGCTGGTATTCCAGCACGACAAACAAGTTGTTATTGCAAAAAGAAAACAAATCAGCCGTTATTGACAAAAAAAGACAAACAAACCAGCCATTATTGCAAAAAATAACCAAAAAATCATTGTTGCCAAAAAAAAAAAAAAAAGGAGAACGAGCTTAGAGCTTTAGCCGAGTAAGCCATTGGTTCCTGACGCGCCGTTAAGCCAGCCCCTCTTACCTGTCAGCTTGAGCAGGCCAAGCCACACCACCTATTATGACTGACAACCTGTAATCTGTGGGCAGCTTCCCAACAACACCTGCCCGCCTGTGCCACCTCCGCGGACCTGTCCTGTCGCCTTTGCCCTCAATTATTTATTTTTATTTATTTATTTTTATTATTATTGTTTATTTATTTATTTATTTATTTGAGTACCACGGTATAGAGGTTTTTAAAAGTATTTTTTTATTATTTATTTATTATTATTTATTTTAAGTATTCGTAAATTTTTATTTATTTATTATTATTTATTTGTTTGAATACCACGGTATAGAGGGGGGTTTTAAAGTTTTTTTTTGTTATTTATTTATTATTATTTATTTATTTGAGTACCACGGTATAGAGGGTTTTTTAAGTATTCGTTATTTTATTTTTTATTTGTTTCGTTTTTTTCGTATTTCTTAAGTATAATTATATAGGATGTGTTTTTCAAGTATGCGTTAATTTTTATATTTCATTTTTTTTTTTCTCTCTCTTTTTTTTATCACAGTATATAGGATGTGTTTTATTTCATTTGTTGATTCTTATCGTCCGTTTTATTTATGTTTATTTATAAACCTTTAAGCATTACATATAGAATGTTTTTTTTTTTTCGTGCTCGTTAATTTTTTATTTTTTAAGTACCACAGTATGTAGTTTTTCAAGTATTCGTTAATCATTATTTCTTTTTCTCTTTTTTTTCTCTACTTTTTTTTTTTTTTAAGTGCCACAGCATATATAATGTGGTTTTTCAAGTATTCGTTAATTGTTATCATTCATCTTTCGTTTTCTTCTTTAATACTGATTATGGCTCTAGATAAACGTTAATAACAATTGCACATTCCTTGGATATTTGATAGATAGGACAGGGTTGTGATTAAACATTATAAAAAAAAGTTCGTATTTTGGTCAACAATCACCATAAGTTTCCGTAAAAACACACACACACACACACACACACACACACACACACACACACACACACACACACACACACACACACACACACACACACACACACACACACACACGCACACACACACACACATACACACACACATACACACACACACACACACACACACACACACACACACACACACACACACACACACACACACACACACACACCACCACAGGACACAATAAAAATACACTTATCATCTTTCCTTCTTTATTTACAACACAATTAAAGCTTGTTCAGCGACTTGGGTTGTGTGGTACTAGAAAAAAATCCTCGATGCCACAACCAAACATACAAATAACTTAAAAAAAAACAGCAATTAATAAATTATTTTAAAAAATATACAAACACACACACTTACTCTAAAAAAAAGAGAGAGAAAATAAATAGCACAATAAGAGGAACTCAATTAGAGTAACAGAGGTAGAACCTGATTGAGCCCCTAAGTTTTAATTGGTAAAATTACCTGGTAAAGCCAACACCCAATTATATTAAATTTGAAGAAAAAAAAAATCTTTTCTATGTACAAATATATATGACTAGTACTTTCTTGGTGAAGAGAGGCTAAAAGTATTGGTTAGTGAACAGTGGTTTACAATTGTATT
>NC_091563.1:41225208-41235208 GCF_042767895.1 Penaeus vannamei | reverse complement strand
GCACGAGCAGGACGACACAAGATCAAACACAACACACCTCGGGATGCAGGTCTTCGCCGACACACGGATTTATCGTTCCCATAAATCAAGACATTAAATTAATGGTTTTAGTTTTAATTCCACTTGAGAATTACGAACGCCGTTTTAAAATAATCATTCTCATTAGTAAACACACAAGAAAAAAACAAAGATTTCAGGTGAATGAAGCTCCGAAAAATATATTTCTCAAGCAAAAATCGAAGTCAAGGGAAAACGAGCTTCTCGGATGACCATTTGAAAAAATGACGAAACGACTTACGACCATTAGGAGAAATTATGGGATGTGGAGAGAGCAACGCTAATTTTACGGTCGGCCATTTATATCCCTTCCACGAAATGCAGTGTCACAACAACTCATATATATATGTGTGTGTGTGTGTGCATATATATATATATATATATATATATATATATATATATATATATATATATATATATGTGTGTGTGTGTGTGTGTGTGTGTGTGTGTGTGTGTGTGTGTGTGTGTGTGTGTGTGTGTGTGTGTGCATATATATGTATATGTATGTATATATGTATATATATGTATATATATACATGTATATATGCTTATATATATATATATATATATATATATATATATATATATATGTACATATACATATATATACATACACACACACAAACACACACACACACATATATTCATGTGTATATAAAAACACACATACACATACATATATGTGTATATACATACATATGTATATATATGCATTTATATATATATATATATATATATATATATATATATATATATATATATATATATATACATATGTATATATGTATATATATATGTACAATTGCATATATATACATACACACACACAAACACACACACACACACGCGCATATATTCGTGTATATATATATATATATATATATATATATATATATATATATATATATATATATATATATATATATATACATGTCATATCAGTTATCAGTATCATCAACATATTATAATTATCATCATTATGATTGTTATTATCATTTATACTATTATTATCGTTATTATCAACACTTATTTTTATCGTAATTATTATTTTCATTATCATTATTTATATTACTATCATTATCAGTATTATTAATTATATTATCTTTTATCATCATTTTTATCATTATAATCATCATCATCATCATTGTTATCGTTATTATCATTATCATTATTATTGATATTATTGTCATTACTATCATCATAATTTTTGTTATTATTGTTATTATTATTAGCAGTAGTAGTAGTATCATTATTATTAATATCATTATTATAATGTTATTATCATTATCATTATTAGTACTTTTATTGATATTGTTATTATTGATATTATAATTATTGTTATTATTGTTATCATTATTATTATTATTATTATTATTATTATTATTATTATTATTATTATTATTATTATTATTATTATTATTATTATTATTATTATTATCATTATCATTATCATTATCATTCTTATTATTATTATTATTATTATTATTATTATTATTATTATTATTATTATTATTATTATTATTATTATTATTATTATTATTATTATTATTATCATTATTATTATCATTATCATTCTTATCATCCACATCATAATCATAATCATCGTTATTATCATGGTTATCTTAATTCATTATTTCGATTATCTTTATTATCATTATTACAATTGTTGTCATTATCCTTTTCTTCTTTCTTATCATTGTATTTACTCTTAAAATCTGTCAATTAAATTCCGTTCATCTATTTGTTTGTTATAATTTCTTATCATTATTGTTATCATCATTATCATTAGAAGTAGAATTACTATTATTATCATTATTATCATCGTAACTTTCGTCTTTATTTTTCTTTTTATTATCATCATTATTATTATCATAACTCGTTTTTATTTTTATTTTTATATATGATCATTATTATTATCACCATGGTTGATATTATCATTATCATCATTATTGTTTTGTTATCGTCATCATTATCATTAGTATATCATTATTACTATCATAATTATCATCACCATTATCATTTTCATTATCATTATCATATATATTATTATCCATGTTATTGCAATTATCATCATATCTATTATCAAAATTACTTTTAAAATCATTAATAATATTAATAATATTAATAATCAATAATATTAATAATATCTATTATCATAATTACTTTTAAAATCATTATCAAATTAATACTTGGTCAATCAAACAGACATAGAAGATGTAATCATAAATTAATTCGACTATTGTAAAAGATAAAAAAATTCTTATAAAAATTTACGGATAAAATCTTTTTATTAATAATGTTTGTCTGTAACAAAGTAGATATTACATCAATTGTTCGGCTGTGGATATATTTATTTATTTTTGTCTGTCTGTGTCGATGTAGATTTTCCGTCAATTTTCATGGGTTATTTGTATAATAATCCGGTTAATTTTATGTAAACTGGAAACTGGTATCGAAAAAATCCACCTTTTTAGCCGAAATTTGAATTCTGTCCCGTAAAAAAATCCACTTTTTTGTCGAACTCGAATTCTGTCCCGAATGTATAGTAATGGTGATAATGATAATAAAGATAGTAATAATAATGATGATCATGACAATAACAATGATAATAATAACAATAATGATGATAATGATAATGATAGCAGTAGTAAAAGTAATAGTATTAGCAGCAGCAGTATTTATTTGTATAATCGTTTAATTTTATGTAGACTGGTAACTAGTATAGAAAAAAATCCACCTTTTTAGCCGGAACTCGAATTCTGTCCCGTAAAAAAATTCACTTTTTTGTCGAAACTCGAATGCTATCCCGAATGTATAGTAATGGTGATAATGATAATAAAGACGGTAATAATAATGATGATGATGACAATAATGATGATAATAATAACAATAATGATGGTAATGACAGCAGTATTTATAGTAATAGTTTTAGCAGCAGCATTTATTTGTATAATAATCCGTTTAATTTTATGTAAACTGGAAACTGGTATAGAAAAAAAAATCACTTTTTTAGCCGAAATTCGAATTCTGTCCCGTAAAAAAAAATCACTTTTTAGTCGAAACTCGAATTCTATCCCGAATGTATAGTAATGGTGATAATGATAATAAAGATAGTAATAATAATGATGATCATGACAATAATAATGATAATAATAACAATAATGATGGTAATGACAGCAGTAGTAATAGTAATAATATTAGCAGCAGCATCTTTTATTTGTATAATAATCCGTTTAATTTTATGTAAACTGGAAACTGGTACCGAAAAAATCCACCTTTTTAGCCGGAACTCGAATTCTGTCCCGTAAAAAAATTCACTTTTTTGTCAAACTCGAATGCTATCCCGAATGTATTCCTCCGCGATGATAGTAATGGTGATAATGATAATAAAGATAGTAATGATAATGATGATCATGACAATAATAATGATAATAATAACAATAATGATGATAGTGATAGCAGTAGTAATAGTAATAGTATTAGCAGCAGCAGTATTTATTTGTATAATCCGTTTAATTTTATGTAAACTGGTAAATAGTATCGAAAAAATACACTGTTTTAGTCGAAAATCGAATTCTGTCCCGTAAAAAAAATCACTTTTTTGTCGAACTCGAATTCTATCCCGAATGTATTCCTCCGCGATGATAGTAATGGTGATAATGATAATAAAGATAGTAATAATAATGATGATCATGACAATAATAATGATAATAATAGCAATAATGATGATAATGATAATGATAGCAGTAGTAATAGTAATAGCATTAACAGCAGCAGTATTTGTTTGTATAATAATCCGTTTAATTTTATATAGACTGAAAACAAGTACCGAAAAAATCCACTTTTTTAGCCGAAATTCGAATTCTGTCCCGTAAAAAAAATCACTTTTTTGTCGAACTCGAATGCTGCCCCGAATGTATTCCTCCGCGGCGGGCAGATGAAGTAGTCCCGTGACGCGTGACGGGGAAATCGCCGTGTTCATCTCACGAAGGACGTATTTGATGAACAGGTGAAATAAAAGCACAAGAGGTCGACGACAGCGGAAAGGCTGACGCTAATCCTAGCTCTGTCAGCCCGCTGTGGAATACGAGCTTATAGATTTTTTTTTTTTTTTTTTTTTTTTTTTTTTTTTTTTTTTTAAATAACGAGTGTGATTCATCTGTTATTTTCTTCTAGAATTATATTTTTCTGTCACGAAATTGTAAGGTAGTTGGCGCTTCGTGTGTGGGTATCAGATTAGAAACATTTTTTTTATCATTATTCATATTTATTATTACTATCATTATTTACTCTTTTTGGCGTATGTTACATGTATCATTTTGTGGTTGGAATTTTATCTTTTTATTTGTTCTAATATCAGCTATGACAGCATAGTATTTATTTGAATATATACACTAAATTCTTTGTTCATTTTTGTATAGGGAGAATTTTTTTTTATTATTCTATTTGTATTATAATTATTACTTAATAGTGATTATAATGATAATGATGATAAGAATGATAATAATAATAGTAACAATAATGATAACAATAATAGCAATAATGCCAATTATAATGATATAAATAATGATAATAATAACAACAACAGCAATTATAATGAATATAATGATAATGATGATAATAAAAAATATTATAATCATGGTAATAATGATAATGATAATGATCTCAATAACAAACTAATGATATTGGTAATAACAATAGAAATTATAGTATTTACGATGATAGATATAGCACTGCCAATAATGATAATAATGATAAAAATGAAAATCAAATAACAATAATGATGATTATACTAGTAATAATAACAATAATAATAATGATAATAATAATAATAACAATAATGATAATAGTAATAAGAATGATAATAACAACAACAATGATAATAATTGTAATGATAATAGTAACAAGAATAATAATGATAATAATAATAATGATAATAGTAATAATAATAATAATAATAATGATAATAATAATAATGATAATAATAATAATAATAATAATAATAATAATAATAATAATAATAATAATAATAATAATAATAATGATAATGATAATAATAATAATAATGATAATAATAACAATGATGTTAATAATACTATTGATAATGCCTAATAGTACTAAATATAATGATAATAATGATAATAGTAACAATGATAATACTGACAAGAAATAATAATGATAATAGTAATAATAACATTGATAATGATAATAATAATAATAATAATAATAATGATGATGATAATAATAATAATAATAATAATAATGATAATAATAGTAATAATAATAATAAGTAATAGTAATGATGATGATGATGGCAATAAAAATAATGATGATAATGATAATGATATAACAATAACAAAACTATAATGATAATGACAATGATAATAATAATCATAAAATCAGTTAGTATAACTATTATACACATGATAATTATACACATGATAATAACAACGATAATAATAATAATGATAATAATAATAATAACAATGGCAATGGTAATGATCATAATAACAATAACAATAATGATAATAATAATGATAATAATAGTAATAATAATGATAACAATAATAATAATAATAATAATAATAATAATAATAATAATAATAATAATAATAATAATAATAACAATAACAGTAATTATAGTAACAATGACAATAATAATGATCATAATAACAATAGTAATAATGATGATAATGATATAATAATGATAATAATAATAATAATAATAATAATAATAATAATAACACTAATGGCGACAGTAATGATCATAAAAACAATGGCGATAATAATCATAATAGTAATAATAGTGATAATAATAATAATAATAAATAATAGTAATAATGGTAATAACAGCAATAACAATAACAATAATAAATAATAGTAATGATAATAATGATAATAATAATAATAATAATAATAATAATAATAACAATAACAAAACAACAATAATAATAATAATAATAATAATAATAATAATAATAATAATAATAATAACAATAATGATAGTAATAACAACAACAACAACAACAACAACAACAACAACAACAATAACAACAACAACAACAACAACAACAACAATAACAATAATGTTCTAGCTCCTCCAAGCGACGGAACAGCGGCTGAGTGAAGGTTATTTCTGGACACGGTGGTCGTGGCGGCGGAAGACCCCAACGCCGTCCACCGGAACTACGTAAAGTGATACTGACGGCGGGTGTCCGTGTCGGATGGCCGAGCTGAGGTGGGGGGGGGGTGGTGCTTGGAGTGTGTGTGGGTATGTGTGGGTGTGTGGGGGTGTGTGGGGGTGTGTTTGTTTGTGAGGTGTGGGTGGGTGGGTGGGAGGTTGGGCCGAGCTGAGGGGGTGCTTTTAGTGTGTATGGGCGTGGGGGTGTGTGTGTGGGTGTGTGTGGGTGGGTGTTTGTTTGTGAGGTGTTGGGTGGGTGGGTGGGTGGGAGGGGGAGGGAGGAGGGTGTGGGTGTGTGTGTGTGTGGGTGGGTGGGTGTGTGGGTGGGTGGGTGTTTGTTTGTTTGTGGGTGGGTGGGTGTTTGTTTCTATGTATGAGTTTCTTTGTGTATGTGTGTGCGTGCGGTTGTGTGTTTGTTTTTGCGTGTTCGTGTGTGTGTAGTGCTTGTTTTAATGTTTCTTTGTTTGTTTGTGTGTGTGTGTTTGTTTGTGTGGGGGTGTATTTGTGGGTGGGTGGGTGTTTGTTTCTACGTATATGTTTCTTTGTGTGTGTGTGTGCGTGTGGTCGTGTGTTTGTTTTTGCGTGTGCGTTTGTGTGTAGTGCTTGTTTTAATGTGTTTGTTTGTTTGTTTGTGTGTTTGTTTCTTTGTTTTTTGTGTGTGTATGTTTGTTTGTTTGTGTGTGTGTGTTTGTTTGTTTGTTTGTGTGTTTGTTTGTTTGTTTTTGTGTGTGTGCTAAGTCGTTTATCATAATCGTGGTGTGTGTTTTTGGTATGTGAGCTTTTTTTAAGTAAAAATTAAGATTCCTGCTTTGTCTCCTTCTTCCAAATGTAAGACTTAATTAAACCGAATAACTGGATAATATCTAGATTAAAAAACGATAAATACAAAGCAACATTATTATCTTTTTAATCATTAGTTATCAGTGTTGTTATGTCCAGCTTTTTTGCTATCGTTATTACATCTGTTCTTATCACGCACAAACTTGATTCAATCACAAAGATATATAGAGAAACGATAGAAATGACACTAATATAGATATATGATATAATGATATAGAATATGAAATATAATATAATTGTATAGAATATAAAATATAATATAATGATATAGAATATAAAATATGATATAATGATATATAGAATTTAAAATATGATATAATGATATAGAATATAAAATATGATATAATGATATAGAATATAAAATATGATATAATGATATAGAATTTAAAATATAATATATTGATATAGAATATAGAATATAATATAATGATATAGAATATAAAATATGATATAATGATATAGAATATAGAATATAATATAATGATATAGAATATAAAATATGATATAATAGAGAATTTAAGATATGATATAATGATATAGAATATAGAATATAATATATTAATATAGAATATAAAATATAATATGATGATATAGAATATAAAATATAATATAAATAAATAATACAATATTCTAATATAAAAGGATAATAAATGACACTTTGTCTGATGGAATAATCAAGAAAAAATCTTTTATCGACTTTCGAGAAGGTTCTGAAAAGAAAATGTTATAAAAATATATGAAGAAGGTCAATAAATTTAATCGGCTTACATCTTGTTTTATTTTTGTTTTTAGTCAAAAAGTAAATATATTAATAAATTGTAATATTTAAATCAGTCATAAGATTCTTTACGATCTTTTGAAAAGCAAAGGAACTGATATATATATATATATATATATATATATATATATATATATATATATATATATATATATATATATATATATATATATATATATATATGTATATATATATATATATATATATATATATATATATATATATATATATATATATATATGTATATATATATATATATATATATATATATATATATTTATTTATTTATTTATTTATTTATTTATTTATTTATTTATTTATTTATTTATTTATTTTCTTTCTTTTTTTTTACTAAACCATGGAATATAAGTAATTAATCTGTTCATTTATTAAGCCCAAATAAAGTTGTTAATTACCAGTATTAGTACAATTATAAGTACATCGAAAATGGCTACATTACAGCCCCTGTTTCTGTTCAATATTTCCTTAACTAATGATATGACACGATAATTAATCTTCAAAATACTGATATCCAACACAATGTCTGTTAGAGCTCATGTACGTCTCTTCATGTACGTATATATGCACCTAAACACATATGTACACATACGCACACACACGCACACACACGCACACACACCTCCATCGTCAAAAACAGTCACGTGACGCGCCCATGTGACCTCCGATCCCCGGTCTTCCTCTCCCTTGACAGTCGCATGCCACCCTACCCTCCCCCCTCCCCCTCTCTCCCTTGACAGTCGCATGCCACCCTCCCCTCCCCCCTACTTGACCCTCCCCTCCCCTCTCTCCCTTGACAGTCGCATGCCATCCTCCTCCCTCCCCCCTCCCCCCCTCCTTGACCCTCCCCTTCCCCCTCTCCTTATCAACCCTTGAAACCAGTCACATGCCACCCTCCCCTCCCTCCCTCCCCCTCCTTCCGACTCCCCTTCCCCCTCTCTCCCTTGACAGTCGCATGCCACCCTCCCCTCCCCCCTCCCCCCTCCTTGACCCTCCCCTTCCCTTCCCCCTCTCCCCCTTGACAGTCGCATGCCACCCTCCCCTCCAACCCCTCCTTGACCCCTCCTTGACCTTCCCCCTCACTCCCTTGACAGTCTCATGCCACCCTCCCCTCCCCGCTTCCCCCTCCTTGACCCTCCCGTGACACCCCCTCCCTCGTGACCTTCGCATGCCAGGAAATGCCAGGATTGGATACTGTAGTGAGGTCGATCCCGAAGGAGGAGTAGCCATAATAATAATAATTATTATAATAATAATCAGAATCAGAATAATGATAACAATAATAATAATGATAATAGTAATGATAATAATGATAATGATAATAATAGTAATAAAGATAATAATAATAATGATATAAAAATCATATTGATAATAATAATAATAATAATAATAATAATAATAATAATAATAATAATAATAATAATAATGATAATAATAATGATGATAATAATGATAATAATAATGATAATAATGATAATGATAATAATAATAATAATGATAATAGTAATAATAATAATGATTATAATAATAATAATAATGATAATAATACTAATAGTAATAATAATAATGATAATAATAAGAAGCAAATCCGGAGAGAAAGAAGCCAAAATGAAGCAAATTCGGACCCACTTCAAACAAAAAAAGAAGCAAATACGACAGACAAAGACAAAGGAGAGAAAGAAGAAAAATGAAGCAAAAAAAAAGAAGCAAAAACCGACCAGAAAGAAGCCAAAATGAAGCAAATTCGGACTCACTTCAAACAAAAAAAGAAGCAAAAACCGACAGACAAAGACAAAGGAGAGAAAGAAGCCAAAATGAAGCAAAAAAAAGAAGCAAAAACCGACCAGAAAGAAGCCAAAATGAAGCAAATTCGGACTCACTTCAAACAAAAAAAGAAGCAAAAACCGACAGACAAAGACAAAGGAGAGAAAGAAGAAATATGAAGCAAAAAAAAAGAAGCAAAAACCGACCAGAAAGAAGCCAAAATGAAGCAAATTCACCCTGACTTCAAGCAAAAAAAGAAGAAAAACCGACGGAGCAAATGAGCAAAAAAAAAGGGAAAACCCGAAAGAAGCCAAATATGAAGCAAAAAAGCAAAAAACGGCAGAAAAGCCGAATGAAGCAGT
>NC_091563.1:41208624-41211124 GCF_042767895.1 Penaeus vannamei | reverse complement strand
GGGGGAGGGGGAGGGGGTAGGGGGAAAGGGGGGAGGAGGAGGGGGGGAGAGGGGTAGGGGAAGGGGGAAGGGGCGGGTAGGGAAGGGGAAGGGGAGGAGGGGAAGGGGAGGGGAAGGCGGAGGAGGGGAAGGGGGTAGGAGGAGGTAGGGTAGGGAAGGGGGAAGGGGGAGGAGGGGGGTGGGGGGAAGGTGGTAGGAGGGGTAGGGAAGGGGGTAGGGGAGGAGGGGGATAGGAGGGGGGTAAAGGTGGGGTGGGGGGAGGGGGAAGGGGAGGAGGGGAGGGCCAGTGTCTTGTACCCTTTCGTTATTGGATTTGTTTAAGAAAAGAGGGCGGGTTTTTGTGTTTTTTTTCTTCTTCTTTTTCTTTCTTTCTTTCTTTTTCTTTGTTGACTAAGTCCTCTTCTTGCTTCGTCGCTTCAATTTTATCCTTTTTCCGGGTTCTTGTTTTTTTTTCTTTGTCTCTTTGTCTTGTTTCGATTTTATTCTTTTTTTCCTTCGTCTTAATTCTTCTTGCTTCGTCTTGCTGTTTTTTTCTTTTTATTTCTTCATCTTGCTTCAATTTGCTCTTTTTTTTTTGCTTCCACTTGCTCCTTTTTCCTTCGTATTGCTTCAATTTTCTTCTTTTTTTGTTTCGTCATGATTCGTCTTGCTTCAATTTGCTTCTTTTTTGCTTCCACTTGCTCCTTTTTCCTTCTCCTTGCTTCGTATTGCTTCAATTTGTTTCGTTTTTGCTTCGTCATGCTTCGCCTTGCTTCAATTTGCTTCGTCTTGTTTCGTCTTGTTTCTTCTTGTCTTTTCTTGCTTCAGCTTGCTTGGTCTTGCTTCATTTTTCTTCTTTTTATCCTTCGTCATGATTCGTCTTGCTTCAATTTGCTTCTTTTTTGCTTCTTTTTTCTTTCTTTTTCCTTCGTCTTGTTTCTTCTTGTCTTTTCTTGCTTCAACTTGCGATCTCGCCTCCTGACGACAAAGCCATTTGCTTCTTTTTTGCTTTCTTGTTTTTTCTCGCTGCATCTTGCTTCATTTTGTTTTTTTTCTTTGTTTATCCTTGTTTATTCTTGCTTCGTTTTTGTTGTTTTTGTTGTTTATCCTTGCTTTGTCTTCTTTCTTCTTGCTTTGTTTAGTTCCTTCTTGTTTGTCCTTCTTCTTCCTTCTTCTTGTCTCTCTTTGTATCTTGTTCTTCTTGCTTCATTTTGGTTTCTTCTTGTTTTCCCTTGCTTCATCTTCCATCATCTTTCCTCTTGTCTCTCCTCCTTGCATCTCCTTTCCTCTTGTCTCTCCTCCTTGCATCTCCTTTCCTCTTGTCTCTCCTCCTTGCCTCTCCTTTCCTCTTCTCTCTCTTCCTTGCCTCTCCTTTCCTCTTGTCTCTCTTTCTCGCATCTCCTCTCGCCTTCTCTCTCCTTCTCGCATCTCCTTTCCTCTTGCCTCTCCTCCTTGCCTCACCTTCCTCTTGCCCTCTTCCTGACTCTCCTCTCCTCTTGTCTCTCTTCCTTGCCTCTCCTTTCCTCTTATCTCTCTTCCTTGCCTCTCCTTTCCCCTTCTCTCTCTTTCTTGCATCTCCTCTCCCCTTCTCTATCCTTCTCGCATCTTCTTTCCCCTTGCCTCTCCTCCTTGCCTCACCTTTCCTCTTGTCTCTCTTTTCCTCTTGTCTCTCTTCCTTGCCTCTCCTCTCCTCTTGTCTCTCTTCCTTGCCTCTCCTTTCCTCTTATCTCTCTTCCTTGCCTCTCCTTTCCCCTTCTCTCTCTTTCTCGCATCTCCTCTCCCCTTCTCTCTCCTTCTCGCATCCTCTTTCCCCTTCTCTCTCCTTCTCTCATCACCTTCCCTCTTATCTCTCCTTCTCGCATCTTCTTTCCCCTTTTCACTCCTTCTCGCATCTCCTTTCCTCTTATCTCTCTTTCTCGCATCTTCTTTCCCCTCCTTGCTTCTCCTCGCCCTCGGCCCAGCGAAGCAAGGAGAAGCCGCCTCGTATGGGAACAGGTGGCTGATGATGCAAATATCAAGACGGTCTGTGATGTGGTGTTCCAAGTGGTGTTGTAAATGGTGTTTCAAGTGGTGTTGTAAGTGGTGTTCCAAGTGGTGTTATAAGTGGTGTTCCAAGTGGTGTTCTAAGTGGTGTTTCAAGTGGTATTCAGTGGTATTTCAGTTGTATTCCAAGTGATATTCTAAGTGGTATTCCATGTGGTATATTCTAAGTGGTATTCCATGCGGTATATTCTAAGTGGTATTTCAGTTGTATTCTAAGTGGTGTTCGAAGAGGTATTCTGTGGTATTTCAGTTGTATTCCAAGTGGTATTCCGTGGCATTCCAAGTGGTATTGCAAGTAGTATTCCATGTGGTATTCCAAGTGGTATTTGAGTTATATTCCAAGTAGTATGCTATGTGGTATTTCAGTTGCATTCCAAGTGGTATTCCGAGTGGCATTCCAAGTGGGTGTTCCATGTGGTATTGCAAGTGGTATTCCGTGGTATTCTATTATTTAAGAAACCATGCTTTTATCTATTTT
>NC_091563.1:41191124-41193624 GCF_042767895.1 Penaeus vannamei | reverse complement strand
CCCTCCGCCAATATTCGTAAATCAACGAAGGTGAATCTTGACCGCTGACGAAGGTATGCCCCGCCACGTTTCGTTAATTGAAATATATCGATGTGTTTGAGATATATATTTTCCGGCATGAGAAGCATAGTTCGAATTGTTAAGGGTTTCATTCGGCGAAGAAGGAGAGGGAGAGAGAGAGAGAGAGGGAAAGGGAGAGAGAGAGGGGGAGAGGGATAGAGAGAAAGGTAGAAGGAGAGAGAGAGAGAGAGAGAGAGAGAGAGAGAAAGGGAGGAGAGAGAGAGAGATGCTTATTGTAGTCTCAATTGTTAAGGGTTTCAGAGAGAAAGAGAGAGAGAACGAGAGCCAGAGAGAGAGAGAGAAAAAACGAGAGCCAGAGAGAGAGAGAGAGAGAGAACGAGAGCCAGAGAGAGAGAGCGAGAGAACGAGAGCCAGAGAGCCAGAGAGAGAGAACGAGAGCCAGAGAGAGAGAGAGAGAGAACGAGAGCCAGAGAGAGAAAGAGAGCCAGAGAGAGAGAGAGAGAGAAAGAACGAGAGCCAGAGAGAGAGAGAGAGCTTCCAACCTTGGACTTTCTATCGAATCTCTCTCCCTTATCCGATGACTAATTTCGTCTTAATTGATGGTCACCCTATCGGACAAGTCATCCGCCGGTAATTGGCACCCTTAACGAGCGAACTACCAATGGGCGGTGACGTTAACCACCAATTAACCTTACCTGGTGGCTTATCTCCTAACGATGCCATCATGTCACCGGCACATTAGGGCGAGTTATTCCTGTTATCGCAATGGAATGGTGGTCCTTCAGGGAAGTTTAATATGCGGGACGCGGTCTGACTCGTGACGTCACTGGTTCTGTAGGTGAGTCTGCATGTTAACTGGGTTTGGGTTGTGGCGTCGGGATAGAGGGGGGAGGGGGGGGAGGGGAGAGCGCCCCCGAGAGAAGGTTTGGTCAAGTGATATTTCTTGCGTTGAGAGAGAAAGGGAGGGAAGGAGGGAGGGAGGGAGGGAGAGAGAGAGAGAGAGAGAGAGAGAGAGAGAGAGGAGGGAGGGAGAGAGAGAGAGAGAGAGAGAGAGAGTGAGGAGACAGAGAGAGAGAGAGAGGGAGGGAGGGAGGAGTGAGGGAGGGGGGAGGGAGGAGACAGACAGACAGACAAATGAAATTAAGAAACAGAGAGGAGGAGGTGGAAGGGAGTGAGGGAGAGAAAGAGACAGAGACAGACAGACAAAGAAAAGAAAGAGAGAGAGAGAGAGAGAGAGAGGAAACTCCCCCCACCCACCCAATCAAGATCTCAATTCACCATTCCAATCCCTCCTCCCCCAACCCTCCAACCCCAACCCCCTCCCCCAACCCTCTCCCTAACCCCAACTTCCCCAACACCTCTCTGCCCCCTCCCCCAACCCCCCAACCCCAACCCCTAACCCCTAACTTCCTGTCATCCCCAACCCCTCTCTCCCTCCCCCAACCCCCCAACACCTCCCCCCCAACCCCCCAACCCCCCCTCCCAGCCCCCAATCCCAACCCCCAACCCTAACCCCTCCCCAACACTCTCTCCCCCCTCCCCAACCCCCTCCAGACATCTCCCACGCCAGAGAGACACAAACTCGACCTTCTTCACGAAAACCCCTCCCCCTCCCCCTAACCCTCTCCCCCCAACCCCCCTCCCCCAACCCCCCTCCACGTCTCCCCCAACCCCACCACGTCTCCCAACCCCCTCCCCCAACCCCCACGTCTCCCCAACCCCCCTCCACGGTCTCCCACGCTAAAGAGACACAAACTCGACCTTCACGAAAACCCCCAAGACCCCAATCTCTCTCCCCCTCCCCCTCCTCCAACACCCCCCCCCTAAACTCCAACCCCTCCCCCCAACCCCCACGTCTCCCACACGCCAAAGAGACACAAATCGACCTTTACGATAACCCCCAGGACCCCAACCCCCTCCCCTAACCCCCACGTCTCCCCCAACCCCCCAACCCAACCCCCCCTCCACGTCTCCCACGCTAAAGAGACACAAAATCGACCTGCATGGCTGCTCCGTTTCGCCAAATAATTAAATTCTCATCGCCGGCGCAGGTACCCTAATCTCACCTTAATTTAATCTATGAATAAGACCTCATTTTACCTCAACGACTTCCGGCATTGATTGGAAATATTCCCGAGGTTTTTCTTCGTGTGAGAATCGTGGATGTGGGGGGGGGGGGGATTGTGAATTAGGAATATGGGGAAAGGGAAATAAAGAGAGTGAATGAGGAAAGTGGAGAGATGTAATCTTAAATAATAGTAATGATAATGATAGTAATGATAATAATAACGATAATGATAATAATGATAAGTGCAATAGTGATAATAATAATAATAATAATAATAATAATAATAATAATAATAATAACAATGATAATGAAATAATGATAATGATAACAATGATAATAATAACAATGATAATAATAATAATAATAATAATAATAATAGTAATAATAATAATAATAATAATAATAATAACA
>NC_091563.1:41166124-41168624 GCF_042767895.1 Penaeus vannamei | reverse complement strand
TAAGCAGTCTTTCCCTCGCGAAAAGGTACTCTCCTTGCTCTCTGTCTGTCTGTCTCTCTGTCTGTCTGTCTGTCTGTCTCTCTCTCTCTATCTACCTATCTTTCTCTTTTTTTTTTACTCTCTCTCTCTCTCTCTCTCTCTCTCTCTCTCTCTCTCTCTCTCTCTCTCTCTCTCTCTCTCTCTCTCTCTCTCTCTCTCTCTCTCTCCCTCTCCCTCTCCCTCTCCCTCTCCCTCTCTATCTCCCTTTCCCTCTCCCTCTCTCCCTTTCCCTCTCCCTCTTTCCCTCTCTCCCTCTCTCCGTTCTTCCTGGTTACACAAAACCATTCGGGCAGCACAGGCAGTTAGGTCCCTCGAGAGAAAGAAAAGAGGAGGAACCGACACATGATAAGAAGGAAAAGGCGAAAAGAGGAGGAACCGACACATGATAAAAGAGGAAAAGGCGAAAAGAGGAGGAACCGACACATGATAAAAGAGGAAAAGGCGCCCTCGAGCATGATACTCGGGACAGACAGACAGACAGCAGAGGGACACCTGCACAGCCCTCAGCGACGAGGGTAAGCCGTGTGAGGTAATGGTGGCGAGAGGGAGGCCTACCCATGGAATGATTTACTCGGAGGCGCCGACAGATAGGCCGAAATTGACGCTCGGTCGTTCAATTTTGGCAAAGTAATTGTTTTTGTATTTTTCTCTCTTAACCGACCTAATTGTTGTCTTTTTTTTCTCTCTCTCTCTTAACCGACCACGATAGAGTTGGTTCGGATACCGAGAGAGAGAGAAACAACGAAAGGAAAAAAATGGATCAACCGACCACGATAGAGCTGAATCGGATAGCGAGAGAGAGAGAGAGAGAGTGAAAAAAACGAAAGAAAAAAAAGAGGGATGGGAATATGATATATCTATTGTTTCAAGTCCGGTAGAGTTAATAAGAAAAAAAAATAATAACAGTTACGAGGTGGTGGCTTAATGGTGGTCAATCTCTCGCTGATTGAACGCGGGGCTTCTTCTATCCTCTCCCTCTCCCCCCTCCTCCCTCCCTCCCCTCCTCCCTCCTCCCCCCCCCCAAAAAAAGGAAAGAAAAAAAAGAAGCGTGTAAGTACTTTAGCCGCATAACTTGGCCAGACTTTCAATTTAGGCGGGTAATTGTTTGTCAGGCAGCTCCTACCTGTAACATGACCGTTTGCTACCAGTGTTTACAATCGCCGTTCTATCCTCCCCCCACTCCCTTTCTCGCCCCTCTCCTCTCTCTCCTCCCTATTCCTCTCCTTCCCTCTCCTCCTTCTCCTCCAATCCTCCCTCCTTCCCCCTCCCTCCTTCCCTCCTTCACTCTCTCTCCTTCCCCCTCCTCCTCCCCCAATCCCCCATCCTTCCCCCTCCCTCCCTCCCTCCACTCCTCTCTCCCTCCCCCACTCCCTCCTCCCTCCCTCTCTCCCTCCTTCTTCCTCCCCTCCTCCCTCTCCCTCCTCCCCTCCTTCCTCCTCTTTCCCCTCAACTACAGGTCCTCCCTCGTTATCCGGACTGTAAAGGCCAACCACGTAGACCAATACTTCGTAGCCAAACCCTCGGCCTGTAACTGTTGCGGTTACTCTGATCCGTAACGCTACCTGTTGCGGTCACAAAACCCGAATTCTAATGCTTATTATGTTTACGTCAGTCAATTTGCCTTTAGTGTCAAAGGTAAACAAGCTCGTTGATTAAGGTGTACTTGCCTCACAGCTACGTAAAGAGAGGATCGCTTGTTATGGGGTGGTTTGGTTGTTTGCAGGAGGCTTCGGATGTGTGTGTGTGTGTGTGTGTGTGGGTTTGTGTGTGTTTGTTTGTGTGTGTGTGGGGGGGATGTTTGTGTGTGTGTGTGTGTGTTTGTGTGTGTGTTTGTGTGTGTTTGAGTGTGACAAACAGACAGACAGACAGAGAGCGAAGGAGGAAGAGAGAGAGAGATAGAGGCACACAAACAGACATAACAGAAAGTGTCTGTATGTCTGTGTTTATTACCATCAACCTGCATTTCCACCATGCACCACTCTCTCTCTCTCTCTCTCTCTCTCTCTCTCTCTCTCTCTCTCTCTCTCTCTCTCTCTCTCTCTCTCTCTCTCTACTCTCTCTCTTCTCTCTCTCTCTCTCTCTCCCTCCCTCCCTCCCTCCCTCTCCTCCTCCCCCTCTCTCTCCCTATTCACCCCCCACCTTTTTTTCTTTTTGTTTTTACTATGAGATAGTCTGCCTATCCGTGCCTATCCTCCCAAATGACCCTTCCTATCCCTCGTTATTCTCCTCTCCTTCGTTATTCCTCTTCAGACCATCTGGCCGAAACGCCTTCAAAAAAAAAAAAATAATAAAAATAAAAAATAATAATAATAAATGAAGTAATAGAGACAGTACCCCCTCGCCGGTCTCCTTTACCTAGCTGGTCTTTATATGCAACAGCTCGCGACAGGAACCCGGATGTACTGCTAATGTTTTTTTTTTTTTTTTTTTTTAGTGGGGGTGGTGGGGTGGGGTGGAGGGC
>NC_091563.1:41141124-41146124 GCF_042767895.1 Penaeus vannamei | reverse complement strand
CGTCAGCAATTACATTTATCCAACACTTATATTTATTTCAAACAATATTGTTACCATTGCTCCTCGTCCTCGAACCGGAATTAAACATTATTTTGATTTTACGATTGACCGTTCGTGGATGGTGGGGGTGGGGGGGGGAGAAGACTGTTTTCCGACCGGATTCAAAACAAGATCCATTTTTTTTTTTTTTTTTTTTTTTTTTTTTTAAGTCAAAGGTTTCACACTAAAATACAGCGAGTGTGTGAGATTTCGCTTGATTGGGAGAAATTTTTTTTTCTTCTTTTTTTTTAAATCCTTGGGGAAATATAGTCTTTTTTTTCTTTTTTGATTTTAAAGCTTAAACCATGTGGAATACTAATATGTTTAATATGTAGCGAGTGTGTGCTTTCACCCATGACTAAAAGAAAACTATTTTCAAACTAGAATACAAAATCCGATTTTAATCTTTAAAACAGAATACCACACTAACACGAATTACAAAATCCCTTTTTAATCTTAAAACAGAATACCACACTAACACGAATTACAAAATCCCTTTTTAATCTTGAAGAGAATTACAAAAACCCTTTTTAATCTTGAACAGAATACCACAAACTAACACGAAATACAAAATCCCTTTTTAATCTTAAGAAGACTACCATATTCTAACACGAATTACAAAATCCCTTTTTAATCTTGAACTGAATATCACACACTAATACGAAATACAAAATCCCCTTTTTAATCTTAAAACAGAATACCACTCTAACACGAAATACAAAATCCCTTGAACTGAATATCACACTCTAAAACGAAATACAAAATCCGATTGAACAGAATACCACACCAACACGAAATACAAAATCCATTTTTAATCCTGAACAGAATACCACTCTAACACGAAATACAAAATTTTACCCTTTTTAATCTTGAACTGAATACCACACTCTAACACGAAATACAAAATCCCTTTTTAATCTTGAACCGAACACTACACTAAACATGTCCTGAGTGTGTGTGCTTTTCCCCCGCCCGTTCCGACACCGCTCCGCCCGCTGACACGGTCGACGGGGCGGCGCTGTGTCGGATGTGGGCGCGGCGGTGACTGGGTATCCGAAAATGGTTGTATTTCCTGATAAAAAGTTGGAGTTTGAGTATTTTTTTTCTCTGATTTCTTGATAAAAAGTTGGATTTTGAGTATTTTCTTCTGGTATCCTGATAAAAAGTTGGATTTTGGGTAATTTCTTCTGATATCTTGATAAAAAGTTGGATTTTGAGTATTTTCTTCTGATATCTTGATAAAAAGTTGGATTTTTTTTTTTTTGGGGGGGGGGGGGGTGAATATGAAGGTAAATGGATTTTTGAAAAAGTTGTTTCGAATTCAGAAGGAAATTTGTTTATGTTTATGTTGATTTTGCCAACTTGAACTAATAATATGGAATAAATAAATTAGCAAATTAATAATGACAATTTTTTTTTCTTTTATCATAAATTAACAAAAACCACATATTTCTCCCGCCATGCCACGTAACCTTGTCAACTGAGCAAACAAACAAACAAACAAAAAAATCGCAATAACATTGTAAAAAATATATCTCTAAATGGTTCAGCTCTCCCGGTCGAGGATCAAGGAGCGAGTGGAATATCCCTCTCGAGGAGGACTTTGGACTAGATGCCGGGTATTGCATGAGCCAGTGGAGACGGCCACCTGGCGCCGCAGCCACGAGCTGGGTCACACTACCACACACCTCATCAACCACACACCTCATCAACCACACGCCTCATCAACCACACACCTCAATAACCACGTCATGCGACTCTCGCACTTACAGAAGGCGACGCTGCAGAGGGCACTCGCTCGAGCACGGCTGCAGCGCCGCCGCCTTCCCCGCCACGCGAGGAAAGGCTCAGATATTTAGTCACTTCACACGCTTTCGTCCTTTCACGCCAATATTACTATAAGTTGGTTAACTTAAAAGAGTTGTACGATATACAATGAGATCATTAAGTTTATAAACCATGATTCAGTACAAGCAGAGGCTCGCCGCAGCGCCCGAGGGGACACCGAGGCGCTGCGCGTGACGCCCTGCGCCCTACACCAGCTTACTCTATGTGGGCGGCGCGTCGGAGGGCCCTCGCGGCGGCAGCGGCGGCGGCGGCACGTGACCAGCGCCTCCCGGAGACTCCTTCTCGGTCCCATTCCGAGTCACTCGCCCAGACGGAGTGGCGCACGACGGGGGCGCAGAAGCGAGTCTCCCGCGAGGCCTGGGCCGAGAGCCGCCCCGGCGCCGCGGCCGCTCAGCGGAGGCGGCGACGCGCTCGGCCGTTAACACTAGGAGTTATTTCACTACCACCAAGACCTGGGGTTCGGGTCCCCTTCTGCTCCAGCAATTAACCTGATACGTTTTGGCCGCTAAAGATAACTTAGTCTACTTGCAGCCGTCGAGGGTGGGACGAGGCTGCCTCGCTGAGCCGACCGCGTCCTGCTCTACACTTTTTTTTTGAGGACGCCAGTACATCTAGGCCTACAAGCTTCCAATGACATGCGTTCCTCTTCTCGTAGATACAATATTTGGCTCACTTTCATCATTTTTTTCTTTCCCGAATTCACTCCAGAATCTAGCTTAAAAGTTTCCTCTATGACAGCAAACATAAACGAATAAATCTTTTGATGTTCTACAAATACATAATATTAATTTAAATTACAAATAAATACAGTTGACTAGCCTAAAGATGTACCTCCCCTCGGCTCGGTGATTGCACTTAGGGTTTTTTTTTTTTTATCGGTTCTTGGCGTATTGATTGCAAATACGCGAGAACGTTCTAATGCACGAGAATATACCAATTACGGAGTGTACCGCCTCACGGGTGTTGTGGGGGGGGGGGGGGGCGCAACACCCGTGAAGACGAACAGGCCGGAGGGGAGGCTTGAAAGACAAACGTTTCCATCCATACACCCAAAAAAAGGGAAAATACGATAAAAAAAAATAAAAATACATCAGAAGAGAGACACATAAAAAAAACATACGATAAAGGAAAATACGATAAAAAAATAAAAATACATCAGAGGAGAGACACATAAAAAAAAAACACAGCAAATTGCAACCGGGGCGAGAGAGACCGCGACACTCCAACTGGGTCTCTCTCTCTCGGGGTTCGTTCGGTCTCTCTGGCCTCCCGAACCCGGACCGTCCGGCCTGGGACCCTTCCGCCGCGAGAGGAACCCAATCACAAGTGACACTACAACTGTCTATAAATATCGCCTGAAGTATTTATTTACGACTCCGTGTGTTGAGCCTCGTTTAGAAAGCTATTGAAGAAGACACAGGGGGATAATAGTGCCATGCGGGTCACAGCCGAGGAATGGACGAAGAGGGAGAGAGGTAAAGGGAGATAAATAAGGAAAAGTGATAGAGATAAAGGGAGATAAATAAAGAAAAGAGAGAGAGATAAAGAAAGATAAATAGAGGAAAGTCAGGATGAGAGATAAAGAAAGATAAAGAGGAAAGTGTGGAAGAAAGATAAAGAAAGATAAATAGACAAAAGTGAGGAAGAGAGGTAAAGATAAATAGACAAAAGTGAGGAAGAGAGATAAAGAAAAACAAAATAGAGAATAGAAAAAAAAGAGAGAGGGAGATAGAGAAAGATAAATAGACAAAAGAGAAAGAAAGAGAGAGAGAGAGAGAGCGTGCGTGCGCTTCTCGGACCTCGGACACTACACGTCGACCACCTCGCCAGGAAGGACCCCAAGGAAGGGACAGGGACGAGTCTGAGGTCGAGCTCGGGGACGTTTTCCTCAAATCGACCCGAGGGAAGTGAAGTTTTCCTCAACTGATCCGAGGGAAGTGAAGTTTTCCTCGATCGAGCCAAGTCGACGGGACAGGGACGAGTTTGGGAGGTGAAGTTTTCCTCGATCGAGCGAAGGGAAGTGAAGTTTTCCTCACTCGACCGAAGGGAAGTGAAGTTTTCTTCAACTGATCCGAGGGAAGTGAAGTTTTCCTCGATCGAGCCAAGTCGACGGGACAGGGACGTGTTTGAGAAGTGAAGTTTTCCTCAAATCGACCCGAGAGAAGTGAAGTCTTCCTCTCTCGACCGAAAGGAACTGAAACTCTCCTCACTCGACCGAAGGGAACAGAAATTCTCCTCACTCGACCCGAGAGAACCCAAACTCTCCTCAACCTCCCCAGTCGTCGTGGCCCCAACCCGACAGACAGACGGACGACCTCCCTCGCCGAACCACGGACCTCGCGAAACACCCGCAGGCCAGAGGAGGACGACTCGAAACACTCGGGCTTCTTCTCGTCCTCGAGGAACTACTCGAAGGAGGACTGGGGCGAGAGGGCGGGCTTCTTCCTCGGAGTGACCTCGCTCTCGCCCTCCTCGGACTTCGAGGTCGAGTGCAGTCGCTTCCTCTGGCGGCCATAGTCTGAAGGGAGAGAGAAAGAGCAATTAAAAAGAGGAATGACAAGTATTTGGTATCGTATAAGTAAAATATTAGTATAATATAATATAAGTATAATATAATATAAGTAAAATATAATATAATATAAGTATAATATAAAATAAGTAAAATATAATATACTATAAGTATAATATAATATAAGTAAAATATAAGTATAATATAATATAATATAAGTAAAATATAATATAACATAAGTATAATATAATATACGTATAACATAATATAATATAAGTAAAATATAAGTATAATATAATATACGTATAAGATAATATAATATAAGTATAATATAATATAAGTAAAATATAAGTATAATATATACGTATAATAAAATATAAGTAAAATATAATAGTATTGGAGATCGGTAACTGAGACATTATTATGAAACGAGATTAAAGAAGAAAGAAAAAAAATGAAAGAAAGAATGAAAAAGAGAGAGAAAGAACAAAGGAAGAAAAAGAGAAAGAAACCGGGAGAAGAAAGAAAATGAAAAAGAAAAAGATAGAAAGAAAAAAGACAGAGAGAAAAGAAAGAAAAAAAAACAGAGAAAGAGAGTGAAAAG
>NC_091563.1:41126124-41131124 GCF_042767895.1 Penaeus vannamei | reverse complement strand
TGGGCGTGGTGTAATTCTCCCGCCCCGCCCACTTGCAACAGTAGGCCTATCACACTCCCAATTTTCCCACGTGGCCGAAAATTAGTAATAATTTATATATTGTAAACCAATTAACTATTTTTCCAGAGTAATTAAGTATTTTCTAGAATAATTAACTATTTTCCAGAGTAATTAAGTATTTTCTAGAATAATTCACTATTTTGCAGAGCAATTAGGGATTTTCTAAAATAATTAACTATTTTCCAGAGTAATTAAGTATTTTCTAGAATAATTAACTATTTTCCAGAGCAATTAAGTATCTTCTGGAATAATTAACTATTTTCCAGAGCAATTAAGTATTTTCTAGAATAATTAACTATTTTCCAGAGCAATTAAGTATTTACTAGACTAATTAACTATTTTCCAGAGTAATCAACTATTTTCTAGACTAATTAACTATCTTTCAGGACAATTAATTTTTTTCCAGAACAATTAAATATTTTCTAGAACAATTAACTATTTTCCAGAGAAATTGAATATTTTCTAGAACAATTAACAATTTTCCAGAGCAATTGAATATTTTCTAGATTAATTAACTATTTTCTAGAGCAATTAAGTATTTTCTAGAACATTTAACTTTTTCCCAGAACAATTAACTAATATTTCCTAGAACAATTAACTATTTCACAGAGCAATTAAATAGTTTCTAGAACAATTATCTATTTCCCAGAGCAATAAACTATTTCCCAGAACAATTAACTAATAATATGTAGATCTACTAACTATTTCCCAGAACAATTAACTAATATTATGTAGATCAACTAACTATTTCCCAGAACAATTAACTATTTTCCCAGCGATAACAATTTCTCACAGTCAACAGGAAGCATTCAAATCCCGGGCTTTTGGCGGGAAAAAAAAAACCGTCGCCCTTACCTCGAAGCCACGCCCCCCTCTATAACTTCAACGAAAGATCTATTTACCCACGCTATACACCCCGAAAACCACCTCTAACAACTCCCACCATAATCCAATAATCCGAAATAGACTGGAAGAAGGATAAAAGGGATAATTTATCAAGGATAGAAGGATAATTAACTCAAAAATATCCTTGCAACCACGTTTTCTCTCTGACGCTACCGTGGCCGCCTCATGATGCAATTGCTGGATGCGAACCTACGCAGTTACGTACAGGCTGATGTCACCAACGGGGTATGAACGCGCGGAGGAATTCCACCTTTGCTTTCCGTTTGGAGAGAGAAAAGGTGGAATTCCTCTTTTTGATTTTCGTTTATTGAGAGAAAAGGGGGAATTTCTCTTTTGATTTCCGTCTGTAGAGTGAAAAGGTGGAATTTCTCTTTTGATTTCCGTTTGTAGAGTGAAAAGGTGGAATTCTTCTTTTTGTTTTTCGTTTATTGAGAGAAAAGGTGGAATATCTTTTTGTTTTCCGTTTATAGAGAGAAAAGGACTAATTCCACCTTTGCTTTCCGTTTGTAGAGAGAAAAGGTGGTATTTCTCTTTTTGTTTTTCGTTTATTGAGAGAAAAGGTGGAAGTCTTTTTGTTTTTCGTTTGTTGAGAGAAAAGGTGGAATTCTTCTTTTTGATTTTCGTTTATTGAGAGAAAAGGTGGAATTTCTCTTTTTGTTTTTCGTTTATTGAGAGAAAAGGTGGAATTTTTCTTTTGACTTTCGTTTATAGAGAGAAAAAGGTGGAATTTCTCTTTCGTTTTCCGTTTATAGAGAGAAAAGGACTAATTCCACCTTTGTTTTCCGTTTGTAGCGAGAAAAGGTGGAATTCTTCTCTTTGATTTTCGTTTATTGAGAGAAAAGGTGGGATTTTTCTTTTGCTTTCCGTTTGTAGAGAGAAAAGGTGGAATTCTTCTCTTTGATTTTCGTTTATTGAGAGAAAAGGTGGGATTTTTCTTTTGATTTCCGTTTGTAGAGAGAAAAAGGTGGAATTTCTCTTTTGATTTCCGTTTGTAGAGAGAAAAGGTGGATTTTTTTCTTTTGACTTTCGTTTATTGAGAGAAAAGGACTAATTTCTCTTTTGCTTTCCGTTTATTGAGAGAAAAAGGTGGAATTCTTCCTTTTGTTTTCCGTTTATTGAGAGAAAAGGTGGAATTTTTCTTTTGCTTTCCGTTTATTGAGAGAAAATTATTTATAGGGTCGTTATATTCGGTTTTTATCTTGTGGAGGTAATCTCATTTTTTAAAATATCAGAATAAAAGAAAAGAGGAAAATTCAGCGTAGGAAAATAGCATAAAGCGCAAGATGAGGAACATAAAAATACTCGATTAGAATAATTTCACGTAAGCACGTAGGTATCTGATCACATTAATTGCATATAAACACACCCAATATAACCCACGTCTCTGAAAATATCCACTCCTAAAAAAAACATGATAAATCGAGCAAGAGAGAGAGAGTGGATTATTTAAGATGCCTTGGAGACTTGGCGCAAAATACCCGCGAATTTCTAAAGCGGGTATCATAGTCTCCGGTTAACTGCGCAGTGTGTGCGACACGTGCCACCCTCTTACGCAACTGTGAGATACGCCTCAGTTAAAAAGAAATCATGATAATAATACGCATAAACCCCCCAAATTTCTCTTACGCTGAAACATTTCATCACTCACCCCCACCCCCACCCTCCCCCCTCCCACTCCCCCTCCCAGCCCTCCTAAACTCTAAAAAGTGTCCCGCCACCCCCACCCCCCTCACCTTCCCCCTCCCCCTCCCCCGCCCTCCTAAACACCAGCCTGTCCCGTCTCCCTCTCAAAAAAAAAAAAAAAAAAAAAAAAAAAAAAAAAACACACACCCCTTCCACGCCCACCCTAAGTAAGGTACGACACGTGCTCGGCCTGACTTCCCGCGCGCCCCTGCCAAGCTCCACCTCTTCGTTGACGCACTTGTTACTCTGCCGTGTTGGCTTCGCCCGCCAAAAGGCCAAGTGCGCCTCGTGGCTACACTCGGCCACATCTACGCATCGACACCATGCTTATGACGTCACGGATATAAAAGGCGTCAATAACGTTATATGTACTTTGTTTTGTTGACGTGTTGCGTTGGGGGGGGGGGGGGGGACGACGTGTGTGCATAGCCGTGCATATAATAGCTAATACATTTATATGCATGCGGTATTACTATTGCGTGTACTTCTGTGCATACATATATGTGTGTATGTGTTGTGTGTATGCAGGCGAATGTATATATACGCATACATATACACATACATTCATATATACAATTATATACCTATATCCATGCATACATAAACACACATGCACTGCATGTGTAGGCATGTATGTGTGCATGTATATGTGCATATGCATATATATGTGTGTAAGTGAGAGAGAGAGAGAGAGAGAGAGAGAGAGAGAGAGAGAGAGAGAGAGAGAGAGAGAGAGAGAGAGAGAGAGAGAGAGAGAGAGAAAGAGAGAGAAAGAGAGAGAAAGAGAGAGAGAGAGAGAGAGAAAGAGAGATAGAGAGAGAGAAAGAGAAAGAAAGAAAGAAAGAGAAAGACAGACAGACAGACAGAGAATAAGAGAGCACAGGAGAGAAAGGGATGTAGACAGACATAGACAGACAAACAGACAGACACAGAGAGAGAAAGTACGAGACCCAATCCACCACTTCCTCTTAAATGTGATCTTGTACATTCATGAGACTCTTGTAGGAGGTGGGGGTGGGGTGGGGGTGGGGGTAGGAGTAAAGAGGAGAGAAGGACAGGAGGGGAGAGAGAAGGAGAAGGAGGAAGGGGAGAGGAGGAGAGAGAGAAGGAGGAGGAAGGGGAGTAAAGAGGAGAGAGAGACGGAGGAGGAGGGGGAGGAGTAAAGAGGACAAGAGGACAGGAGAGAAAAAGAGAAGGAGAAGGAGGAAGAGTAAAGAGGAAGAAGAGGACAGGACGAGAAAGAGAGAGAGAGAGAAAGAGAAGTAGAAGCAGAAGGAGGAGTAAAGAGAAGAATATGAATACAGAAGTAGAGAAGTAGAAGAAGTAGGAGGAGGAGGAGGAGGAGGGGGGGGGGGAGGGTCTTCCTGGTAGAGCCTCTCCTACGCATCAGGAGATCGAGAGAAGCGCAGGATTTGGCGTCACGAGGAAGAGGAGTCAGATTTCGACATGACAGATCCTTCCTTATAACGAACAGCAAAAAAAATAAAAAAAATAAAAAAAAAAAAATAAATAAATAAATAAATAAATAAATAAAAATAAAAAAAACGTAGTGGGATAGAAATTAATGTAGGTGACAAAAGCCCCAAAATGGATTTAAAAAATAAATAAATAGATAAAGAAAGTTGATGTAAGTGACAAAAGCCCAAAAATTTATAAAGAAAAAAAAATAGATAAATAAATAAATAAATGCTAGTGGGAAAGAAATTAATGTGTAACAAAAATGGATAAAAAATAAATAGATAAATGATAGTGGGATAGAAATTAATGTAAGTGACAAAAGCCCAAAAATGGATAAAAAATAAATAGATAAAGAAAGTTAATATAAGAGACGAAAGCCCAAAAATGGATAAAAAAATAAATAAATAAATAGATAAATAAATGCTAGTGGGACAGAAATTAATGTAAGTGACAAAAGCCCAAAAATGGATAAAAAATAAATAGATAAAGAAAGTTAATATAAGAGACGAAAGCCCAAAAATGGATAAAAAAATAAATAAATAAATAGATAAATAAAGGCTAGTGGGAAAGAAATCAATGTGTAACAAAAATGGATAAAAAATAAATAAATGGATAAAGAAATGCGAGTGGAAAAGAAGTTAATATAAGTGACAAAAGCCCCCCCCAAAATAAATAAAATAAATAAATAAAATAAATAAATAGATAATTAACTGCTAGTGGGAAAGAAATTAATATGACAAAAGCCCAAAAATTGATAAAGAAAAATAAATAAATCGATAAATAAATGCTAGTGGGAAAGCAAAGCCCAAAAATGGATAAAAAAAATAAAAATAAATAGATAATAAATAAATGCGAGTGATAAAGAAGTTAATGTAAGTGACAAAAGCCCCAAA
>NC_091563.1:41070709-41073209 GCF_042767895.1 Penaeus vannamei | reverse complement strand
CTACCTCTGGCGCCGACATCATGGCAGTCGAATATTCCCGCCATTTCTGTTACTCTATGTAAATGTTTGAATGAAACACGAGGTATGTGCATTTATTTTATTATTTGTCAAAACAAGAGAATAACATCGATTCAACGAACTGATACAGAAACAGAGTAAAACACTCAGTCTTCCTTGCAAATCATTATTCGAATATACACAAAAATATAATCTGTTTGGGAAGGTGCCCGTCTCTGAAATCAATGGATCTTAAGTTGTTTTAGGCACGGAACCCCCTCCCCCTTCCCGCCAAAAAAAAGAAAAAGAAAAAAATCGGAATAATAAAATTTGATAAAACATTTTGGTTTGAGACAGAGTTCATACAAATTGAATATTTGGAATTTACATAAAACAGAAGGCCATTAAAGTGTGTTCGCTTGATAAAACTTCAATGGCTTAAGAAAATATGATTGCCAATATATTCCTTAAATTAGCTATATAAAAAAACATCAACAACCAACGCTTCATAACCGTTTTTTACTCCATGAGAAGTCTTAAGAATATATATGCAAATAAACTGAAAGATCTTGGAACTAACGACGATAAACTATCTACAGGAGAGCTAAAGGCGGGAAGGGAAAAGGGAGTTTGAAAAGGTGTGATATTTGCGGGTAAAATGGGGACCGGTTCGAGGCTAGCGCACACACGGAGGAAAATCACCAAAGCTGGAAAACTGAAAGCGGGAAAGAAGTCGAGGAGATTTGTCTCTCTCTTTCATCTTTTTTTATCTAGAGCATCCCCGGAGACAGAAGGCCAAGACGCCCACGATGAAGGAGATGATAGCGAGGGCATCAAGGATGATAACCCCGTAGAAGGCGACGTTAAAAACGCTCTTGTTGCAACCGTTCTCGAACCAGGAGTGAGCGTAGTCAGGGTCTTGGGCCCAGGCGCGGTACACCCACACGTTTCCTGCAGAAGCGAAATTTTCCATTATGTTATTGCTGCCTTGTTCTAGGTGTATTTGTTCACGTTATTGCTGTCAGGCGTTTTGCAATAAAGAAAAGTTAAGCCTTGTCTTAGGTGTAATTGTTCACGTTATTGCTGTCGGGTGTTTTACAATAAAGAAAAGTTAAGCCTTGTTCTTGGTGTAATTGTTCATGTTATTGCTGCCAAGTGTTTTGCAGTAAAGAAAAGTTAAGCCTTGTTCTAGGTACAATTGTTCACCTTAGTGCTATCAGGAGTTTTGCAATCAAGTTATCCTCGTTCTAGGGGCAATAGTTCATCTAATTAGTGCTACCAGGAGTTTTGTAATAAAGTAGAAGCAATAATATCCTATCATTTAATTTATCAAGTTAGTCCTCCCAGGGGTTCAATCGTAAAGAAAAGTTACCATAGTTCTTGGTGTAATATTTCCTGAGTGCAACCAGGTGTTTTGTTTCAAGGAAAAAATACCATAGTTCTTGGTGCAACATTGAACAGTACAACGAGGTGTTTTGTTACAAAAAAAAAAAAAAAAAAAAAAAACTTCTAGGTGTAAAATTTCTGGAGTGCAACCAGGTGTTTTTTTTTTCAATAAAGAAAAAAAACTAGTTCTAGGTCAAATGTTTCATCATGTTCTTACTACCAAGGTTGAGACTGATTTTGAAATTGACTAGAAAACCTCTTATGTCGAACCTGGAACTAAAGACGACAGAGAACATTAAACACAATTAAGGAGGATATACCTTAAAGACCTCAGTACCATTGTTAATAATATCAAGCCTGACACACATGGCTGGAACACAAATATGAAAATATATGATAATTAACCGATTCATTCCAGACTTTTCGATTCAAAACAAAGGTCACGTGACACCTTTCATCTTAAAGAACACTACTGACCATTTTCCTTTTGTGTTTTACTGAAATTACACCGAAAAAAACTTGAACTTGGTGAGAACTTCATGACTAATTTGGGCATCTCAGATAAATACGAGAGGTTAGTGTTCTGGGGTTCCTTAGGGTATCGGCGAGGTATTCTTTCTTAGAGGGATGTGTATGGCACTGATTGAGGTTTACGTTACGTGAGCTTCTCTCACCTCCTTTTCTCTTTCTCTCTCTCTTTCTCGCTTTCTTTCTCTCTCTCTCTCTCGCTTTCTTTCTTTCTCTCTTCTCTCTCTCTCTCTCTCTCTCTCTCTCTCTCTCACTCTCTCTCCCCTTCCCCCTCTCCCTCCCCTTCCCCCTCCCCTTCCCCCTCCCCTGCCCCCTCCCCTTCCCCCTCTCCCTTTCCCCCCCTACCCCCCCTTACCCCTCCCCTCCCCTCCCCCACCACCTACCTCCGATGAACCAGGCGAAAGTTGCCAGAGACACGACGAAGCTCACTAATTTGACCGGCAGTGACACGCTTTTCCCCGACTTGTAGCTCCTGGTCGCCATGCCGCCCGTACCGATACCAAACAGCATGATGATACCTGGAGTTTGCGGGAAAGAACAGGTGATATTAGGTAGTTGTTAGGTAATTAGGTAATTAGTACCGATACCA
>NC_091563.1:41035709-41063209 GCF_042767895.1 Penaeus vannamei | reverse complement strand
AATTTCCTGCGTTAAACCCTCTTAAGCTTAAAAGAACGAGATCAAACACTATTGCCGGCATATCTGGGATGTCATGCCCTTCTAAGAATAAAACTCGCTAACCGCCTGGCTCAATTTTCCTGCAATTTTTCCTCGTCTTACACGCAAAAGGAAAAAAAAGCGAATTATATGCAGTTTAGCACTCGCTGCACCCGGAAAGAGGTAGGGAGACACTAACTGGTGTTTTCATTGTTAAAAATTGGATAGGAAGAATAAAAAAATATTTTTCAACTTTGTACATCACGTTGAATATCAAAATTACCATCAAGATACACCATAAACAGAAGACTATCAATTACAGGAGCAAAAAACGGTAAAAAAACATGATCACTAACAAACAAGCTATCACAGCAACAACATATAATGCAGATAACAAATTCTACAATCTTAAACATTCAACAACGGATAATGTAAATCACTATATTCAGAAACTACACAAAGACACAAATTCTTTCTCAGGAAGGAAACTTCTGAACCAACACCAGTAATTTTTTTTAAATGACCATAATTTACTAGACAAATTGAGCTCCACGTTACAGCTCATCAGGTGTTACATCTAAATAACCGTTCTGTAGATGATGCCTTTAGTATTTTGGCAGAAATATGATCACTGGTATTTTTAGTAGATATTGCTGACCGATATATTCATGTAAATAAATGAATAAATATATGTGTGTGTGCGTGTGTATGTATTCATATACGTACGTGTGTATGTGTGTGTGTGTGTATGTATATATATATATATATATATATATATATATATATATATATATGTATAAATATATGTATGTAAATATTGCATATATGTATTGTATATGTATTTACATATTTATATATATTTATATGTATATGCTTATATATGTATATATATATATATATATATATATATATATATATATATATATATATATATATATGTATGTGTGTATGTGTGTGTGTGTGTGTGTTTAAGTGTATTGATATACATTGTATATATATTCACACATTTTTATACACACACACACACACACACACACACACACACACACACACACACACACACACACACATATATATATATATATATATATATATATATATATATATATATATATACAAGTATGTATATACATATATTGTGTATATGTTTACATATGCAAATATATATGTATATATATATACATGTATACACAAATTTGCATATACTTACATATATAAATACATATATCTACATATATGCATGTATGCATATATGTATGTATACACACACAAATATATACGTGCATATATATATATATATATATATATATATATATATATATATATATATATATATATATATATATATATATATATATATATATATATATATGTGTGTGTGTGTGTGTGTGTGTATACATACATACATACATACATACACACACACACACACACACACACACACACACACACATATATATATATATATATATATATATATATATATATATATATATATATATATATGTGTGTGTGTGTGTGTGTGTGTGTGTGTGTGTGTGTGTGTGTGTGTGTGTGTGTGTTTGTATGTGTGTGTGTTTATATATAATGTATATATGTATATATATATACATATATATAATTAATGGACTCACACACACACACACATACATTTACATATACTATATATATATATATATATATATATATATATATATATATATATATATTTACATATACATACATATATGTATGCAAATACATACACACACACACACACACACACACACACACACACACACACACACACACACACACACACACATATATATATATATATATATATATATATATATATATATATGCATGTATATGTATATACGCATACACATTGAATTTGTATATGTGTGTGTACACATATACATCCTGTTTCGTAAAAAAATGCACCATGTCTCTTTACATTCGCCAGCACAATTAAAAATATCCGGCCACTATTTCTACCTGCCTCCATGGTGCAATCAGCTGGACGACCTAAGACAACATGTAAAGCTTAAGGTGTACAGATTACGCTAATCTCATTGATGACTGCACTACACGATAAAACCGTTATGATAGTAAGCTACGGTTAAACAACTCCTTTTGTGAATGAATTGTAATGTATATCGGTGTCATTGATATAATTAATGCATTTTATAAGATCATTCTCGTTTATTCATCGTATCAAGGTTGAAGGAACTTGAGCCATATTGAGGGAAAAAGTGAGCAAGTTTAGATTATTTTTTTAAGGATGGTTATAAAGCAGTTTTCCATATTTTTTTTTAAAGAGGAATGTGTTGTTTACTACTTACTCGCATTGTGTAAAAACTATTTAAGGTAATAGTGATATTCAAAAGAGTAATTTTAATATAGCAATGATTAATGATGACGTTTTAACCATCACGAAAAAATAACAGTATTTATCGCTTATCCTGAAACCCAAAACATCCATCAAATTGACCATTATACCCTTCAACTCATTCACTACTTCCAAAAAACGAGTAAAATATCTCACGAACTATAATGTCCCACGAACTATATCTTATTTTTCTATTCCCAAGCCACGAAACAAGCTATATCAACATGATTCCCTTGGACTCGGCAAGATGGCGTGGAAGGGCGCTGAGGTTAGTCGTCGCCACTCTCGTCGCAATGGCTTCCGTCCGTTATATTTCGTCCATCTCTTCTGGTGAGGATTCGTCCATCTCTTCTGGTGAGGATCTTGGTGTCTCGTACGGTTAAGGGAAAGGATAATTTAACGTTAAAAAATATGCTTCTTTGGCAATGAAAACCCGCTTTACAGGTGTGGAAAAAGGGATGTAAATAAAAAACGTTTTGACAGAAATAATTTAACGTTTAAAAAATGCTTCTTTGGCAATGAAAACACGCTTTACAGGTGTGGAAAAAGGGATGTAAATAAAAAACGTTTTGTCAGAAATAGTTAATTAACATCTAAACAGGGACAGAAATAGTCATGAATAAGGTATTTGCTTGGGCAGAACTCGCAGTAAAATTTTATCTCAATTATAAGACAATGTCACTTCTAAGGCAGAACTCACTATTTTTATCTATTTATTTATTTACTTTTTCTATTCATTTATTCTATTTATTTATTTATTATTTATTTATTGAGGCATAATACAGTATCAAAAGTACACTATCCTCTTATATACAGAGATTCTCTTTCAAGTAATCACAACACTCAAACCTATACAAAGATCCACACACGTTGTTTTAAACTGATAAAGCACGTGGTAATACATAGCTTGATTTCAAAGACTGTATCACCTAGGTAGCGGATTTCAATTAACAGATTTTATAACATGCACTTTGGGGGGTTTATTGGTTACACATTAATGATGAGCAGCTGCAGGATTTAGGTTGGTTTTCCTTAACAAATTAATATCCTACTTGAGGCAGCCAGGTAAGTATATTAAGAAAAGTTCATGTCAAAATAAGCTGAAGTTTTCTCCCCATACATACATATACATGCTCATGTAATTCCCAGAAACAGCTGGCATAAAAAGGAAGAGAGAAAGAAGGGGAAGAAGAAGAAAAAGAAAAAAAAATGTTGGCCAGCTGTACGTAGTGTTGGAGTAGTTTTTAGTGCAGGAAATGCAAGCAAAAGTAAGTTTTATGCCACACAGCTATAAAAATAGCGCGTAAAGATATGATAAAGATATTTATTATCCTGACATAACCGGAGAGTTTGATAACAGAGTAATAATAATGGTTGTGCACATCTAAGGTACGACTTGCAACAACTATTACTAGGTATGTTGATATATTCAATAAAAACACATGTAGTTATTTAAATTATGTGAAATTAAAGACAAAGACATTTACTAAATAAGGAGAATGCTTACAAAATACGACGATGACTGTCACCACAATAATTAACATCAGCATCAGCGGAAAGTACAGTAGTGTGATAGCTGTCACCATCGCTCTATTGAGAAACACATGTTGGGGATGGTAATATCAATATGGAATGGCTCTGAGGACTAAAGAGATACTTTAATCATCAGATAGTGCATGGAAGTACACTACATAGAACTACTTAGTGAGAATGATAAAACACTAAGACACTATATCTCCTCTTCACAGAACCTGCACCGCTCCCGCAGTTCGAACCCCAGACCAAGTTCTCCCTTCGCAATTCCTACAGCGAAAGAGAAGTAACACAGAGAAGCCAAGACCAAACGCTGGCACGGAAGACATTGCGAAATCCTTCCAATAAAGGACAGGAACCCCAAGCCAAGCCAGCGCCCCGTGTGAAGATTCTGAACATCGTCAGCGTCTCCGGATTCGAACAGGACGACCCACGTCTCGTCACCTACGTCCGGCAGCGCATGCGACCCCCGGCTCCCGTGTGGCAGCCCTACAACCTCGCGAATCCTGAGAAAACTGACTTCTCCCAGTCTAACCAGAGCACTTATGCTGATAAAGAATTTCTTCATGGGATGGTAAGACTTTAGATTGTGATTTTTATTTTACTTGAAGAGGGGAAGAAAAAAAAAAAAACGGTTAAAGCATCGAATTTTTCAAATGCTGAGCTTCATGGCTAAGAGAAACTATCTTCAGGATCCCCTCCCAGAGCTGATATCCAGGCATCTAACAAGGGTTTCGCTCTTCCATCATCCTTTTTATCATCATTAAGTCTCTCTTCCACCACCACCACCACCATCATCACCATCATCAAAACCCTTCTCAAAACGGAGACCTAGACACCTCACCAATCCCCTTCTGTCTCCCTCCCTCACCCCAGACTAACGGTTTCTTCGTGGAGATGGGAGCGGTCGACGGAGAGCTAATGAGCAACAGCCTCTACTTCGAAAGAGCGCTGAACTGGACGGGCCTGCTGGTCGAACCCAACCCCGAGGACTTCCACGCGCTCGCCACTCGAGGGAGGAAGGCCTATAGCATACACGCTGCCGTCTCGCCCAAGAACAAGTCGGGGATGAGTATATTTAACAGGTATTTAGAGTTAGCGAAATGAGGGGCTCTGTGTGTATTTAACAGGTATTTAGAATTAGCGAAATCTGAGAATATTTAACAGGTATTTAGAGTTAGCGGAATCTGAGAATATTTAACAGGTATTTAGAGTTAGCGAAATCTGAGAATATTTAACAGATATTTAGAGTTAGCGAAATCTGAGAATATTTAACAGGTATTTAGAGTTAGCGAAATGAGGGGCTCTGAGTGTATTCAACAGGTATTTAGAATTAACGAAATGAAGAGCTCTATGGCAATTCTTCATTGATTGGCTTTAGACTGTATTGATACTCATGAGTGAATTTAATTCCTTCGATTCTCATTTCTGTAAACGTAAAGAGTTATCAAAAAGGACTTAACCACAGAACCAAACATTTATCCTGAATAAGACAATAATTTCAGCACTATTATGATTATATTACGTTATTATTATTGTTATTATTGTTAGTATTACTGTTACTATTAGTAGTAGTATTACCATTATCAATTTTATTAGTAGTGGTAGTATTAGTATTATCATTATTATTATCTTTATCATCTTTATTATTATTAACATTATAATGAGTAGTATATTATTACTATTATTATTATTTACCATTATTATTATTATTATTTACCATTATTATTATTATTATTTACCATTATTATTATTATTATTATTTATCATTATTATTATTATCACTATCATTATTACTATCACCACCAATCACCATCATCATTGACCCCCCCCCTCGCTGCTCATCGACAGGAGGAGGCAGCTCTTCGGCCGCCTGGGTGTGGACGAAGGAACCGGTGTCCCCGTTTGGCGCTTCCCTCTCTACGCCATGCTCGCCGCCCTCAATGTCACTGTGGTCGATTTTCTTTCCCTTGACGTGGAGGGAGACGAACTGGAGGTCAGGAGGTCCTCGCTTGAAGATGGTGATGATGGTGACAACAATGATGATGAGAGTGATGAGGATTGTTGTTATTGAACATGATGATAGTGACAACAATGAGAATGAGAATGATGAGAGTATTGTTATTGTTATTATAGTTATTTTGTTGTTGTCGGTGTTTTAATCGTTGTCATCGTTATTATTGTTGATATAATCATCATTATTTTCATGATTGGTATTATGATTTTTACTGTTATTGTTATTATAATCATTTTTAAAGGGCGAGACTTGGGGATGAAGCCTCAGGTCAGGAAAGGTCACACAGCATTATGGCACAGTAATGTAGAAAAAAAAAATAAGAATTAGGGCAAAATGTGTTAGATAAAGGCTATAGAGAGAGCTGTAGGGCCGTATGGTAGTGAACATGGTAAAGAGAGAATAGCGAAGAATAGAGAATGGCGAAGAATTAGAGAATAGCGAAGAATTAGAGAATAGCGAAGAATAGAAAATAGCGAAGAATTAGAAAATAGCGAAGAATAGAAAATAACGAAGAATAGAAAATAGCGAAGAATAGAGAATAGCGAAGAATAGAGAATAGCGAAGAATAGAGAATAGCGAAGAATAGAGAATAGCGGAGTAGGAAGACCGCCCAGGACTTGACACAATGCCAGCCCTTCATCCTGTCAGTACGACTCATACACTTTCGAATGTGGACAGAAGAAGGAGATGAATAAGACGAAGAAAAGGAAAGGATAAGAAAAGACCATGCAAAATTAATTGAGACGAGGATTGAGGTCTGAGGTAGATAATTTGGCCATAATCATCATCACCGCGTTTTTATTCATATATTCATCACCAGTATCATAATGAGCCATGAAAAATTTCCTTTTAGAAGTGGTGTTCCTTCCCAAATTAGTAAGTCAACACGTGTCACATAACATTGCATGGACCCTAGTAGTAGGAGGGACGACCTACATTAATACACAAAGCCCGCCTAAAATGTCTTTGGTTCCTCGTCAGGTGAAGAGGCGGCCTCGTCTGCTACAGGTAATCAGAGACCTTTGATTCTTGTGTTGGAAAGTTGCAAGGAAAAGGCAGCAGGAACGGATGCCATAAGCTGAAAACATCGGAGATAAAGCATGTTGCATGAGCTGTTCAGAGTTCCAAAAGTTATTATCATCATAATCATCATTATCAGTGTCAGTATCATCATCTTTATTATTTTGTTTTGCCAGCACGTTCAGTCGTACCCTCTACCCGAACGAGATAAATCACGCCAAGCCAGAGAGCAGAGTGTTTGATATCTAATCTTTAGGTAGTATAACCATGGGATTCGTCGTGTAGTGTTTCAGAATGATTTTCGAGATAATGCTTCGAATTTTCTGATATTCATCTACTCATATGGGACTGAAAGGGGCAGAGTGTATAGCTCACATACACACACACACACACACACACACACACACACACACACACACACACACACACAGAGAGAGAGAGAGAGAGAGAGAGAGAGACAGAGACAGACAGAGAGACCGTGATGGAAAAAGAAAGCAGTAAAAAGAAAGACAAAGACAAAAAAAAATCATATATCATTCCAAAACTTTTGATGCTAACCATCCATACACTCGCCCAATAAACCAAAACACACGATTTCCCTCAACACGTAGCACTTCAAGCCACCCGACCCCCACCCAACCCCCACCCGACCCCACGCTCGTACATAATGGTCTCGCTTTAATCAGCTTTGGCCTTTTGTTATCAATGAGTGATTATTTCTCCTATTACGAAGACTTGTTTATGCATTGACCCTGGCGATTGCTGGCAACATTCTCATTCTTATCAAAATATATTTTAAAACATGTTAGTAATCATTGTCAATGTTAGTGACTCAATTCTTACCACTATTTAAGCGTCAGTGACTCACTCTTATTACTATTTAAGCGTGTACAAAAACACGGACAGACCCAGACACCCACGCGCGCAATTACACATGTACACAAATAGAGTGAGTGAGGGGAGAGAGAGAGAATGTGTGTGTGTGTGTGTGTGTGTGTGTGTGTGTGTGTGTGTGTGTGTGTGTGTGTGTGTGTGTGTGTGTGTGTGTGTGTGTGTGTGTGTGTGTGTGTGTGAGTATGAGTGTGAGTGTGTGTATGAGTGTGAGTATGAGTGTGAGTGCATGTGAGTATGAGTGTGAGAGTGAGTGAGTGTGTGTATGTACACTACAGCTTTGCTCGACTTCGCCTGTGTATCCGAATAATTGATGCATGAGCTATGGAAAACCCCAACTTCAGATGTACACCACCTGACGCCGGGACAGGTCGATATGAGCCCCAAGTCCAGTAATGACAGTGTAAAGTGGGATTTTCTCTGAGACACTACTAGGGGAGGTAACAGCCGTTCCCTGGTCGTACACCTAATATCCAATGCTAATGCTGTCAATGATTAAGAGAAATGAACCTGCTGTGGATAAATGTCACTGTTCCCAAGTGGGTTTATTTCTGAGGTTTAATAAATGGCTACTTAAGTATAACAATACTAATATATAACCACTTTCCCCCTTCTCATAACCCTGTGGTTACAATAAGATCATAAATCTTCCACACGTCTTCCTAAAACAAACTATAGGTTATTAACCCCGTCAATACCTTATGCAGAGCACTTCTCTCATTGCCCCTCCCTTAACTTTTTAATTTCAATTCCAAATATCTTCTCAAATCTACAAGCCTCCTCTCTACCCCCCAGGTGCTGAGAACCATCCCTTGGGATAGAATTACCATTCGCCTCATGTGCGTCGAGATAAACCACATCAAGGGAGGATCCAAAAGAGTTATCGAATATATGCTCAAACAAGACTATATCTTCCTTGGGATTCGTATCATCGATGCTTGGTTCGGTAAAAAGCATCTTATTGAAGAAACGTTACATTCAAAGCTACACGTCTAATATGTTATACATGTCTTCCTAAAAAAAATTAGGACAGTAGTATGGAGTACGAATTACAGCTGTTTTTCATTATTGCATCTGTATCATTTTTCAGTGGTATCTATGCTGCTGTGTTTAATATATCTAACACTACATACTTGCAGTGGAATCTAGTTTATCAAGTTCTCTATTGTAAAACAGAAAATGAACAAGGAAATATTAAATGACTAAATTTTTCAGTCTCATGAAATGTAGGCTCTTTGTGTAACACAGAGTATTATCAGACAGCAGCTGCAGGAAGCAATGTTATTCTCAGCATCATGCTAATGCTGTATTGTAATGTTTCCAGCATATATATACCGCAACCCGTGATCTGGAAGGCACATTTCAGGCAGAAGTCCATAATATCCATTGCTAAGAACTGAAAGAAATCTCTTTTTCATAAATAAAAAATAGCACTAATACTGTATCTTTGCACAAGTTTAGAATTTGATGTTTACCAGTGATCTGGCAAGATTTGCATTTTTTTTTTTTTTTTAACAATATTAAGTACAGAACTATAGCTTGAAAGACGAATACATCTACATAACTTAGAAAATAAATATGCAACTGCAAAATTGATTCTGCAATCTACTTCCATTTCATTATTCATACAATTCTCATTTCCCAAAGTGCATCAATCTTAATTTCTTTAATACAGCCCCTGACTTCGAACAGGATAAACTAGAAACTAATAAGACCACCTATATTCATTCCATTTTTTATTCACAACTATACATTTGATGAGTTTGTACATATGATGAAACAGTGAGCTATAAGTTGTTGTTTTTTTACCCTTAAAAATAGTAAAACTAATAACTTTGTATTCTTCCCTTTTCAAATACTTAGTAAGACAGGATGTACCATAGATAAGACTACCAGTAGCTTCTATGAGAATTAAAAGGGGTAATCTTTTCGGCTGGTTTCATGCTGACTTCTCAATTTTCTTTCCAAGCCCGAGACGATGATGCTAATACGGAATGGAGGTAACAGAACCAAGGCAATGCAGCTGACGTTCCATTACTCATCGTCCTCCTCTTCAACAGGCTGGTCGTAGCGGTGCTTGATGTGCTTCCACAGTTTCTGTCAGGGAGAAGAGAAAAAATATAAAAACTGCAAATTTCCACTGAAGGAACACTTTAATCTCCAATAAAACTAGAAAGAGAGTGAGAGTGAATTATATATTTTGCAAAAATACTGAACATGATGATAATTCCAAACTTTCCTATTTATCCTATCTCCTGACACATTCAATCTCAAATTAAAAGCTGAAAAAAGGTGAAAAATTACATAGTATGCAATTTCTCAATACATGAGGACCAACTCAAACAAACAAAATGCTGCAGAAAAAATTCTGCCAAGATGTTCATAAAATCCACGGTCAACAAAATCCTGTATACGAATCTTTTAACTCACAATACCTACTTTTACTTTCCCATTGCTATGAATTAAATTACATAGAAAACATTCTCTGACAAGATGCTTCGTTGTTGGCACCCACATGTTAGTTCATGACTTGGATTGTTCTCATATTTTGCAGGTATGATATATCTTGAAAGCACCCTAAACTCATTGACAGTAAGCCAGTCAAGATTGGGATAAAAGTTGGTGTAGGGAGAGGGGGATTGTTAAGCCTATTGGACGAGCTTGAGATATATGGAGACTGGCATCTGGTTATGTTTAGTGCACATATATGGGAGGATGGGGGGTCCAAATTCCTGAAATAAGCTGTTGGAAGGTGCGAAAGTGCCTGGAGCAAGGCACTCAAGAGATTAATGAACAGATCTAAAAAGCATAAGCAACCTATGACAAATCATAGAGGGACCTATAATGCTGAAACCTGGACACATTCAATACTAGTTATCATTCAGCATTTTGTAAAAGCAAAACAATGAATATACATAAAGGAACAGTCTTTCAAAGGGCACATTAGACATCTCTTTTATTGATGTCCAGTCGAGAACAGCACAATAAGGGGAACCAGAACCACTGCCATGAAATGAAAGTAGATGAGGGTATGCATCCCTGCCACATCAACATATATTGATACATGTAAACTCCCACATCAGGCCCACTCTAATCCTCAAAATAGTTTTAAATTTGACACTGTCCTCAACACAGGTTTCATTTGGACTTACATTTGACCTTGTAAGCCTTTTTGTTCCAATATGGCACATATTACTAGGATTGTTAGATTAATTAAAGGACTTTTATCATAACATTACTGTGAAAGTCAAAAAGTTTAGTAATTAAGGCCATAAATATTATTTATCTTCAGGTAGATATATTTTTCCCGAAAACTCGAGAAAAGAGAAAATCAGGTGAAGTCATGTAGATCGATGAATTGACTCCTTGATGGCTTTGTATTTGAGCCAACTATGTGCAAACATATTTCACAAAACACTATAGTGTAAATCACATGATCCCAGTGGCATAGGGTTAAAGGCATAGATTCGTTCCAAGACCATTTCATAAAATGGGTATTTGCAAGTTAAAGATTAATATACTGCCTTCTGTATTTACAAAAGTACATCTCCAATGGTAACTGACCTATTTAATCAACTTCATAACTTTCTGTCTACATAAATTATCAATTTCAGAAAAAAGTGGGGAGATGAAATTTTTGTTTGGCTGCTTTCCCTTTGTTAGGGGGATGTGTACTCTGACTAGGAAGAGAACCTAGACAAGTCAAAGTGATGAACCTCTTGAGTGACACCAAGGCCCAAAAGGTTCATTCTAAAGCCTAAGGTGGGGGGGACATGAGCTATCATTAGGAAATGGAAGGGTTAGGTTATATCCTATGTATGTATTTTTGTCATTGTAAGGGGGCTGCTGCTCGCCCATCTCCCCACTTGGAATGTAAAATTTCCAGGTCTAACTGGAAACAGAGCCCAGAGAGGCCCTAGAAACACATCTTGAGAATAAGAAAGTAAACATCCCTCGCTGAGCTCCAATAGGAGTTTTTGGACATTTTTTGTGCTTTTTCTGCTGCAGTTGGTTAGTAGCCACAGATAGCAGTTCAATGATACCACATATTATGGGTTTTATGATATATAACAGTTCTCAAAAATGAATATACTGGCTTGTTTGACACTGAATCACAAGGGTGGTCTACCATCTCCATCTTGCCAAATAGTACATGCTAGAGCGCCAACAAGTACAGAGGCTATGCTAATCTATGGACAGGTGAACTATATATAAACTTATATCTCTCTATCCATTTCCATCAACCTATTAGTATAGCTTGTTTTCCTGTCCATTACTTTTGCCTGTAATGGACAGGAAAAACAATAAGACATGGTTAATCTCTAAGGTACAGATGCACTCAGCAAAGGAAAATTGAAGCCTATATTTGTGTAGAGAATAAAAAGTGATGATCATCAGTACAAGAAGCAATCTGCAGACACTAATGGTTATGCAACAAATCAAAGAAAAAGATTGCAGAAAGCAGTGCTCACAACCCATGTCCACCCAGTCTTCCAAAGTTTTAGCTCCATCTTCCTGTGCATACCGAGGTGAAGACAATGTTTCCTGGGGCCCAGCAGCCCCCTACTTGGGTAATGCCTATAGGGCACGCCCTGACATGGCAGTTAAGGCTGCTGAATAAAATTTATGACGTGGTACTTGGAACATTCTCTGGCGGGTGCATCCATATTGTAATGAATTACCAGACACTTCATCTATGGTATTTACTTCACACTTTAATAGGAAGAAAACTGTGCAACACACATTTACAGAATGACTGCAGTAAGATATGAAAATCTAATGATACTCATTAAAACGGGAAAAACTACATTCAATGACACATGAAATAATCTACACAGACAAAGACTAATGTCAGAAAATAAGAAAATATGTTGTGGAGAGTTAATCTACAGTGACTGGGATGGGGTAGTTGGGCAGAGCCCCTGACATGGAAAAACGTCAGTTGGTGGGAGGTCTGGGGGCAAAGCTCGGGGGTTGGGAGGCGGTTTATCTTAACAGTATGAACGCACTAAGCTAGGGCAAATTGACAATGATATTCTTGTACAGGACTAAACATTGCAGTCGCCAGTACAAGAAATTATCTGCAGATATAAACAGTAATGCCACAAATAAAAGGAAATTTTACAGAAAGCGCTGCTCAGACCAAGTCCACTTGGTGCTCCTGAGTTTCAGCTCTACCTTGCCATGCACACTGAAGTGAGAACATCTTTGCCCATCAACCCTCCCCTTCGGCAGTGTCCTAAGAGCACACCCAGTCACGGGAATTTAGTTTGTTTATTAAAGTTTGTAACATGGATTTAGGAACTTGGAATCTAGCGAGTGTTTGCATACTGCACAGAATTATATAGGAAGCCTTTTGGTTTATACAGCAATGTTTGTGGATACCCAGGAATGGCTTGAGTAATAAGGACTGTCCCGGAGGATGTGGTCACTTCATAAACAATTATCCCCAATTATCAACTTTTTAGCATATTTCATTTGAGATGTTACACTGTGAACTACTGAAATAAGAAATAATAATCTCAAGGTTTAATGGCAGCGGAATACTACAAATATCGCCCATTAATGTGCGTATAGCTGTATAAGAGCAGCCAAATACAGGAAAACAAACAAAAGGTGGATTCCTGGGCCTCTATGATCAACATTCAGATTTCAACCCCAAATATTAGGGATATCATAGGAGATAACCGAAAAAAATGACGAGCATCTCCTTCTAGTCATAAGGATATGCAAACTGCCCTAGAATTCCGACCCAGAAAGTCATTCCTGCGGCTACGTTCCCACACCGGCTCCTCTGGGGTGTAAGTCCGTCCCCGTTAATAGGTCACACATATTAAGCGCATTTCAGGCCAAAACCAACATAAAATAGGCCTCTCAACATGATATAATCTCTTAAAACTGAGCTAAACTGCATGTGAGCTCATAAAAATTTCCTCAAAAGCTATTTCGTCAACCCATAATATATTGCATCATCGGGTCACTCGAGCCATCAGCTGACTGGGAAATCTCACCCCTTGGTTTACTGTCTCGAAGATCCCATCGGACACCAGCTCAAAGCCTCGCTCGAACATGAAGGCTCCACACACGGCGGCGAAGACGAAGGAGGACGTCCGCCGGAAGATATTCTGGTAGATTTTGCCGATTACGCCAGACATCTTGGTTGGGAGGGAGCTCGACGACCGACAGACGACCGATGGCGACTTGGCGAGGAGAGGCGACTGCGATTCTGGTGAAGGGCGGACGGAAATACGGGTTAAATAGCTTATATAGGAATACCTGTATATTTTTATTTTTTCTATTAATTGAGTTAGGTGTTTATGAAGTGTGTTTTGGTGAAATTAAGGCGTTGGGTATTTTACTTATTTGGAATCGTTAAAAATGAAGTACGGAAAGCGCAAAATATCGATATTAGATGTAAATGATTTGTTTTTCCTCTTTCTTTAAAGTTTTCGTGTTATCAATTCTAATATTTAACCTGCTAAATAAGCAGTGAAGTATTAATGGAGATATTTAATAATGCTGAGCCATGATTAATATCGGGCGAAGGTGATTGGCGGAGCGAGTCCGTCGCCGTGGCCGCCGACCAATGAAAATTCCCGAATTCTCTGTTTTGGATGCACATCTTGCGAGTTTCTTCTTCAGTAATTGATGTGAATATATTGAACATCAACAGTTCCAAAGAGTCATGGTCTGGCGCGTTGGCTGCAGCCGGAACGCCGAGCGAGAGCTTAACCAGCCTTCAATTCCGTAAAGGTCTCGCCATTTCCTCCAATCAAAATAAATTCGCAAACAAAATAGTATGCGGCAACCCCTCACGTGGGATCTCCTCGCAGATCCTTGACACTGAACGTCACTCGAGATGTGTGAATTACCTTCTTAATTTAATGTAACGCAGACAGGTATGGCTAGCGACGACGAGCATGATTCTGTGCATGGCATGGCGCCCATAATAAGGCCTAGGAGAGCCGCGTAGGCCTAGGCGGCGCGGGCTGGGCGGCAGTAAGGAGGGGCCGAGGGTGGCGTAGGCTCAGACTTCGTGCATGAAGGGTTTAAGTGGTTGACTCAGGCCACCGCAACAGCCTACCGACACCGAGGTGTGTGTGTAATTAGCACGAGGTGAGCATATGGCGGGTGTGCGGAAGCCGAGCATCCAGGAATTGACAGGTGGCTGCGGGCGCGAAGGACTCGAGGAGGTCCTGAGGCTGGGCTGCGGGCGAGGGCAGAGTCCAGGCCCCGAGTGACAGGTGTGCGAGAGACGGAGCCTCCTGCAGGTGTACAGGCACGGGGGCACGTGTTCGCAGGAGGAACAGGGGCATGCGGTGATAAAAAGTGTGCAGAGTGGGAGTTGGTGAGTGACAGAGAGGTGTGTGGAGAAGAAGGGGTGTGGCAGGAACAGCAGCCAGGTGTGAGGAAGTGGGGGAAATTCTTGTGGAATTTGACTCCCATGTTTCTCCAGCAAGGAGAGGAAATGGTTATGATTGGGGTTTGTGCTTTGACTCAGAACTTGAATGGAATAGGGAAGATATTCAGCTCTGAAACAGTGTGGCTGGAAATCAAGAGGAAAGACCAGTTCATTTGATGACTCAAGCTACGTGGATCAGACTTTATGCGAGATCGAAATTAACCGAGATATTCCAATTCTGAAAATAATGCATGCAAAAACAGAATGTTTTGATAATGAAACATTTACCAAAGGAACAAGGTCACTGCAATTCAGTGAAATGTTTACCATGTCTCGGTGAGGCTTAGGGTCTGTTATCATACTAATATTACACTAACAATGAACAAAAATAATTGTAATGATTAGAAAAGACAGGTGGTTGGTTGGCTTGTGTAAAATGACTACAGCTAATATTTTACCAGACTAAATTATTCTTAGATTTGATGTATTTTTCTGGACATGCAATTTATAGTCGGCAACAGCTTAAAGTTCAAGGAATTGTATGATGATATGTAGCAAGTTTTAGTATTAATATGTATATTTTACATTGTTAATTTGTGCCATTTCTATAGTAATTATTATTATTAGTATTTTTAGTATTATTATTGTTATTATTATTATTGTATTTTTAATGATGATATCTATTATTTTTAGTTTTTATTTTTTTTATTTATTTTTTTACTATTATAATTTGTATTATTACTGTTATCATTGTTACTGTTATTGTTATTTTGACTATAGTTAGTATTGTTATTATCATCATTATCAATAACATTATTATTATTATTATTGTTGATATTTTTTTCTTTTTTATTATTGTTACTGTTTTATTCTTCTTATCAATGTTATTGTTATAATGATAGTAATTGATACTGTTATTCTTATTATTATTGGTTTCATCATCCTCATCCTTGTTATCATTGTGATTTTATTATTTAATTATTTCTATATTAATAGTAATAATGATAATAATAGTAGTAGTAATAGTAATAATAATCACTTTATTTTTATGACATATATTCCTATTATTGTTATTGTTATTATTACTATCATCATTATCATTATTATTACTGATATTATTACTATAACTTTTATTATTGCTGTTGTTGTTATTGTTGTTATTATTATTATTATTATTATTATTATTATTATTATTATTATTATTATTATTATTATTATTATTATTATTATTATTATTTTGAATCTTTTTTTGTTTTGTTTTCATTACTATCATTGTTATGATTATTATTAAAGTTGTTGTTATTATTATGATTATTATTCAAGATGTGGTTAGTATTATCATTATTATTATTGTTGTTGTTATAATTATTTTTAGCATTTGTTTTGTTTATTTTTGTTATTATCATTGTTATGATTATTATTTGAGATGTTATTATTATTATCATTACTATTATTACTTTTGTTATTTTTATTATATTATTATTATTAATGTTATTATCATTATTATTATTATTATTATTATTATTGTATTATTATTATTAATGTTATTATCATTATTATTATTATTATTATTATTATTAAAATTATTATTATTATTATTATTATTATTATTATTATTATTATTATTATTATTATACTTCTATTGATATTTCTATTACTGTTCAGTTGATATTACTATCACTATGATTTTTATCATTATTATTATTGTCATTATTATCATTATCATTATTATTATTATTGTTGTTGTCATTGTTTTAGTAGTTTTTGTTATTATTTTTATTATTATGGTTATTGTTATTATCATCATTGTTATCATTATCATTGCTTTTCTTATTATTATTTTCATCGTTATCATAGATGTTTTGTTTTCATTATTATTTTCACAATTATTTTTATATATTAGTATTTGTAGCATTATCACTGTTGGTATAATTATTTTATTTTTAGGATGAATTTACATAGTTGCTAATGTCTAATCTTAATATTTGTCAGTATTAGTATTTTCATTATTGCCATTATTATTTTTGTTTTTATTATTATTGCCTGTTGTTCCTTTTTTTGTTACTATTATTATTATTTTTAGTTGTAGAATATGTGTCATTGTTGCTACTGTGGTTATTTTTGTTGTTATTGTTATTATTATTGCTATTGCTATTGGTAAAATTGATGTGTTTTTCTTGTTGTTGTTATTACTATTATTATTGTTATATTCTTTGCTGTTGTTGTTATCATTACTATTATTATTATTATTATTATTATTATTATTATTATTATTATTATTATTATTATTATTATTATTATTATTATTATTATTATTATTATTATTATTATTATTATTATTATTATTATTATTATTATTATTATTATTATTATTATTATTATTATTATTATTATTATTATTATTATTATTGGTGTTGTTATTGTTATTATTAATGTTATTGTTATTATTGTTTTGATGATGATGATGATGATGATGATGATTGTTATTATTTTTAGTATTATTAATATCATTATCATTATCATTAATGCTGTCATCAGCACTATTGTCATTGTTATAGCCATCATTATGATAGTTATTACCATATAATATTATATTGTTATTAGTATTACTACTATTGTTTTTTTCTTATTATTATCATTATTATCACCATTATCATCCTCATCATCATCATCATCATCCATCATTAGTATTGTTATTTTTGTTTTTATTATTAATATCATTATTTTTATCTTTGTTTTTATTGGCTTGATATTGTTATTATAATTATTATTGTTGTTGTTTTTTATTGCTATTATCATTAGTATTTTTGTTGTTGTTATTATTATGTTTTTCATTATTATTATGAGTATTATCATTTTTAGTACTATTATTGTTATTAATAATAATATTATTATTATTGTAGTTGTAGTTGTTGTTGTTATCTATATATATTGTTACTATCATTGTTACCATCATTGTCATCATCATCATTATCGTTTTTATAATTATCACTATCACTATCACTCATTATCATTATTACTACCATTAACATTACTGTTATTGTTGTTTTCATATTGTTGTTGTTATTATCATTATTATTATTATTATCATAATTATTATTATTATTATTATTATTGTTATTATTCATTATTGCTTTTAGTGCTTCATGCTTTTTTCTTTATATGATATTATATATATGTTTGTGTGTGTGTGTGTGTGTATCTTATTTATATATCAATCCGTATATTACATGTGAATACATATTTATGGTACCTTAACTGCATTCTTTTGTTTGTAATTGTCATGATTAGATTTGTTTTATCATCTAATTGAATTCCTTATCTGCTAATAAACTGCTCAGGAGATCTATAAACTCTATCTTGCCAGAATATAAATGCTTCACGTTTTTTGGTCCCGCAGTTTCTAAATGGCGAGAGGTTAGTGGTAGATGTGCAGATTTATTGATAAGTATCTTTTTATATATATATATATATATATATATATATATATATATATATATATATATATATATATATATTTATATATCACACATGATGTATTAGCAGCCTTTGTAGATTGTTTATGGAGCATGTGACACATAATCTATATTTAAGGAAAGACAGATAAGGAAGGTGAGGCAGAGCAAAGGTATAGGAATTAGAGTACGTTCCAAGTACTCACTTGTGTAATTCAGCTTGGAAAAAAGGGCCATAGCATGTAAAGAAGGAAAAGAAGTTGAACGTATTCTGTCTTTCTTTATAAGCTTCAGGGCCAAATATTTATCAAGTACATGAATCCTTTTCGAGATCTGTTGTTCCAGAACTAACATATTGCTGTGTGTTAATGAATCTAGGTGTCTTTAATAGGATAAAAGATATAATTATCATGTAAGTAAATGTTTACTACAATGTAAATGAATCTTAGAATTGTCAGATTTCAAAACCAACCAGGTTATTATACATGTTATTATGTAAGATAGTTATTGTTAGAATTTGCATGTAGACTGCAGAGGATCAGAATCTGCAGAGTGTTGCAATTAACAAGAGTAAAATGGACTTACTGTTTTTATATATGTATAATGTCTAAGAAAGTTCTAGAATCGTAAAATTTTCCCCTAATCTTTTTGTGCCACTGCCTCAACCAGACACAGGCCTACTCATTATGTTTGTAACCCACTTGTGCGTGTTATAACTCCGTAAACTACACACTGAAAACTTGAACCACATTTGATTGTGAAGTGTGAAGGACTTGAAAGGTATTATGTAAGGTTTATTTAATTTTGCGATTGTTGAGAAACAGCAGCTTATTGTGTGAAGGTGGTAAGGAGTACATTTTGACCTTGATTGATGATACTGGGTTTTTGTTAGGGAAAGCCTTTAAATAATTTTTTTTCTAAGTTATAGCATCTTAGTAAAACACTTAACAAAATCCAAATGACCAGATATTCATTTTATCAAAGAGTATTTGAGTGGCAGTAGAGAAAATAGCATTCCCAGTGGCTTGTTTAGATAAAAGTGATTAGCAGCAACCATAAAAGGGTAGCCTGAAAAATAGCAAGATGGTAGGGGGTTGATTTTCGTAATGATTATTGGTGGTTAGGTTTTATTGAAATTATGCATAGGCCTAGAGATACCCAAAATATTATATACAAAGATAGATTTTTTGCTTTTAACAAAAGAATTGTGTTTTCATTTCAAGGTAGCATGCATAATTTGAAGTATGTGAGACTAAACTACTTTTTTCACTGTACTGATTTGGTTTGCATGTTATATTTGTCATTCATGGGTGGGATGACTGTTGGGTTTTGACAATTATCCTGGTGGAGATGTTTCATGCAACTTCTGGCATGGAGAGGCATCCCATTGTATTGAATGAGTTAATTCAACAGAGCCATAGCTGAAAGTACAAGGGCCATCTGGTATTACGAAAGTTGTAGAAAATGATTAGCTGCTTTGTCTATGGGAGTGAGAGTTGCCCATTTCCAATACTCCCCTCGATTGTTTTTTTTGTCCAAATTTTAAGTATGCAGGCCTCATTTTATAATTTTATAATCACATCTTTGCTTGACCATTTATTTAGAATCCCATACATGTCCATTTGTTAAGGAATGAGGGAAAGCATACAACAGACTTTAACCTTCTCACAGTGGGTCTCCCCTGCCAGGCTTTGCATACATTCAGCTGCTCAAGTGAAAAATCTGAGGCACAGTGAACACGCAGGTACCCCATTTTCTTCAATTTGCTTGCAACGAGTACAATTTTTAAGGAAAGAAAGGCTGTTTTATTGCACAGTGACCTATTTCGCCACGGTGTAACTTACCGTCATTTGGTGTTAGTGGGTAAAAGTCTGATTCTAATAAGTGTTTTCGTTATTGTAATTGTTGCTGTTATTCCACATGTTTGAAAAAGTGTGGCTAGACTCAAGATGTGTTTACATACCATTAATCACAAAATTTAGGTACTTGTTTGTAACTTTTATAATTATATGATCAGATATCCAGTATATCCAGGCTCATTCTTCCTTGTGTGTTCCAGGCTTCGCCAAAATGCCTAGTGCACACCTGTCTCTTCGGGAGGAGGACGTGGTGCGACTGGCCTTAGAGTTCCTCCAAAATAGGTACCTCCATATATCACAGCTCAATGTAGAACGAGAAACGGGCATTATTAATGGCAACCATTCGGATGATGCTCTCTTTCTCCGTCAACTGATTCTCGATGGGCAGTGGGAGGATGTTCTTGAATTTGTGCAACCACTTGAAGTAAGTTATCTACTGAGAATTTAAGTGTATGAGAGTCAATGTTACATTCCCTCTCACCCCAAGCTGGCATTTATTCAGGTGCATTTAAAAGCTATTTTGTTATTTAATAAACAGCCCTTAATTGTTCTGTATTTAAATTCCATCAATTGAAGTATTAAGTGAAAGAATTGATATTTAGCTTTTGCATATTACTCTTGTGATTACAAAGGTCTGTTTCTTTTTCTCCCTCCTGCAGGCAATAGATGCTTTTGATACAAAGAAATTTCACTTCATTATTTTGAAGTACAAGTATTTTGAGTTGTTATGTATCAAAGCAGAAGCTCCCAATCCCAGCAAGGAAGGTGCTGTTGATGAACTAGTCAAGGTGAGAATTCGTGGTCTCTTTAAGCTGGAAAAGCTTGAAGAAGATTCATGTTTGCTTGTTAAGATGGTGTTTTCACTCGTGCTTCCTGTAGTGTATGAGCTTATAGATAGGTGTTATAGGCTTGTGTTGGTTAGCAGTATTGTGGATATCAAATAAAGTTACTAGGGCTATGATATTGACCTTAGATTAGAATAGACATGATATTTCAAGAAGATGTATGATTGCATGTTAAGATGGAGTATTCATTCATGCATTCAATAGTGTATGAGGTTATAGATAGGCATTATCATGTCTTGTAGATTAGCAATATTGTTTATATTGAATAAAGTTATCAGGTTTGTGAGACTTAACTTTTTAGATTAGACTATAAAGTATTTCAAATTTTGGCCTAAATTCTTGGTATGCCAGTTATTTTAACCCATTGAACCCCATATAGCAAAAATAGTTTTTGTTTGTTTGTTTGTTTGTTTATTTGTTTATTCATTGTCTTTACACATGGATGGGTCCACTAAATTATAAAGTGTGGTAAGATGAAGTCTGGCACATGAGAATGTTGTCTTTAATTAAGGGAATTCAGATATTTTGTATTACAGTGTAACTGCCTTTTTTCTATATATGCTATTATTTAGTTAGAAACAGATAAGATTGAATGTTTTTTTACATATAAGAAAATACATTAAAAAATGTTGAGGCACTTTATTTGGATTTGAAATTAATACATTTTCTGTTAAAAAGTACACTCTTCTGTCATGAAAAAAATATCTTGTATCTTTTTCTTCATATATTACTATTATTTATCCTGATATTCACCATCCTTTGCGATTTTAACAGGTCCTGAACGAGTTGGAGAAATATGCACCGAACAAGGAAGCATATTCTCAACTCTGCCTGTATCTGACACTCCCAAGACTTCATGAACACTCAGACTTTCGTGACTGGAATCCTAGTGCTGCGCGTGTACAATGTTGGACTCAGGTGAGCAAAACTCTGACATCTTGAACTTCTGGTTTTGAACAGTTTTGAACAGCCTTTTCTCTTGTCTTTACATTTTTATTTTGTCTATAAATGTAATGCTTGAAAGCTTAAATCTATTAATGAGTAAATTTTACAGTGGGCTTATGTAAGATATTTGGTATGTAAAACCTTTTTAGTTGCGTTCTGAGGCTATATTTATTGGCTTATGGGATTTTTTTTCTTTTTCTTTTTCTTTTTTTTTGGCCCAAAATAATTTAATAATGTAAAGCTGTTTAAGCAACAGCGATATCCGTTTATTTCTAACAGAAAAGTAACTGGGTACATTTATAGTTCTTTGTGAATTGTGAAAGCTATAGAAAATGTTCTGTTTTTGTCATGGATGATTCATGCTGTCTGTGCAGTGTTGTCTATTATGGTAAATGAAGCAAAACATTATTTCTATATAGGTATGGTAAGAATGACATTACTGTATACTTGAAAGAGGATTGGTGTGATAGTTGTGAGGGATGAATGTTATATATTGAATACTGTAGGCTTGGCATTTTGAATGCATTTGGTCCAAAATTTGCATTGAGGACAGTTTAGTTAAGGAAATTATCCTGAAAAATGTACCTCAAATATCTGATGTACTTCTGTATAAGTACTGTTCTCCAAAGCATGTCACTTACTAGATGTATGAAACCCTTCATGAACAAATGATTTGATTAGGAAATATATAGATTGTGCCTGTATATAAATGCATGCAAAGTTACATGAAGTTAAATGGAGAAGGCAGCAAGTTTAATTTGTTTGAAATTTGTATTTATTTATATGTGTTTTATTATCATTATTTGTATCTGTATCACAAGGGGTGGTTTGATGCTTGTTTGGGCAATTGTCAGTTATGTGACCTTAGCTTCATATGTGTCTTTAACCCTGTGGCGCCAGATGTTTTAAGCATAGAATTTCCCTGGCCAATGTGCACGTGTCACATATAAACCTAGAACAGTATTTTTGTTCAGCAGAGGTCACAGCTCTTGCTATTGACAAGAACAGTGGGTTGTCATGTTTGTATGGTTGCTTGTTTGGTGACTGTATAGGGCATTACCCTGTGCAAAAATTCCTGGTGTTTTATGAATATTATGTTATAGTTTATTTCTGTCTTAACATTTGTAATGACTGCATTAGCATGGAAAATACATATACACTAAGGCCATTTCATGATCATACTACGACTTATAAACATGTCCTACCTATGCTACACAACAATGCTGTCACAGGTACAGATATGGACAGTTGTACTTTTTACCTCCTTTAGTCAACAAATTGCTGCATCTCAGGCAAGACACACAAAGCAACCAGATCAGTACTTTGAGGTTCTAGAAAAATAGGACTAAATGATACCCTATTTATAAGATTCAGTTTAGTGATCAAGTTACTGGGGCAAAGATGCAGCAATAACACCAGGTCATGGTAGTTGTCACACTTAAAGTATCCTGGCACAGAGCGGTTATTAGAGGTCATATGAGTGATGTGCGAGTGTATAAGTATGCATTTTTAGATTTTCTTCAAGGTGCTGTATGGATACAAATTCAGAAAGTCATTTAATTTTTTTAAGCATACAGGAAGGTCTGTCAGTGGAATGAAGATTTTGCAGATATACAAATAGTTAGTAGCACTGGGCTTTTTTTTAAAGCAAGATGTGTATGTTCAGGTTTCTTTTCTTTCATGTTTTATGCAGTCCAGTTACAATTTGAGATGGCCATATGACGGCTTGGGGATTATATCAGAAAGCTTTTTTTTTTAAGCATTATTATGTTTTAACCAAAATTCTTTGTTTCAAAAAAGAAAAAAAAGAAAATCCAAGTTTACAGACTAGTAACCAAACCCCTTTTGATAAACAACATAAATATCCTGTTCATGCAAGAAGGATTTGGCTTTCTTCAGCTTTGGTAAGCATTCTTTGGTCACCTACTCTTTTGCTCTGTACGCATCCCAGTGAATTCGTCTGAGGAGTGCCATAGGCAGATTTAGTACTTTTGAGTCTTTATATTAGTTTTCCAGTAGGGATTCCAATCCGTTTATCTTTTGTTCAGCTTTAGGGCATGTGGACGTTGCTCTATTTGATTATTACAGGTGCAGAGTGATATGGGATGCTAAAAGTATGAATAAGATCTGTTTTGAATTAGATAGCATGGAGTTAGTTTTTCTTAATATACTAATATTTATGCAGTTGAAGTTCAGGTGATTGAAAAAGTGCAGTAGGTATTATCACTTGCCTTATGATGAATACTCTGAAAATTATTTCAGTAACTGAATTTGGTCTTAGGAATAAAGGATGAAAAAAATGATTGATTTAAAGTTATTAATGTACTGCTTCATTTTAATTTGGATGATTTATTGTAATATAAGTATATGTAATTATACTTACAAAAGATCCATGTTTTGCAGTGCTGTGTGTACTGAATGTGTATATATCTGTTTGTGTGTGTGTGTGTGTGTGTGTGTGTGTGTGTGTGTGTGTGTGTGTGTGTGTGTGTTTAGATATATTGTATTAATATTAAATTAAGGATGTTATGTAATTTGACTTACAGACTGATTGCCTGGTTTGAACCCATATTTGAAATTATGGCTTTTGGGTAGGAGACTAAGGATTCAAATAGTTTTTTTAGTTGTATGTAGTATGTCTGTATTTTTAGTGCAGAGTAAAGATATGTGTTTTGCTCTGCGCTTCTGACTGATGTGGGTTGTGTGCTGAGGTAGGAGCAAGAGTTGGATGGTTGTATACTAGGTGTGATTTTTCTTAATGGCCTGTTTTATTAATGAAGTTGATTTGAAATTTGAATGAACTTAAATAAGAATTTGAGACTTGCATTAGTATTTAAAAGACTGAAATGATCTAATATAATGAGTGATGTGCTCTTTGCATCTGTTCCAGTGAGTAGATGCAGCAAAATCAACCCGTACAAGAATATTATTTACATTTTTGTCCATTTTCTTTTTTTTTGTAATGATGATCATGAATCAGTGTATTATATTATCATGTTGCCTCCCCTTTCCAGAAAGATCAAAATTTTATGGTAGTAAAAATGAAGTTTTTTTATGAATGTGATTCTTGTTACAGCATTGACTCATATTAAAGGGTTATGTCACTCTCGCAGGTGTTCCCACTGGTGGAGAAATTCCTCCCTGCCGAGCGCCGTGGTGGTCTTGCAGGGGACATGGAAGGAGTCGGAATGGCCAAGAACGACCGCCTGGTACAGCTGATCATCAAAGGCCTGTTGTATGAGTCATGTGTGGAGTATTGCCAGAGTCAGGCCACTGGTGACAGTAGTAACTCCGGCACACTCAAATTTCCCTCCCTGCTCTCTTGTACGACATTCAGTGACTCTGATCTCTCGTTGTTGTCTTGGCTGCAAAGTATACCACCCGAGACCTTTGCTTGTCCTTTTGAACAAAAGACGCTAAATGTTGATGTTGAACGATTAGAAAAGCCATCTCTGGAAGCATCATGGACGGAACATCTTCTTGTGACGCCAATTAAACCAAGAACTTTTCCACATTCTGCGATGCCATACAATAGGCCAAGAGCACGGGATATTATGTCACGCTCTCTAAACCCAAATCTCGATGGTCTCCCATTTGGTTTAGGTTCAAATAGAAATTCTATGGCACTTTCTACAGGTGATATCAATATGATGTCAAAGAGTATTGCAAGCTTCCACCTTACAGGAAAGAAGACCATGAATACATCCGTTGATCGGCTTTTTGACACCGAAAACGTTTTCACAAGTAGTTCATATGGGGATCTGCCCACCATCATAGAAAAGGTCGGACTTCCCAAGCCACCTCCAAGGAGAGCACGCTCAAGAAGTCCCGACAAGAGACAGTCCACAGATTCGCTCAACAAACCAGCTTTTTCAGACAAAGTTGAAAAGGATATTCGGGAAGAGAAGCCAGGTACACCACCAGCGCTGCCACCAAAGTCTTCGCCAACACCGCCCCAGATTCCGCCTCCAAACCATACCCCTCCGAACCTCCCTGCCCCATACCAGCAACCTCAGCATTACCCTCACGCAAAGCAAAACGTCCCTCTACCGCCTGTACCCGACGGCAAGCCTTCCCTCCCTCCACCCCAGCCTCCACAGCAAAACCAGATGCCTCAGCAGCCTCCGCAGCCTCCCTTTGACAGCAACTGCAATGCCAACAATGATCGCGAGACGGGCGAGCTCTTCAGCATATACCAACGGAGACAGCAGATGATGGGTCAGCAACAGCAGCAGATGTATGACCAGTACAGCAACAACAATCAGATGATGATGAACATGGGAACTCTACATCCTCCCAACATGAATATGAATAGGTTAGTTTTTAAAAAATCATTTATGGTAGTATCACTATCATTTTATTTATCATAACTAGTCATCACCATCATCATTGTCATAATCATCATCATCATTATTTTCACATCATCATCAGCGATCATCATTTTCAACGTCATTTCCATTATTGTCATCCCATGAATGTTTTCTTTTTTATTTGTCCGTTCGTTTTGTTTTCTGTTTTTCCTTTTTTCATGTTGTGCACAAATGTAGCATGCTATCTCAGAGATGTTCATATATCGAGGAAATGGTGTAGGACTCACTTATATCATTCAGTGAATTAGACAATTAAGGAAAAATAGGCTTAGAATAGACCAAAGAGATCTTGATTTTCTGTAATTATTTTTTTTTGTCTTCTCCTTCTTCTCTTTCTCCTGATTTTTCAGATGAATTTATGATTTTGTTAAGATTTTTTTGTTTTTTTTTTTAAATTGGTAAATTGTTAATATGTCATGGTATGAAGTGGCTGAATGCTAGGTATGTTTTTTGTTTTATTTTTACAAAGAAATTTGGCATATTTTTGCATTTGTGGCTTTCCTTATGGTTTCTTTGCCCCCCCAAATACTTTTCCAAAATTTCTACAATTAGCATTTTATACAATTAGACTGTGATAGTGCCTTTTGATGCTTTTGTAGTTTTACCATTGTAAAACATACTGTAGTTTTCTTAATGGGAAATTTACTTACTGTAGACCTATATGGATGTGATCAACACCATTGTGAATTGTAACCCCAGAAATATTTGCTTTTTGTCTTAGTTACTCTCATTTACTTACAGAAAATGGGATTTTAGTCTTTCAAAATTTCA
>NC_091563.1:41015709-41028209 GCF_042767895.1 Penaeus vannamei | reverse complement strand
TTCGTCCCAGGAAATACGAACACCTGTTGCGTTATATAGAAAATGAATAAAAATGAAAAATTAAAAAGAATAGAAAAAATAAACAGTCGTAGGAATAAACACTCTGCTGACTGAATAACTTGAAGTTGCTCTTTGATTTCTTGTAAACTTGGGATTCGACGTCCTCTGCGTGCGTCTGTGTAGGTAAGTTGCAGTGTTTGTTGTTTATTTTTTATAAGAAATTATGGGGAAGCGAACCCATGCCCACGCACACTCACTCATGTTCAGGTGTGTTCTCACGCCACGCACTCGCACGCATGCACACGCGCGTACACATACACATGCACACACACACACACACACACACACACACACACACACACACACACACACACACACACACACACACACACACACACACTCACTCACTCACTCACTCACTCACTCACTCACTCACTCACTCACTCACTCACTCACTCACTCACTCACTCACTCACCCACTCACCCACACCCACACCCACACCCACACCCACACCCACACCCACACCCACACCCACACCCACATCCACACGCACACCCACAAGCACCGCTCATGATCAAGTATCCACGACCAACCCACACGAGAAGCCGTTCCCCCGCACGGCATGGCGCCCACTGTGCATTGAGGCGATGGAGGATGGTGGAGTGGGCGGCTGTGGGCGGAAGCGGCGCCGTCTGGGGGGGGGGAGGTCTCGTTCGTTGTGGGTGACCTCTTTCTTGACTTCTCTTGACCTCTCGTGACATCTCTTGACCTCTCGTGACATCTCTTGACCTCTCGTGACATCTCTTGACCTCTCGTGACATCTCTTGACCTCTCGTGACCTCTCTTGACCTCTCGTGACATCTCTTGACCTCTCGTGACCTTTCTCGACCTGGCTTTCCTCGACGTGTTCCTTTGTCGGAGGAGCTTTTGATTCCTTCTCTTCGTGGACGCGCTGTGCACTTATTTTATGTCTACGTTATTCTCTTTTTTATTATTTTTGTTATGTATATATATTTTATTTGGGGGGTGGGTGGGTGGGGGGGGAGGGGAGCTAGGCATAAGCAGGGTTCCTTTTAGAGGGGTCCTTGGTGGGTTGTTTTAGGGGTCCATGGTCCATTAAGTGGGTTTTAGGGGTCCATGGTCGATTAAGGGGGTTTTAGGGGTCCATGGTCCATTAAGGGGGTTTTAGGGATCCATGGTCCTTTTACGGTGTTTTAGGGGTCCATGGTCCATTAAGGGGGTTTTAGGGGTCCTTGGTGGGTTGTTTAAGGGGTCCATGGTCGATTAAGGGGGTTTTAGGGGTCCTTGGTGGGTTGTTTTAGGGGTCCATGGTCCATTAAGGGGCACCGGTGGTTTGGTTTAGGTTAGATGTGATAAATATTCACTTTGGTATATAAACAAATGTCCATAAATAAATAAGTAGATAAATAAATGGTCGCAGATAAACAAAAAGAGGTTTTGTTTTTTTAAAGCGTCTCATGTAGTGTGAATATTTATCGTAATTCGTAATGGAGCGCGCCAAATAGTTAAAAAATATATATATACGTTTTTATTTCGTCGTTATTGTATGCGGGTACGTTTTTTAGTCGAGAGTGAAGAGGAAAGCGCGGGAACCCCCCCCTCTCGCCCCCTCCCCCCTCCCCTCTCCTCCCACTGCCGCTGTGGGCTTGGTCTCTCGTTGGCGTCGAAGCGCGGGCGTGGGAGGGCGAGGGCAGTCACGTATAAAGATCTGTGTATGAGTAAGGTCTCGTCACTTCTGAGTTCTGCGCTGCTTTGAGGGGGGTGTGGGGCCTGTGACGTCACGTTGTGGGAAGTAGAGGATGGGTTGGTTCGGGGGATAGGAAATCATAGAAAACGGGAAAACAGACATTAAACAGAGAAAACATTAAAGAAAACGGTAGCAAACGGTAGCAGACTAAGTAAATACTCAAAAAAGCTGTAACAAACTGAGAAAACATTAAAAACGGTAGCAAACTGAGAAAGCACCAAAGAAAACGGTAGCAAGCCGAGACAACACTACAGAAAATGGTAGCAAGCTTTCAAAACACTTAAAATCCTGATCACGGATATATGGATACTAGCCGCATGTGTAGACGATAGATAGCTATTTTGTATTGCTTTCGCTCGATAATTTCTTCGCTGCGGGCTCCCGGAGTGCGCTGTATTTTATTTGTTTATTTGTTTATTTGTTTATTTATTTATTCTGTTCTGCAGAAAACAGGGCTTGGGTGTTTTCTTGTCTACGTGTCGGAGGTGAGACTTTTTGGCGGTTTTTATACGCATGGGCGTTCCTCCTACTTAGCGTCCGCCCGCCCTCACGCCCGCCCGCACGCCCGCGGCTAACTCAGACTCAAGCTCTCTCTCTCTTTCTCTCTCGCCCAATTGCTGCCGCCCACATGACCGTCAGGCTCTCGGGGCCTCGTTCCTTTTCTGCAACCTACTCGAAGTTTCTCGTTTTTGTCTTCCAAATAGGGACTCGTCGGTAATCGGGTATAACCTCGATTGTGTATATGTTCGTCGCTCAAAATATTCAAGTTTAAAAGAAAGTGGAAACGCGTTGATTTTAGGTTTTATTTTTTTTCTGATAAGGAAGTTGAAACGCGTTGATTTATAAGTTTCAAGTCTTTCAGATAAGAAAGTTGATGAAAAGCTTTTATTTTGTTTGGAGTTTTCAGAAGAGAAAGTTGATACGCTTTCAGGTTATCTGAGAAAATTGAAACGCTTTGATTTTGAGTCTCAAGTTTTCAGAAAAGAAAGTTGAAGCGCTTTCAATTTAGATTTAAAGTTTTCAGGAAAAAAAACTTGAAACGCTTTAATATTAAGTTTATTTTTTTTCTGAAATGGCTATACACTTGTATTCTTTATCGCATAAGAGGCAGAGGACTGATGACCTGACGAGCGACCGGGGCATTTAACTCGCACACAAACGCACGTAAACAAAGCCACGTGACTGCGCGGGGTGATCAGCTGATCGGCGCGTTGCATAGACCATTGGTTTAGTCTTTCAAACGTTAAGGCAGCTCCGATTTCAAATGTCTTCCTGTAATATAAGGTGTGACGTTTTTTCTTGATAGATTTTTTTGTTTTGTTTTGTTTTGTTTTTTTAGTTCGATCGCAAGAAATGTGGACATTGGTTTCGTTATTGGCTCGTTCTGTTTATCTAAAGGTAATATTGACAAAAAAAGGAGAGAAGGAAAAAAAGGGCATACCTACCCTTTTTTATGTCCATTACTTACATACATGGACCGGATACAAAAATAATTAGATAAATAATGATAAAAAAAATCACATATCTGAAAAGTATAAGTCTGATTTAACACGAATTAACGAATAAACGAAGGAGGCAGGAAGCAGAAAGATAACGGCGCGTAGGAAGAACATTCTCGAACCCCGGCTAAGCCTTCGGACGCAGATCGCGACGTCGCCATTTGTCGGTTCTTTACAGCTGGGGATTCAGGAGAGGGGGGGGGGGGGTTGGCAGGATGGAGGTTACGGTGTGGGGTGGGGGGTCCAAGCTAAGTAGGAGGGAAAGAAAGGAATGGAAGGCGGAGAGTAAAAGAAAGGGGGGGGGAGAGGGTCAAGCTAAGTAGGAGGGAAAGAAAGGAAAGAAAGGCGGAGAGTCAAAAAAAAAAAAAAAAAAAAAATGGGGGGGGGGAGGGGAGGGTTGTGCCTCTAGCTAGTTTGTTTTTGTATGAATCTCCTGAGAGGGTTGTCTGCCTGGCCCGTTTCATTTTACTTACCTTTTACTTACCTGGTAACTTGGAATAAGTTTACGTTAGGGCCTCAATGAGTGGCTAATTTTAGGGACCTGTTATCTCCTTGGTAACTCGGTATAAGTTTAAGCAAGAGCCCCAATGAGTGGGTCATTTTAGGGACTTGTTACTTACTTGGTAACTCGGTATAAGTTTAAGCAAGGGCCTCTATGAATGGCTCATTTTAGGGACCTCTTATCTCCTTGGTAACTCGGTATAAGTTTAAGCAAGAGCCCTTATGAGTGGCTCATTTTAGGGACCTATTATCTCCTTGGTAACTCGGTATAAGTTTAAGCAAGAGCCCTTATGAGTGGCTCATTTTAGGGACCTATTATCTCCTTGGTAACTCGGTATAAGTTTAAGCAAGAGCCTCTATGAATGGCTCATTTTAGAGACCTATTATCTCCTTGGTAACTCGGTATAAGTTTAAGCAAGAGCCTCTATGAATGGCTCATTTTAGGGACCTCTTATCTCCTTGGTAACTCGGTATAAGTTTAAGCAAGAGCCTCTATGAATGGCTCATTTTAGGGACCTCTTATCTCCTTGGTAACTCGGTATAAGTTTAAGCAAGAGCCCTTATGAGTGGCTCATTTTAGGGACCTATTATCTCCTTGGTAACTCGGTATAAGTTTAAGCAAGAGCCTCTATGAGTGGGTCATTTAAGGGACCTGTTACTTACTTGGTAACTCGGTATAAGTTTAAGCGAGAGCCCTTATGAGTGGCTCATTTTAGGGACCCGTTATGTACTTGGTAACTTAGTTTAAGTTTAAGCAAGAGCCCTTATGAGTGGCTCATTTTAGAGACCTATTATCTCCTTGGTAACTTATTTTAAGTTTAAGCAAGAGCCTCTATGAATGGCTCATTTTAGAGACCTATTATCTCCTTGGTAACTTATTTTAAGTTTAAGCAAGAGCCTCTATGAATGGCTCATTTTAGAGACCTATTATCTCCTTGGTAACTCGGTATAAGTTTAAGCGAGAGCCCTTATGAGTGGCTAATTTTAGAGACCTTATCTCCTTGGTAACTCGGTATAAGTTTAAGCGAGAGCCCTTATGAGTGACTCATATTTAGGGCCATCCAGGGGGAACCGCCCATCATCTACCAGCTACCAAGAACTCGACGAGGGATAGGCATTGGGTTCGGTTCAATTTCTCATGAGGGAAAGAGGAGGGTTAGACGGGCGGTTCTCCTGCTTTACTCGCGAGATGAACCGAATCTCGTGGTTGCTCCGAGATTGAACGAGTCTGATCGTTCTTACGGGATTAACGGCATCGTAGACTTAATCCGACGTGAATAGAATCTTCTGGGTATTCCGACATGAACCGAGTCTTATGCTTACTCCCTGGATGAACCGAATACATTTTTTCTCTCTCTCTTTTTCTCTTTTTCTTTCTCTCTTTCTCTTTTTTCTCTATCTCCTTTTTCTCCTTTTCTTTCACATTTTCCTCTTTTTCTCTCTCATTTTCCTCTTTTTCTCTCTCTTTTTTTTTTTTTACTTAAATAGCGGAGTAAGGCAGATTCCCTAACACGGAGCGAGGCAGCGGCGACGAGTGCAGTCCCGGGGGCGTAGAGGAAGGGGCAAGAGCGACAGCCATATGAGTGACGGGGAGGGGGTGACGGAGGGGTGGGGGGAGAGGGGGGAGGGGGGTGGTGTGGCTCGCTGCAGTGGGCGTGATTAAGCACACCTCCGGGGCCCCTTGCTCTTGCTCGCCCCGCCCCCCCCTTGCGTTGGAGGGCCCGCGCTGTGCCCGCTGCGTACGGGTCGTTGTAGCGAGGGAGAGGTGGGGGTCGTTGTAGCGAGGGAGAGGTGGGGGAAGGGAGCGTGGGGGGTCGTTGTAGCGAGGGAGAGGAGAGGGAAGGGAGCGTGGGGGTCGTTGTAGCGAGGGAGAGGAGAGGGAAGGGAGCGTGGGGGTCGTTGTAGCGAGGGAGAGGTGAGGGAAGGGAGCGTGGGGGTCGTTGTAGCGAGGGAGAGGTGGGGGAAGGGAGCGTGGGGGTCGTTGTAGCGAGGGAGAGGTGGGGGAGGGGAGCGTGGGGGTCGTTGTAGCGAGGGAGAGGTGGGGGAAGGGAGCGTGGGGGTCGTTGTAGCGAGGGAGAGGTGGGGGAAGGGAGCGTGGGGGTCGTTGTAGCGAGGGAGAGGTGGGGGAAGGGGAAGGGAGCGTGGGGGTCGTTGTAGCGAGGGAGAGGTGGGGGAAGGGAGCGTGGGGGTCGTTGTAGCGAGGGAGAGGTGGGGGAAGGGAGCGTGGGGGTCGTTGTAGCGAGGGAGAGGTGGGGGAAGGGAGCGTGGGGGTCGTTGTAGCGAGGGAGAGGTGGGGGAAGGGAGCGTGGGGGTCGTTGTAGCGAGGGAGAGGTGGGGAAGGGAGCGTGGGGGTCGTTGTAGCGAGGGAGAGGTGGGGGAAGGAAGCGTGGGGGTCGTTGTAGCGAGGGAGAGGAGAGGGAAGGGGGCGTGGGGGTCGTTGTAGGGAGGGAGGGGGGGGGGAGGGGAGCGTGGGGGTCGTTGGAGCGAGGGAGAGGTGGGGGAAGGGAGCGTGGGGGTCGTTGTAGCGAGGGAGAGGTGGGGGAAGGGAGCGTGGGGGTCGTTGTAGCGAGGGAGAGGTGGGGGAAGGGAGCGTGGGGGTCGTTGTAGCGAGGGAGAGGTGGGGAAGGGAGCGTGGGGGTCGTTGTAGCGAGGGAGAGGTGGGGGAAGGGAGCGTGGGGGTCGTTGTAGCGAGGGAGAGGTGGGGGAAGGGAGCGTGGGGGTCGTTGTAGCGAGGGAGAGGTGGGGGAAGGGAGCGTGGGGGTCGTTGTAGCGAGGGAGAGGTGGGGGAAGGGAGCGTGGGGGTCGTTGTAGCGAGGGAGAGGTGGGGGAAGGGAGCGTGGGGGTCGTTGTAGCGAGGGAGAGGTGGGGGAAGGGAGCGTGGGGGTCGTTGTAGCGAGGGAGAGGTGGGGGAAGGGAGCGTGGGGGTCGTTGTAGCGAGGGAGAGGTGGGGGAAGGGAGCGTGGGGGTCGTTGTAGCGAGGGAGAGGTGGGGGAAGGGAGCGTGGGGGTCGTTGTAGCGAGGGAGAGGTGGGGGAAGGGAGCGTGGGGGTCGTTGTAGCGAGGGAGAGGTGGGGGAAGGGAGCGTGGGGGTCGTTGTAGCGAGGGAGAGGTGGGGGAAGGGAGCGTGGGGGTCGTTGTAGCGAGGGAGAGGTGGGGGAAGGGAGCGTGGGGGTCGTTGTAGCGAGGGAGAGGTGGGGGAAGGGAGCGTGGGGGTCGTTGTAGCGAGGGAGAGGTGGGGGAAGGGAGCGTGGGGTCGTTGTAGCGAGGGAGAGGTGGGGGAAGGGAGCGTGGGGGTCGTTGTAGCGAGGGAGAGGTGGGGGAAGGGAGCGTGGGGGTCGTTGTAGCGAGGGAGAGGTGGGGGAAGGGAGCGTGGGGGTCGTTGTAGCGAGGGAGAGGTGGGGGAAGGGAGCGTGGGGGTCGTTGTAGCGAGGGAGAGGTGAGAGGAGTAAGCGTGGGGGTCGTTGTAGCGAGGGAGAGGTGGGGGAAGGGAGCGTGGGGGTCGTTGTAGCGAGGGAGAGGTGGGGGAAGGGAGCGCGGAGGTCGTTGTAGCGAGGGAGAAGTGAGAGGAGTAAGCGTCAGGGTCGTTGTAGCGAGGGAGACTATAAAGGAAGACTTTTTTCATGGAGAGCCTTTTAATGACCTGAAAATGAGCGAAGGATTTTTGGTTCTGGGGATAGCCTTTTGAGGTGTTTGCCGGAGAGTAAGTGAAGACTTTTTTTTTTTTTTTTTTTTAGTTTTATGAATGCTGGTTGAGATGTTTAACTAAAATTGGGGATAGATTTTTGTTTAGTTTAGCGAATAGCCGGTGAAATATTGACCTTTTTATTTATTAATTTATACCTAAATATAGTGGAAGGCTTTGTTTTATGAATATCGGTTTAATTATTTACCTAAAAATTGTTGTTTAGTGAATAACAATTAAGATATATATCAATAAGAAGGCGAAATCTTTTTGGTTTATAAATAACAGTTGAAATTTTTGTCTAAAATTAGCGGAAGACTTATTGTTTCATGAGTATTAGGTGGAATATTTATCTAAAGAGGAGTTGAAGTGAATAGGAAAGCATGTGGGTAGTTATTATGGCCGTAGCGAGGATGACTAATAATGAAGGCATTTTTGTAGGATGAATAGCAGTTGATTTTTTTTTTCTTTTTTTTCTTTTTTTTCATCTTTTTTTACCTTGACCATTTTTTTTCTTCTTTTTTTTACCCTAAACATCAACTGTTCATTACCTTTAACATCAAGTATTCATACCGGCAATGTTCGGTGTACGTTGTGGAGGCGCATGGGGTGTACTAGAAAAAAAGGTAATGTTCGGTGTACATGCATGTGGTGTACTAGAAAAAAAAATCTTTATTTCATCTTTTTTACTTTGGACATCAACTATTCATTACCATTAACATCAACTATTCATACCAGCAATGTTCGGTGTACATGCATGTGGTGTACTAGAAAAAAAAAATCTTTATTCTAAAAGCAGCGCGTGAATTGTGTGACGAGCGAGGGCGGGGCAGGGATCGCGGCAGGATATACGCTGCGTATATGGTGCGATGCCTTTCGGGGCGGGGGCGCACTCCTCCCCCTCCCCCTCCTCCTCCTGCTTCTTCTTGTTTTTTTTTTCTTCTTCTTCTCCTTCTCCTTCTTCTCCTTCTCCTTCTCCTTCTCCTTCTCCTTCTCCTTCTCCTTCTTCTTCTTCTTCTTCTTCTTCTTTCTTTTTTCTTTTTCTTTTTCTTTTTCTTCTTCTTCTTCTTCTTCTCCTCATTCTCCTCATCATCATTTTCCTTCTCCTTTTCCTACTCCTTCTCGGGCTCCTCCTCTTCCTTCTCTTTCTTCTCCTCATTCTCCTTCTCCCCATTTTCCTACTCCTTCTCCAGCTCCTCCTCTTCCTTCTCTTTCTTCTCTTCCTCTTCTTCTTCTTCTTCTTCTTCTTTCTCCTCCTCCCCCTTCCTCCTCCTCATCATCATTTTCCTTCTCCTTTTCCTACTCCTTCTCGTGCTCCTCCTCTTCCTTCTCTTCTTCTCCTCATTCTCCTTCTCCCCATTTTCCTACTCCTTCTCCAGCTCCTCCTCTTCCTTCTCTTTCTTCTCTTCTTCTTCCTCTTCTTCTTCTTCTTCTTCTTCTTCTTCTTCTTCTTCTCCTTCTCCTCCTCCCCCTTCCTCCTCCTCATCATCATTTTCCTTCTCCTTTTCCTACTCCTTCTCGTGCTCCTCCTCTTCCTTCTCTTCTTCTCCTCATTCTCCTTCTCCCCATTTTCCTACTCCTTTCTCCAGCTCCTCCTCTTCCTTCTCTTTCTTCTTCTCCTTCTTCTTCTTCTTCTTCTTCTTCTTCTCTCTTCTCCTCCTCCCCCTTCCTCCTCCTCATCATCATTTTCCTTCTCCTTTTCCTACTCCTCCAGCTCCTCCTCTTCCTTCTCTTTCTTCTTCTCCTTCTTCTTCTTCTTTTTTTTCTCCTTCTTCTCCTCCTCCTCCCCCTTCCTCCTCCTCATCATCATTTTCCTTCTCCTTTTCCTACTCCTCCAGCTCCTCCTCTTCCTTCTCTCTTCTTCTTCTTCTTCTTCTTCTTCTTCTTCTTCTTCTTCTTCTTCTTCCTTCTCCTCCCTCCCCTTCCTCCTCCTCATCATCATTTTCCTTCTCCTTTTCCTACTCCTTCTCCAGCTCCTCCTCTTCCTTCTTCTTTCTTCTTCTTCTTCTTCTTCTTCTTCTTCTTCTTCTTCTTCTTCTTCTTCTTCTTCTTCTTCTTCTTCTTCTTCTTCCTCTTCTTCTTCTTCTCCTTCTCCTCCTCCTCCTCCTCCTCCTCCTCCTCCTCCCTTCCTCCTCCTCATTTTCTTTTTCCTTTTCCTATTCCTTCTTCCTTCTTTTCTTCCTTTTTCTCTTTCTTGTCCTCCTCCTCCTCTTGCTGCTCAAGGCTTTTGGGAGTAGAGAGACGGAGACACGAATGGATGGAGGGAGAAGGAGAAAAAAGGAAGAGAGAAGAAGAAAGAGAGTGAGAGAAAAAAGAAAGAAAGAGAGAGAGAAATAAGAGAAAGAAAGATAGAAAAAAGAGAGTAAAATAAAGAGAGAGAGAGAGAGAGAGAGAGAACATAAATACCTCGAATCGAATTCCTCTGGGACCTTGCCAGATCGACTCGTGGATCCTTTATTTTTTTTGAGTCAGAATTCAGAGCTCTGCAATACACCCGGAGTGACCCCTTGCAACGTCACACTCTGCGCGTTTTTTATTTTTTTTATTTATTTATTTTATTTATTTATTTTTATTTTTTTATTTTTTATTTTTTTTTATTTTTTTTTTTGATTGGTTGAGAGATTTTTGAGAGAGTCGCAGAGCCCGTGGTCATGAGCAACGTCATATTCTGCACGTTTTTTTTTTTTTTTTATTTATTTATTTTTTTTATTTTTATTTTTTTTTTATTTTTCATTTATATTTTTTATAATTATTATTTTTTTTGATTGGTTGAGAGAGATTTTTGAGAGAGTCGCAGCGCCAGGGGTCGTGAGCAACGTCATATTCTGCACGTTTTTTTTTTTTTTTTGGGGGGGGGTTGGTCGAGAAACAGACTTGAGAGAGTCGCAGCGCCAGGGGGTCGTGAGCGTCGGTTCAGACATGATGGTCGTCCAGGAAGGGTTTTGATGGGGTTAAGGGGGGGGGACTGGAAGGCTTCTGTGGGTGTGTGTGTGTGGGGGGTGGTGGGAGGTGGGGTGGGTGGGGGTGTTTGTGGGGTGGGGGTGGATGTGTGTGGTGTGGGTGTGGGTGTGCGTGTGTGTGTGTGTGTGCGCATATATTTATAGATAGACAGACAGATGGACAGGTTGACTGATAGACAGACAGATAGATAGACATACAGACAGAAAGACAGATAGATAGATAGATAGATAGATAGATAGATAGATAGATAGATAGATACACATATAGGCAGATAGACAGATAGAAATAGATATGGATAGAGAGATAGAAAGAGATATATATATATATAGAGAGAGAGAGAGTGATAGATAGAAGATAGATTGATGGATAGATAGAGAGATAGAGAGAGAGAGAAGATAGAGAGAGAGAGATTGATATAGATATATACATACACACATGTTCTCATACGTGTTGGAAAGGTAGGTCGTTTAAGAGTCCGAAAGAGAGAAAGAAAAGAAAGAAAAAATGCCGAACGAATCATGGAAAAAACAGCGAAAGAATAATGGAAAAGAAAGAAGAAAAAAATATATGCCGAAAGAATCACGAGGAAAAAAAAATCAGCGAAAGAAAAATGAATAGAAAAAATGGAGAAAGAATCATGACAAAAAAAAAAAAATATCGGCGAAAGAATAAGGAATAAAGAAATGGAGAGAGAATCATGACAAAAAAAGGAAAAAAATCAGCGAAAGAATAATGAATAAAAAATGCAGAAAGAATCATGACAAAAAAAAAAAAAATCGGCGAAAGAATAAGGAATAAAAAAAATGCAGAAAGAATCATGACAAAAAAAAAAAAAAATCGGCGAAAGAATAAGGAATAAAAAAAATGCAGAAAGAATCATGAAAAAAAACTCAGCGAAAGAATAAGGAATATAAAAAAAGAAAGAAAGAAAGAAAAAAATCAGACTTCTTTTTTTGGACTTTGACTTTGACACGTTTATTGACTTCCTTTACACACACAGAGAGAAGTGGGCGCGTTCGCATCTGCCCCAAATGGGCTCCTTTGCGCTCTTGCTTGCAACTTGATCTCCAGTTGCAAGCCCTCTCGCCCCTCCCCCCCCCTCCCTCCCTCCCTCCCTCCCTCCCCCCTGCGGCTTGTTAATTTCTCTTCGTTGTGGGGTTGGGAATCACCTGTCCCAGTTCTCTTCTTTCTCTTGGCTCTTCTCTCCTCTTCTCTCCTTTTCTCTTCTCTCTTCCTCATTCCTCTCCCTCTCCTCTCCCCTCCTTTCTGCTCCTCTCCTCTTCTCTCTTCCCTGTTCCCCTCCTCTTCTCTCTTCCCATTCCCCTCCTCTCCTCCCTTCCCCATTCCCCTTCCCTCCCTCTCTTCCCCATTCTCCTCCTTCCCTCTCCTCTCCCATCTCTTTCTATCCTTTCCCACCTCCTCTTCCCTTTTTCTTCCCTACTTCCTTTCCTCTCTTCTCCTCTCCTCTCCTCTCCATCTTTTTCCCTCCTTCTCCACCTCATCTCCTCTCTCTTCCCCACTTCCATTCTTCTCTTCTCTCCTCTCCCTCTCGTTTCCCACTTTACCTTCCTCCTGTCCCCCCCTCTCCTTCCCTCCCCATCCCCTCCTCTCCTTCCCTCCCCATCCCTCCTCTCCCTTCCCTCCCCCATCCCTCCTCTTCTCTCCTCTCTTCTCCCCTGTCCTCCCTCCTCCCCTCTCCCTTCACCTCTTCACCCCTCCCCTTTCCTCCTTCTTTCTCCTCCTCTCCCTCCTCTTCCCCGCTGCATCGTCTATAGCTGACCTCCCTCCCCTCCCCTTCCTCCTCCCCTCTTCCCCCTCTTCCTCCCCCCAACCCGTCCGAGCGCTGTCCCTCGCGGCCAGCGCTTGTCGGGAGCCGCTTTACGTCGTCGGGCGCTTGTTCCGTCGCGCTACTGCAGGTTGTTCGCCCCCGGCAGGATATGCAAATGGGGGGGGGGAAGGGAGGGATGGGGGGGGGGAGGGGGAGGAGGGGGAGGGAGGGGGGAAGGAGGGGAGAAGGAGGTGGAGAGAGGGAGAGAGGAGGGAGGGAGAGAGAGAGGGAGGGAGGGAGGTAGAGGGAGAGAGAGAGGGA
>NC_091563.1:40993209-41008209 GCF_042767895.1 Penaeus vannamei | reverse complement strand
TTGGCGACGGCGCACGTAATCCTAGGTCGTTCGTTGGCGACGGCGAACGTAATCCTAGGTCGTTCGTTGGCGACGGCGAACGTAATCCTAGGTCGTTCGTTGGCGACGGCGAACGTAATCCTAGGTCGTTCGTTGGCGACGGCGCACGTAATCCCAGGTCGTTCGTTGGCGACGGCGCACGTAATCCCAGGTCGTTCGTTGGCGACGGCGCACGTAATCCCAGGTCGTTCGTTGGCGACGGCGCACGTAATCCCAGGTCGTTCGTTGGCGACGGCGCACGTAATCCCAGGTCGTTCGTTGGCGACGGCGAACGTAATCCCAGGTCGTTCGTTGGCGACGGCGCACGTAATCCCAGGTCGTTCGTTGGCGACGGCGCACGTAATCCCAGGTCGTTCGTTGGCGACGGCGCACGGAATCCCAGGTCGTTCATTGGCGACGGCGCACGTAATCCCAAGTCGTTCATTGGCGACGGCGCACGTAATCCCAAGTCGTTCATTGGCGACGGCGCACGTAATCCTAGGTCGTTCGTTGGCGACGGCGAACGTAATCCCAAGTCGTTCATTGGCGACGGCGCACGTAATCCCAAGTCGTTCATTGGCGACGGCGCACGTAATCCCAGGTCGTTCGTTGGCGACGGCGCACGTAATCCCAGGTCGTTCGTTGGCGACGGCGCACGTAATCCCAGGTCGTTCGTTGGCGACGGCGCACGTAATCCCAGGTCGTTCGTTGGCGACGGCGCACGTAATCCCAGGTCGTTCGTTGGCGACGGCGCACGTAATCCCAGGTCGTTCATTGGCGACGGCGCACGTAATCCTAGGTCGTTCGTTGGCGACGGCGCACGTAATCCCAGGTCGTTCGTTGGCGACGGCGCACGGAATCCTAGGTCGTTCATTGGCGACGGCGCACGTAATCCCAAGTCGTTCATTGGCGACGGCGCACGGAATCCTAGGTCGTTCATTGGCGACGGCGCACGTAATCCCAGGTCGTTCGTTGGCGACGGCGCACGTAATCCCAGGTCGTTCGTTGGCGACGGCGCACGTAATCCCAGGTCGTTCGTTGGCGACGGCGCACGTAATCCCAGGTCGTTCGTTGGCGACGGCGCACGTAATCCCAGGTCGTTCGTTGGCGACGGCGCACGTAATCCCAGGTCGTTCATTGGCGACGGCGCACGTAATCCTAGGTCGTTCGTTGGCGACGGCGCACGTAATCCCAGGTCGTTCGTTGGCGACGGCGCACGGAATCCTAGGTCGTTCATTGGCGACGGCGCACGTAATCCCAAGTCGTTCATTGGCGACGGCGCACGGAATCCTAGGTCGTTCATTGGCGACGGCGCACGGAATCCTAGGTCGTTCATTGGCGACGGCGCACGTAATCCCAAGTCGTTCATTGGCGACGGCGCACGTAATCCTAGGTCGTTCGTTGGCGACGGCGCACGTAATCCTAGGTCGTTCATTGGCGACGGCGCACGTAATCCTAGGTCGTTCGTTGGCGACGGCGCACGTAATCCTAGGTCGTTCATTGGCGACGGCGCACGTAATCCTAGGTCGTTCGTTGGCGACGGCGCACGTAATCCCAGGTCGTTCGTTGGCGACGGCGCACGTAATCCCAGGTCGTTCGTTGGCGACGGCGCACGTAATCCCAGGTCGTTCATTGGCGACGGCGCACGGAATCCTAGGTCGTTCATTGGCGACGGCGCACGGAATCCCAGGTCGTTCATTGGCGACGGCGCACGTAATCCTAGGTCGTTCGTTGGCGACGGCGCACGTAATCCTAGGTCGTTCATTGGCGACGGCGCACGTAATCCCAGGTCGTTCGTTGGCGACGGCGCACGTAATCCTAGGTCGTTCGTTGGCGACGGCGCACGTAATCCTAGGTCGTTCGTTGGCGACGGCGAACGTAATCCCAAGTCGTTCATTGGCGACGGCGCACGTAATCCCAGGTCGTTCGTTGGCGACGGCGCACGTAATCCTAGGTCGTTCGTTGGCGACGGCGCACGTAATCCTAGGTCGTTCGTTGGCGACGGCGCACGTAATCCTAGGTCGTTCGTTGGCGACGGCGAACGTAATCCCAAGTCGTTCATTGGCGACGGCGCACGTAATCCCAGGTCGTTCGTTGGCGACGGCGCACGTAATCCCAGGTCGTTCGTTGGCGACGGCGCACGTAATCCTAGGTCGTTCGTTGGCGACGGCGCACGTAATCCTAGGTCGTTCGTTGGCGACGGCGCACGTAATCCCAAGTCGTTCGTTGGCGATGGCGCACGTAATCCCAGGTCGTTCATTGGCGACGGCGCACGTAATCCTAGGTCGTTCATTGGCGACGGCGCACGTAATCCTAGGTCGTTCGTTGGCGACGGCGCACGTAATCCCAGGTCGTTCGTTGGCGACGGCGCACGTAATCCCAGGTCGTTCATTGGCGACGGCGCACGTAATCCCAGGTCGTTCATTGGCGATGGCGCACGTAATCCCAAGTCGTTCGTTGGCGATGGCGCACGTAATCCCAGGTCGTTCATTGGCGACGGCGCACGTAATCCCAGGTCGTTCGTTGGCGACGGCGCACGTAATCCCAGGTCGTTCATTGGCGACGGCGAACGTAATCCCAGGTCGTTCGTTGGCGACGGCGCACGTAATCCCAGGTCGTTCATTGGCGACGGCGCACGTAATCCCAGGTCGTTCGTTGGCGACGGCGCACGTAATCCCAGGTCGTTCATTGGCGACGGCGCACGTAATCCCAGGTCGTTCGTTGGCGACGGCGCACGGAATCCTAGGTCGTTCATTGGCGACGGCGCACGTAATCCCAAGTCGTTCGTTGGCGATGGCGCACGTAATCCCAGGTCGTTCATTGGCGACGGCGCACGTAATCCCAGGTCGTTCGTTGGCGACGGCGCACGTAATCCTAGGTCGTTCGTTGGCGACGGCGAACGTAATCCTAGGTCGTTCGTTGGCGACGGCGAACGTAATCCTAGGTCGTTCATTGGCGACGGCGCACGTAATCCCAGGTCGTTCATTGGCGACGGCGCACGTAATCCCAGGTCGTTCATTGGCGACGGCGCACGTAATCCCAGGTCGTTCATTGGCGACGGCGCACGTAATCCCAGGTCGTTCATTGGCGACGGCGCACGTAATCCCAAGTCGTTCGTTGGCGATGGCGCACGTAATCCCAGGTCGTTCATTGGCGACGGCGCACGTAATCCCAGGTCGTTCATTGGCGACGGCGCACGTAATCCCAGGTCGTTCATTGGCGACGGCGAACGTAATCCCAGGTCGTTCGTTGGCGACGGCGCACGTAATCCCAGGTCGTTCATTGGCGACGGCGCACGTAATCCCAGGTCGTTCGTTGGCGACGGCGCACGTAATCCTAGGTCGTTCATTGGCGACGGCGCACGTAATCCCAGGTCGTTCGTTGGCGACGGCGCACGTAATCCCAGGTCGTTCATTGGCGACGGCGCACGTAATCCCAAGTCGTTCGTTGGCGATGGCGCACGTAATCCTAGGTCGTTCGTTGGCGACGGCGCACGTAATCCCAGGTCGTTCATTGGCGACGGCGCACGTAATCCTAGGTCGTTCGTTGGCGACGGCGCACGTAATCCTAGGTCGTTCGTTGGCGACGGCGCACGTAATCCTAGGTCGTTCGTTGGCGACGGCGCACGTAATCCTAGGTCGTTCGTTGGCGATGGCGCACGTAATCCTAGGTCGTTCGTTGGCGACGGCGCACGTAATCCCAGGTCGTTCATTGGCGACGGCGCACGTAATCCTAGGTCGTTCGTTGGCGACGGCGCACGTAATCCCAGGTCGTTCATTGGCGACGGCGCACGTAATCCTAGGTCGTTCGTTGGCGACGGCGCACGTAATCCTAGGTCGTTCGTTGGCGACGGCGCACGTAATCCCAGGTCGTTCGTTGGCGACGGCGCACGTAATCCCAGGTCGTTCGTTGGCGACGGCGCACGTAATCCTAGGTCGTTCGTTGGCGACGGCGCACGTAATCCCAGGTCGTTCGTTGGCGACGGCGCACGTAATCCCAGGTCGTTCGTTGGCGACGGCGCACGTAATCCTAGGTCGTTCGTTGGCGACGGCGCACGTAATCCTAGGTCGTTCGTTGGCGACGGCGCACGTAATCCCAGGTCGTTCGTTGGCGACGGCGCACGTAATCCCAGGTCGTTCGTTGGCGACGGCGCACGTAATCCTAGGTCGTTCGTTGGCGACGGCGCACGTAATCCCAGGTCGTTCGTTGGCGACGGCGCACGTAATCCCAGGTCGTTCGTTGGCGACGGCGCACGTAATCCCAGGTCGTTCGTTGGCGACGGCGCACGTAATCCCAGGTCGTTCGTTGGCGACGGCGCACGTAATCCCAGGTCGTTCGTTGGCGACGGCGCACGTAATCCTAGGTCGTTCATTGGCGACGGCGCACGTAATCCTAGGTCGTTCGTTGGCGACGGCGCACGTAATCCCAGGTCGTTCGTTGGCGACGGCGCACGTAATCCCAGGTCGTTCATTGGCGACGGCGCACGTAATCCCAGGTCGTTCATTGGCGATGGCGCACGTAATCCCAAGTCGTTCGTTGGCGATGGCGCACGTAATCCCAGGTCGTTCATTGGCGACGGCGCACGTAATCCCAGGTCGTTCGTTGGCGACGGCGCACGTAATCCCAGGTCGTTCATTGGCGACGGCGAACGTAATCCCAGGTCGTTCGTTGGCGACGGCGCACGTAATCCCAGGTCGTTCATTGGCGACGGCGCACGTAATCCCAGGTCGTTCGTTGGCGACGGCGCACGTAATCCCAGGTCGTTCATTGGCGACGGCGCACGTAATCCCAGGTCGTTCGTTGGCGACGGCGCACGGAATCCTAGGTCGTTCATTGGCGACGGCGCACGTAATCCCAAGTCGTTCGTTGGCGATGGCGCACGTAATCCCAGGTCGTTCATTGGCGACGGCGCACGTAATCCCAGGTCGTTCGTTGGCGACGGCGCACGTAATCCTAGGTCGTTCGTTGGCGACGGCGAACGTAATCCTAGGTCGTTCGTTGGCGACGGCGAACGTAATCCTAGGTCGTTCATTGGCGACGGCGCACGTAATCCCAGGTCGTTCATTGGCGACGGCGCACGTAATCCCAGGTCGTTCATTGGCGACGGCGCACGTAATCCCAGGTCGTTCATTGGCGACGGCGCACGTAATCCCAGGTCGTTCATTGGCGACGGCGCACGTAATCCCAAGTCGTTCGTTGGCGATGGCGCACGTAATCCCAGGTCGTTCATTGGCGACGGCGCACGTAATCCCAGGTCGTTCATTGGCGACGGCGCACGTAATCCCAGGTCGTTCATTGGCGACGGCGAACGTAATCCCAGGTCGTTCGTTGGCGACGGCGCACGTAATCCCAGGTCGTTCATTGGCGACGGCGCACGTAATCCCAGGTCGTTCGTTGGCGACGGCGCACGTAATCCTAGGTCGTTCATTGGCGACGGCGCACGTAATCCCAGGTCGTTCGTTGGCGACGGCGCACGTAATCCCAGGTCGTTCATTGGCGACGGCGCACGTAATCCCAAGTCGTTCGTTGGCGATGGCGCACGTAATCCTAGGTCGTTCGTTGGCGACGGCGCACGTAATCCCAGGTCGTTCATTGGCGACGGCGCACGTAATCCTAGGTCGTTCGTTGGCGACGGCGCACGTAATCCTAGGTCGTTCGTTGGCGACGGCGCACGTAATCCTAGGTCGTTCGTTGGCGACGGCGCACGTAATCCTAGGTCGTTCGTTGGCGATGGCGCACGTAATCCTAGGTCGTTCGTTGGCGACGGCGCACGTAATCCCAGGTCGTTCATTGGCGACGGCGCACGTAATCCTAGGTCGTTCGTTGGCGACGGCGCACGTAATCCCAGGTCGTTCATTGGCGACGGCGCACGTAATCCTAGGTCGTTCGTTGGCGACGGCGCACGTAATCCTAGGTCGTTCGTTGGCGACGGCGCACGTAATCCCAGGTCGTTCGTTGGCGACGGCGCACGTAATCCCAGGTCGTTCGTTGGCGACGGCGCACGTAATCCTAGGTCGTTCGTTGGCGACGGCGCACGTAATCCCAGGTCGTTCGTTGGCGACGGCGCACGTAATCCCAGGTCGTTCGTTGGCGACGGCGCACGTAATCCTAGGTCGTTCGTTGGCGACGGCGCACGTAATCCTAGGTCGTTCGTTGGCGACGGCGCACGTAATCCCAGGTCGTTCGTTGGCGACGGCGCACGTAATCCCAGGTCGTTCGTTGGCGACGGCGCACGTAATCCTAGGTCGTTCGTTGGCGACGGCGCACGTAATCCCAGGTCGTTCGTTGGCGACGGCGCACGTAATCCCAGGTCGTTCGTTGGCGACGGCGCACGTAATCCCAGGTCGTTCGTTGGCGACGGCGCACGTAATCCCAGGTCGTTCGTTGGCGACGGCGCACGTAATCCTAGGTCGTTCGTTGGCGACGGCGCACGTAATCCTAGGTCGTTCGTTGGCGACGGCGCACGTAATCCTAGGTCGTTCGTTGGCGACGGCGCACGTAATCCCAAGTCGTTCATTGGCGACGGCGCACGTAATCCTAGGTCGTTCGTTGGCGACGGCGCACGTAATCCCAGGTCGTTCGTTGGCGACGGCGCACGTAATCCCAGGTCGTTCATTGGCGACGGCGCACGTAATCCCAAGTCGTTCATTGGCGACGGCGCACGTAATCCTAGGTCGTTCATTGGCGACGGCGCACGTAATCCCAGGTCGTTCATTGGCGACGGCGCACGTAATCCCAGGTCGTTCATTGGCGACGGCGCACGTAATCCCAGGTCGTTCATTGGCGACGGCGCACGTAATCCCAGGTCGTTCATTGGCGACGGCGCACGTAATCCCAAGTCGTTCGTTGGCGATGGCGCACGTAATCCCAGGTCGTTCATTGGCGACGGCGCACGTAATCCCAGGTCGTTCATTGGCGACGGCGCACGTAATCCCAGGTCGTTCATTGGCGACGGCGAACGTAATCCCAGGTCGTTCGTTGGCGACGGCGCACGTAATCCCAGGTCGTTCATTGGCGACGGCGCACGTAATCCCAGGTCGTTCGTTGGCGACGGCGCACGTAATCCTAGGTCGTTCATTGGCGACGGCGCACGTAATCCCAGGTCGTTCGTTGGCGACGGCGCACGTAATCCCAGGTCGTTCATTGGCGACGGCGCACGTAATCCCAAGTCGTTCGTTGGCGATGGCGCACGTAATCCTAGGTCGTTCGTTGGCGACGGCGCACGTAATCCCAGGTCGTTCATTGGCGACGGCGCACGTAATCCTAGGTCGTTCGTTGGCGACGGCGCACGTAATCCTAGGTCGTTCGTTGGCGACGGCGCACGTAATCCTAGGTCGTTCGTTGGCGACGGCGCACGTAATCCTAGGTCGTTCGTTGGCGATGGCGCACGTAATCCTAGGTCGTTCGTTGGCGACGGCGCACGTAATCCCAGGTCGTTCATTGGCGACGGCGCACGTAATCCTAGGTCGTTCGTTGGCGACGGCGCACGTAATCCCAGGTCGTTCATTGGCGACGGCGCACGTAATCCTAGGTCGTTCGTTGGCGACGGCGCACGTAATCCTAGGTCGTTCGTTGGCGACGGCGCACGTAATCCCAGGTCGTTCGTTGGCGACGGCGCACGTAATCCCAGGTCGTTCGTTGGCGACGGCGCACGTAATCCTAGGTCGTTCGTTGGCGACGGCGCACGTAATCCCAGGTCGTTCGTTGGCGACGGCGCACGTAATCCCAGGTCGTTCGTTGGCGACGGCGCACGTAATCCTAGGTCGTTCGTTGGCGACGGCGCACGTAATCCTAGGTCGTTCGTTGGCGACGGCGCACGTAATCCCAGGTCGTTCGTTGGCGACGGCGCACGTAATCCCAGGTCGTTCGTTGGCGACGGCGCACGTAATCCTAGGTCGTTCGTTGGCGACGGCGCACGTAATCCCAGGTCGTTCGTTGGCGACGGCGCACGTAATCCCAGGTCGTTCGTTGGCGACGGCGCACGTAATCCTAGGTCGTTCATTGGCGACGGCGCACGTAATCCTAGGTCGTTCGTTGGCGACGGCGCACGTAATCCCAGGTCGTTCGTTGGCGACGGCGCACGTAATCCCAGGTCGTTCATTGGCGACGGCGCACGTAATCCCAGGTCGTTCATTGGCGATGGCGCACGTAATCCCAAGTCGTTCGTTGGCGATGGCGCACGTAATCCCAGGTCGTTCATTGGCGACGGCGCACGTAATCCCAGGTCGTTCGTTGGCGACGGCGCACGTAATCCCAGGTCGTTCGTTGGCGACGGCGCACGTAATCCCAGGTCGTTCGTTGGCGACGGCGCACGTAATCCTAGGTCGTTCGTTGGCGACGGCGCACGTAATCCCAGGTCGTTCGTTGGCGACGGCGCACGTAATCCTAGGTCGTTCATTGGCGACGGCGCACGTAATCCTAGGTCGTTCGTTGGCGACGGCGCACGTAATCCTAGGTCGTTCGTTGGCGACGGCGCACGTAATCCCAGGTCGTTCGTTGGCGACGGCGCACGTAATCCCAAGTCGTTCATTGGCGACGGCGCACGTAATCCTAGGTCGTTCGTTGGCGACGGCGCACGTAATCCCAGGTCGTTCGTTGGCGACGGCGCACGTAATCCCAGGTCGTTCATTGGCGACGGCGCACGTAATCCTAGGTCGTTCGTTGGCGACGGCGCACGTAATCCCAGGTCGTTCGTTGGCGACGGCGCACGTAATCCCAGGTCGTTCGTTGGCGACGGCGAACGTAATCCTAGGTCGTTCGTTGGCGACGGCGCACGTAATCCCAGGTCGTTCGTTGGCGACGGCGAACGTAATCCTAGGTCGTTCGTTGGCGACGGCGCACGTAATCCTAGGTCGTTCATTGGCGACGGCGCACGTAATCCCAAGTCGTTCATTGGCGACGGCGCACGTAATCCTAGGTCGTTCGTTGGCGACGGCGCACGTAATCCCAGGTCGTTCATTGGCGACGGCGCACGTAATCCTAGGTCGTTCGTTGGCGACGGCGCACGTAATCCTAGGTCGTTCATTGGCGACGGCGCACGTAATCCTAGGTCGTTCATTGGCGACGGCGCACGTAATCCCAGGTCGTTCGTTGGCGACGGCGCACGTAATCCCAAGTCGTTCATTGGCGACGGCGCACGTAATCCTAGGTCGTTCGTTGGCGACGGCGCACGTAATCCTAGGTCGTTCGTTGGCGACGGCGAACGTAATCCTAGGTCGTTCGTTGGCGACGGCGAACGTAATCCTAGGTCGTTCGTTGGCGACGGCGCACGTAATCCCAGGTCATTCATTGGCGACGGCGCACGTAATCCTAGGTCGTTCGTTGGCGACGGCGAACGTAATCCTAGGTCGTTCGTTGGCGACGGCGAACGTAATCCTAGGTCGTTCGTTGGCGACGGCGAACGTAATCCCAGGTCGTTCGTTGGCGACGGCGCACGTAATCCCAGGTCGTTCGTTGGCGACGGCGAACGTAATCCTAGGTCGTTCGTTGGCGACGGCGCACGTAATCCCAGGTCGTTCGTTGGCGACGGCGCACGTAATCCCAGGTCGTTCGTTGGCGACGGCGCACGTAATCCCAGGTCGTTCGTTGGCGACGGCGCACGTAATCCTAGGTCGTTCGTTGGCGACGGCGCACGTAATCCCAGGTCGTTCGTTGGCGACGGCGCACGTAATCCTAGGTCGTTCGTTGGCGACGGCGCACGTAATCCCAGGTCGTTCGTTGGCGATGGCGCACGTAATCCTAGGTCGTTCGTTGGCGACGGCGCACGTAATCCTAGGTCGTTCGTTGGCGACGGCGCACGTAATCCTAGGTCGTTCGTTGGCGACGGCGCACGTAATCCCAGGTCGTTCGTTGGCGACGGCGAACGTAATCCTAGGTCGTTCGTTGGCGACGGCGCACGTAATCCCAGGTCGTTCGTTGGCGACGGCGAACGTAATCCTAGGTCGTTCGTTGGCGACGGCGAACGTAATCCTAGGTCGTTCGTTGGCGACGGCGAACGTAATCCTAGGTCGTTCATTGGCAATGGCGCACGTAATCCCAGGTCGTTCGTTGGCGACGGCGCACGTAATCCCAGGTCGTTCGTTGGCGACGGCGCACGTAATCCCAGGTCGTTCATTGGCGACGGCGCACGTAATCCTAGGTCGTTCGTTGGCGACGGCGCACGTAATCCCAGGTCGTTCATTGGCGACGGCGCACGTAATCCCAGGTCGTTCATTGGCGACGGCGCACGGAATCCTAGGTCGTTCATTGGCGACGGCGCACGTAATCCTAGGTCGTTCGTTGGCGACGGCGCACGTAATCCCAGGTCGTTCATTGGCGACGGCGCACGTAATCCCAGGTCGTTCGTTGGCGACGGCGCACGTAATCCCAGGTCGTTCATTGGCGACGGCGCACGTAATCCTAGGTCGTTCGTTGGCGACGGCGAACGTAATCCTAGGTCGTTCGTTGGCGACGGCGAACGTAATCCTAGGTCGTTCGTTGGCGACGGCGCACGTAATCCCAGGTCGTTCGTTGGCGACGGCGCACGTAATCCCAGGTCGTTCGTTGGCGACGGCGCACGGAATCCCAGGTCGTTCATTGGCGACGGCGCACGTAATCCCAAGTCGTTCATTGGCGACGGCGCACGTAATCCCAAGTCGTTCATTGGCGACGGCGCACGTAATCCTAGGTCGTTCGTTGGCGACGGCGCACGTAATCCCAGGTCGTTCATTGGCGACGGCGCACGTAATCCCAGGTCGTTCATTGGCAATGGCGCACGTAATCCCAGGTCGTTCGTTGGCGACGGCGCACGTAATCCCAGGTCGTTCATTGGCAATGGCGCACGTAATCCCAGGTCGTTCGTTGGCGACGGCGCACGTAATCCCAGGTCGTTCGTTGGCGACGGCGCACGTAATCCCAGGTCGTTCATTGGCGACGGCGCACGTAATCCTAGGTCGTTCGTTGGCGACGGCGAACGTAATCCTAGGTCGTTCGTTGGCGACGGCGAACGTAATCCTAGGTCGTTCGTTGGCGACGGCGAACGTAATCCTAGGTCGTTCGTTGGCGACGGCGAACGTAATCCCAGGTCGTTCGTTGGCGACGGCGAACGTAATCCTAGGTCGTTCGTTGGCGACGGCGCACGTAATCCCAGGTCGTTCGTTGGCGACGGCGCACGTAATCCCAGGTCGTTCGTTGGCGACGGCGCACGTAATCCTAGGTCGTTCGTTGGCGACGGCGCACGTAATCCTAGGTCGTTCATTGGCGACGGCGCACGTAATCCCAGGTCGTTCATTGGCGACGGCGCACGGAATCCTAGGTCGTTCATTGGCGACGGCGCACGTAATCCCAGGTCGTTCATTGGCGACGGCGCACGTAATCCCAGGTCGTTCATTGGCGACGGCGCACGGAATCCTAGGTCGTTCATTGGCGACGGCGCACGTAATCCTAGGTCGTTCGTTGGCGACGGCGCACGTAATCCTAGGTCGTTCATTGGCGACGGCGCACGTAATCCTAGGTCGTTCATTGGCGACGGCGCACGGAATCCTAGGTCGTTCATTGGCGACGGCGCACGGAATCCTAGGTCGTTCATTGGCGACGGCGCACGTAATCCCAGGTCGTTCGTTGGCGACGGCGCACGTAATCCTAGGTCGTTCGTTGGCGACGGCGCACGTAATCCTAGGTCGTTCATTGGCGACGGCGCACGTAATCCTAGGTCGTTCATTGGCGACGGCGCACGGAATCCTAGGTCGTTCATTGGCGACGGCGCACGGAATCCTAGGTCGTTCATTGGCGACGGCGCACGTAATCCCAAGTCGTTCGTTGGCGGCTCCTTCATCCCTGCCCGTCCGGCGCCGAGAGAGCGGTAGGTAGGATGTGGGATGTTAGACGCTATACTACGCGTGATTGTGCGTGTCTTTTTTTGCGGTGGTTGTGCTTCGTTGTTGTGGTTGTTTCTTGTTGTAGTTGTAGCTCGGAGAAAAAGATCGTAGAGGTAGTGAAGAAGGAATATGTCGTTAGGGAAATGTAAGAAAAAAATGGAAAATATAAAATAAGGGAAGTGTAAAAATAAGGGAAATGTAAAAGAAATAATGAAATAAGTAAAATGATGAGAAATAAAAATGTAAAAAAAAGGAAAATGTAAAACAAGGGAAATGTAAAAAATGAATGAAATAGATAAAATAATGAGAAATAAAAATATAAAAAAAGGAAAATGTAAAAAAAAGGAAATGTAAAAAATAAGGGAAATGTAAGAAATAAATAAATAAGTAAAATGATAAGAAATAAAGAAGTCTTGGGTGACCTACGCTGAAGGGGCTTTTAGATGAGGTTCGAAAAATCGTTTTATCCGTTTCGTTTCTCTCTCGGTGCCTCCCTCAGCAGCCTCATATAGTGTCCGCGCATCGTCTACTTATATAAGTAGTTGTAACTTCACCCACTTTAGGGATCGTCTCAGTGCAGGTCGAGATGCGCGCGCACGCTCTTCCGACACGTGACCTGGCCCTCTTGCACGTCCCCAGGTGTGTGTTTTTGGCCTTTTAGGAAATGCTGTACTTCACGTCCCACCTGATGCCTCTCAACGTAAATAACATGGACTTACCCTCCGCTGGCGTGACGAAACATAACTTAGAGCGTGACCCCCCGTGGCGAGGCCCGTGTCAGGATCCTACGCCCCTCCCCCCCCCCCCCTCTGTCGTGTCCCGTTCGCGGTTCCTGTCAGCCCCCTCCCTCCCCCCCCTACCTGCTGGTCCCGTCTTGTGGTTCATAACATCTCCCCCTTCTCCCTCTCACTCCCCCTTTCCCCCCTCACTCATGGTTCGTATCAGCGCCTCGCTTCCATCTCCTGTTCCCATTCATGGTGACGAACACCCCCCCCCTCTCTTGCTCCCACTCGTAGTTCCTAATACCCCCCCCCCACTTATGGTTACTATCTCCTCTCCTCTCCCCTCCCCCTGTCCCCTGCTCCCATTCATGGTTCCTAACCCCCTCCCCCCTATCTCTATCACCACCTCCCATTTGCTGCGCCCCAAACATGGTTCCTAACACCCCCTATCTCTTGTCTCCATCTTGTAGTTCTTATCACCTCCCCTCCTCCCCATCCCCTGCCCCCCACTCATGGTTCCTCTCACCTCCCCCTTTCCCCTGCCCCCACTCATGGTTCCTAACCCCCCTCCCCTATCTCGGCCCCACTCATGGTTCCTATCACCCCCCCCTTTTCCTTCCCCCACCCATGGTTCCTCTCCCCCCCTCCCCTCTCCCTTCCATATCCTTTCCCCACTCATGGCCCCTCTCACCTCCCCCCATCCCCTGCTCCCACTCATGGTTCCTATCACCCCCCCCCTTTTCCTTCCCCCACCCATGGTTCCTCTCCCCCCCTCCCCTCTCCCTTCCATATCCTTTCCCCACTCATGGCCCCTCTCACCTCCCCCCATCCCCTGCTCCCACTCATGGTTCCTATCACCCCCCCCTTTTCCTTCCCCCACCCATGGTTCCTATCAACCCCCCCATATCCTTCCCCCACTCATGGTCCCTCTCACCTCCTCCCATCCCCTGATTTCCCTCCCCCACTCATGGTTCCTCCCCCCCTGATTTCCTCCCCCCACCCATGGTTCCTTTCACCCCACCCCCATATCCTTTCCCCACTCATGGTTCATAGCCCCCCCCCCCATATCCTTCCCCCACTCATGGTCCCTCTCACCTCCCCCTGATTTCCTCCCCCCACTCATGGTTCCTATCACCCCCCCCCATATCCTTTCCCCACTCATGGTTCCTAACCCCCCAAACATGGGTCCTAACCCCCCCCCATCTCCTGGCCCCACCCCATGGTTCCTCTCCTCCCCCTCCCCTCTCACTTCCATATCCTTCCCCCACTCATGGTCCCTCTCACCTCCTCCCATCCCCTGATTTCCCTCCCCCACTCATGGTTCCTCCCCCCCTGATTTCCTCCCCCCACCCATGGTTCCTTTCACCCCACCCCCATATCCTTTCCCCACTCATGGTTCATAGCCCCCCCCCCCATATCCTTCCCCCACTCATGGTCCCTCTCACCTCCCCCTGATTTCCTCCCCCCACTCATGGTTCCTATCACCCCCCCCCATATCCTTTCCCCACTCATGGTTCCTAACCCCCCAAACATGGGTCCTAACCCCCCCCCATCTCCTGGCCCCACCCCATGGTTCCTCTCCTCCCCCTCCCCTCTCACTTCCATATCCTTCCCCCACTCATGGTCCCTCTCACCTCCTCCCATCCCCTGATTTCCCTCCCCCACTCATGGTTCCTCCCCCCCTGATTTCCTCCCCCCACCCATGGTTCCTTTCACCCCACCCCCATATCCTTTCCCCACTCATGGTTCATAGCCCCCCCCCCCCATATCCTTCCCCCACTCATGGTCCCTCTCACCTCCCCCTGATTTCCTCCCCCCACTCATGGTTCCTATCACCCCCCCCCATATCCTTTCCCCACTCATGGTTCCTAACCCCCCAAACATGGGTCCTAACCCCCCCCCATCTCCTGGCCCCACCCCATGGTTCCTCTCCTCCCCCTCCCCTCTCACTTCCATATCCTTCCCCCACTCATGGTCCCTCTCACCTCCTCCCATCCCCTGATTTCCCTCCCCCACTCATGGTTCCTCCCCCCTGATTTCCTCCCCCCACCCATGGTTCCTTTCACCCCACCCCCATATCCTTTCCCCACTCATGGTTCATAGCCCCCCCCCCATATCCTTCCCCCACTCATGGTCCCTCTCACCTCCCCCTGATTTCCTCCCCCCACTCATATGAGGTTCCCCTATCACCCCCCCCCCCATATCCCTTTCCCCACTCATGGTCCCTAACCCCCAAACATGGGTCCTAACCCCCCCCCCATCTCCTGAAAGCCCCACCCCATGGTTCCCTCTCCTCCCCCTCCCCTCTCACTTCCATATCCCTTCCCCCACTCATGGTCCCTCTCACCTCCTCCCCATCCCCCCCCATCCCCATCCCCTGCCACCCCACTCTCATGGTTCTTCTC
>NC_091563.1:40980709-40990709 GCF_042767895.1 Penaeus vannamei | reverse complement strand
CTCTTGTCTCTAGAATTACATACTATCGAAAAAATTAATTTGATTTTCTCGTGTCTCTAAACTTAAATATTTTCGATTGTTTTTCTTTAGTAAGGGCAAAGAAAATCCTCTTGTGTCTTTAAAATTGACTATATATTTTCGAGAAAAAATATAAGGGCAAAGAAGACGATGCTCTCTTGTCTCTAGAATTACACACTTTCGAAAAAAAATCAATTTGATTCTCTCGTGTCTCTCTCTAAAAGTCTACGGCTTTTAATTGCCAGATTTAACAACCGGGCGATTCCTTCGAGAAAAAGTGGATTCTCTCGTAGGTCAGGCATTTGGGGACAGCTCTCGTGGGACAGGGGGTCTCGGGGGAAACGGAGGTCTAGCAGGCTTCGGTCCGGTAATTGCCAGAGCGTTCTTACACGATGGAGGAAACGGGGGAGGAGGGGGAGGGGGGGCGAAGGTCAGCGGCGTATGGTTGATCCCTTCGTGTGTTGTTGGAGGGATCGGGGGAGGAGGGGGAACCGGAAATTGGGTTCGGTCTCGTAGGTAATCCCCCCACCTGTTGGAGGAGGGACAGGGGGGAGGGAAGGTCGGCGGCATTTGGTAGATCCCTCGTGTGTTGGAGGAAGCGGGTTCGCAGGGGAGGGGGAGGGAAAGGTCAGCGGCGTTTGCTGGATCCCTCGTGTGTTGGAGGAAGCGGGCAAGGGGGAGGAAGGTCAGCGGCGTTTGTTAGTCCCTCGTGTGTTGGTGGAAGCGGGGGAGGGGGGAGGGGGGGGGAGAAGGTCAGCGGCGTATGGTTGATCCCTCGTGTGTTGGAGGGAAAGCGGGGGAGGGGGAGGGGGAGAGAAGGTCAGCGGGGTTCGGTCCGGTAAATCCCCCCACCTGTTGGAGGGAGGTGGGGGAGGGGGAGGAGGAGGGAAGGTCATAGCGGCGTTTGGTAGATCCCTCGTGTGTTGGAGGAAGCGGGGGAGGGGGGAGCAGGAGGGGGAGGGAAGGTCAGCGGCGTTTGGTCCGGTAGATCCCTCGTGTGTTGGAGGAAGCGGGGCGGAGGGGAGGAGGAGGAGGAGGGAAGGTCAGCGGCGTTTCCCCGGTAGATCCCTCGTGTGTTGGAGGAAGCGGGGGAGGGGGGGAGGGGGGAGGGAAGGTCAGCGGCGTTTTGGTAGATCCCTCGTGTGTTGGGAGGAAGCGGGGGAGGGGGGAGGAGGGAGGGAAGGTCAGCGGCGTTTGGTAGATCCCTCGTGTGTTGGAGGAAGTGGGGGAGGGGGGAGGAGGGGGGAGGGAAGGTTAGCGGCGATTTGGTAGATCCCTCGTGTGTTGGAGGAAGTGGGGGAGGGGGGAGGAGGGTCAGCGGCGTTTAGTAGGTCTTTCGTGTTGGAGGAAGCGGGGGGAGGGGAGAAGGTTAGCGGCGTTTGGTAGATCCCTCGTGTAAGTTGGAGGAAGTGGGGGAGGGGGGAGGAGGGGAGGAGGGGGGAGGGAAGGTTAGCGGCGTTTTGGTAGATCCCTCGTGTGTTGGAGGAAGCGGGGGAGGGGGGAGGAGGGGGGAGGGAAGGTTAGCGGCGTTTGGTAGATCCCTCGTGTGTTGGAGGAAGCGGGGGAGGGGAGGAGGAGGGGAGGAGGGGGAGGAGGAAGGTCAGCGGCGTTTGGTAGATCCCTCGTGTGTTGGAGGGAGCGGGGGAGGGGAGGGGGGAAGGGGGGAGGGAAGGTTAGCGGCGTTTGGTAGATCCCTCGTGTGTTGGAGGGAGCGGGGGAGGGGAGGGGGGAAGGGGGGAGGGAAGAGTCAGCGGCGTTTGGTAGATCCCTCGTGTGTTGGAGGAAGCGGGGGAGGGAGGGAGGAGGGGGGGAGGGAAGGTCAGCGGCGTTTGGTAGATCCCTCGTGTGTTGGAGGAAGCGGGGGAGGGGGAGGAGGGGGTAGGGAAGGTCAGCGGCGTTTGGTAGATCCCTCGTGTTGTTGGAGGAAGCGGGGGAGGGGGGGAGGAGGGGAGGGAAGGTCAGCGGCGTTTGGAACGTAGATCCCTCGTGTAAGTTGGAGGAAGCGGGGGAGGGGGGAGGAGGGGAGGAGGAGGGAGAGGAAGGTCAGCGGCGTTTGGTAGATCCCTCGTGTAAGTTGGAGGAAGCGGGGGAGGGGGGGAGGAGGGAGGGAAGGTCAGCGGCGTTTGGTAGATCCCTCGTGTGTTGGAGGAAGCGGGGAGGGGGGAGGAGGGGGGAGGGAAGGTTAGCGGCGTTTGGTAGATCCCTCGTGTGTGTTGGAGGAAGCGTGGGGGAGGGGGGAGGAGGGGAGGAGGGGGGAGGGAAGGTCAGCGGCGTTTGGTAGATCCCTTCGTGTGTTGGAGGAAGCGGGGGAGGGGGGAGGAGGGGGGAGGGAAGGTTAGCGGCGTTTGGTAGATCCCTCGTGTGTTGGAGGAAGTGGGGGGAGGAGGGGGGAGGAGGGGGGAGGGAAGGTTAGCGGCGTTTGGTAGATCCCTCGTGTGTTGGAGGAAGCGGGGGAGGGGGGGAGGGGGGAGGGAAGGTCAGCGGCGTTTGGTAGATCCCTCGTGTGTTGGAGGAAGCGGGGGAGGGGGGGGAGGGGGGAGGGGAAGAGGTCAGCGGCGTTTGGTAGATCCCTCGTGTGTTGGAGGAAGCGGGGGAGGGGGAGGAGGGGGGAGGGAAGGTTAGCGGCGTTTGGTAGATCCCTCGTGTGTTGGAGGAAGCGGGGGAGGGGGGGAGGGGGGAGGGAAGGTCAGCGGCGTTTGGTAGATCCCTCGTGTGTTGGAGGAAGCGGGGGAGGGGGGAGGAGGGGGGAGGGAAGGTCAGCGGCGTTTGGTAGATCCCTCGTGTGTTGGAGGAAGCGGGGGAGGGGGGGAGGAGGGGGAGGGAAGGTCAGCGGCGTTTGGTAGATCCCTCGTGTGTTGGAGGAAGCGGGGGAGGGGGGAGGAGGGAGGGAAGGTCAGCGGCGTTTGGTAGATCCCTCGTGTGTTGGAGGAAGCGGGGGAGGGGGGGGAGGGGGGAGGGAAGGTCAGCGGCGTTTGGTAGATCCCTCGTGTGTTGGAGGAAGCGGGGGAGGGGGGGAGGGGGGAGGGAAGGTCAGCGGCGTTTGGTAGATCCCTCGTGTGTTGGAGGAAGCGGGGGAGGGGGGGAGGGGGGAGGGAAGGTCAGCGGCGTTTGGTAGATCCCTCGTGTGTTGGAGGAAGCGGGGGAGGGGGGGAGGGGGGAGGGAAGGTCAGCGGCGTTTGGTAGATCCCTCGTGTGTTGGAGGAAGCGGGGGAGGGGGGAGGGGGGGAGGGAAGGTCAGCGGCGTTTGGTAGATCCCTCGTGTGTTGGAGGAAGCGGGGGGAGGGGGGAGGGGGGAGGGAAGGTCAGCGGCGTTTGGTAGATCCCTCGTGTGTTGGAGGAAGCGGGGGAGGGGGGGAGGGGGAGGGAAGGTTAGCGGCGTTTGGTAGATCCCTCGTGTGTTGGAGGAAGCGGGGGAGGGGGGGAGGGGAGGAGGGGGGAGGGAAGGTCAGCGGCGTTTGGTAGATCCCTCATGTGTTGGAGGGAGGAGGGAGGGGAGAGGGAAGGTCAGCGGCGTTTGGTAGATCCCTCGTGTGTTGGAGGAAGCGGGGGAGGGGGGGAGGGGGGAGGGAAGGTCAGCGGCGTTTGGTAGATCCCTCGTGTGTTGGAGGAAGCGGGGGAGGGGGAGGAGGGGGGGAGGGGGGAGGGAAGGTCAGCGGCGTTTGGTAGATCCCTCGTGTGTTGGAGGAAGCGGGGGAGGGGGGGAGGGGGGAGGGAAGGTCAGCGGCGTTTGGTAGATCCCTCGTGTGTTGGAGGAAGCGGGGGAGGGGGGGAGGAGGGGAGGAGGGGGGAGGGAAGGTCAGCGGCGTTTGGTAGATCCCTCGTGTGTTGGAGGAAGCGGGGGAGGGGGGGAGGGGGGAGGGAAGGTCAGCGGCGTTTGGTAGATCCCTCGTGTGTTGGAGGAAGCGGGGGAGGGGGGGGAGGGGGGAGGGAAGGTCAGCGGCGTTTGGTAGATCCCTCGTGTGTTGGAGGAAGCGGGGGAGGGGGGAGGAGGGAGGGAAGGTCAGCGGCGTTTGGTAGATCCCTCGTGTGTTGGAGGAAGCGGGGGAGGGGGGGGAGGGGGGAGGGAAGGTCAGCGGCGTTTGGTAGATCCCTCGTGTGTTGGAGGAAGCGGGGGAGGGGGGAGGAGGGAGGGAAGGTCAGCGGCGTTTGGTAGATCCCTCGTGTGTTGGAGGAAGCGGGGGAGGGGGGGAGGGGGGAGGGAAGGTCAGCGGCGTTTGGTAGATCCCTCGTGTGTTGGAGGAAGCGGGGGAGGGGGGGGAGGGGGGAGGGAAGGTCAGCGGCGTTTGGTAGATCCCTCGTGTGTTGGAGGAAGCGGGGGAGGGGGGAGGAGGGGAGGAGGGGGGAGGGAAGGTCAGCGGCGTTTGGTAGATCCCTCGTGTGTTGGAGGAAGCGGGGGAGGGGGGAGGAGGGGGGAGGGAAGGTCAGCGGCGTTTGGTAGATCCCTCGTGTGTTGGAGGAAGCGGGGGAGGGGGGGAGGGGGGAGGGAAGGTCAGCGGCGTTTGGTAGATCCCTCGTGTGTTGGAGGAAGCGGGGGAGGGGGGAGGAGGGGGGAGGGAAGGTTAGCGGCGTTTGGTAGATCCCTCGTGTGTTGGAGGAAGTGGGGGAGGGGGGAGGAGGGGAGGAGGGGGGAGGGAAGGTCAGCGGCGTTTGGTAGATCCCTCGTGTGTTGGAGGAAGCGGGGGAGGGGGGGAGGGGGGGAGGGAAGGTCAGCGGCGTTTGGTAGATCCCTCGTGTGTTGGAGGAAGCGGGGGAGGGGGGGAGGGGGGAGGGAAGGTCAGCGGCGTTTGGTAGATCCCTCGTGTGTTGGAGGAAGCGGGGGAGGGGGGGGAGGGGGGAGGGAAGGTCAGCGGCGTTTGGTAGATCCCTCGTGTGTTGGAGGAAGCGGGGAGGGGGGGGGAGGGGGGGAGGGAAGGTCAGCGGCGTTTGGTAGATCCCTCGTGTGTTGGAGGAAGCGGGGGGAGGGGGGGAGGGGGGAGGGAAGGTCAGCGGCGTTTGGTAGATCCCTCGTGTGTTGGAGGAAGCGGGGGAGGGGGGGAGGAGGGAGGGAAGGTCAGCGGCGTTTGGTAGATCCCTCGTGTGTTGGAGGAAGCGGGGGAGGGGGGGAGGGGGTAGGGAAGGTCAGCGGCGTTTGGTAGATCCCTCGTGTGTTGGAGGAAGCGGGGGAGGGGGGGAGGAGGGGGGAGGGAAGGTTAGCGGCGTTTGGTAGATCCCTCGTGTGTTGGAGGAAGCGGGGGAGGGGGGAGGAGGGGAGGAGGGGGGAGGGAAGGTCAGCGGCGTTTGGTAGATCCCTCGTGTGTTGGAGGAAGCGGGGGAGGGGGGAGGAGGGGGGAGGGAAGGTTAGCGGCGTTTGGTAGATCCCTCGTGTGTTGGAGGAAGTGGGGGAGGGGGGAGGAGGGGGGAGGGAAGGTTAGCGGCGTTTGGTAGATCCCTCGTGTGTTGGAGGAAGCGGGGGAGGGGGGGAGGGGGGAGGGAAGGTCAGCGGCGTTTGGTAGATCCCTCGTGTGTTGGAGGAAGCGGGGGAGGGGGGGAGGGGGGAGGGAAGGTCAGCGGCGTTTGGTAGATCCCTCGTGTGTTGGAGGAAGCGGGGGAGGGGGGGAGGGGGGAGGGAAGGTCAGCGGCGTTTGGTAGATCCCTCGTGTGTTGGAGGAAGCGGGGGAGGGGGGAGGAGGGGGGAGGGAAGGTTAGCGGCGTTTGGTAGATCCCTCGTGTGTTGGAGGAAGTGGGGGAGGGGGGAGGAGGGGAGGAGGGGGGAGGGAAGGTCAGCGGCGTTTGGTAGATCCCTCGTGTGTTGGAGGAAGCGGGGGAGGGGGGGAGGAGGGAGGGAAGGTCAGCGGCGTTTGGTAGATCCCTCGTGTGTTGGAGGAAGCGGGGGAGGGGGGAGGAGGGGGGAGGGAAGGTTAGCGGCGTTTGGTAGATCCCTCGTGTGTTGGAGGAAGTGGGGGAGGGGGGAGGAGGGGAGGAGGGGGGAGGGAAGGTCAGCGGCGTTTGGTAGATCCCTCGTGTGTTGGAGGAAGCGGGGGAGGGGGGGAGGGGGGAGGGAAGGTCAGCGGCGTTTGGTAGATCCCTCGTGTGTTGGAGGAAGCGGGGGAGGGGGGGAGGGGGGAGGGAAGGTCAGCGGCGTTTGGTAGATCCCTCGTGTGTTGGAGGAAGCGGGGGAGGGGGGGAGGGGGGAGGGAAGGTCAGCGGCGTTTGGTAGATCCCTCGTGTGTTGGAGGAAGCGGGGGAGGGGGGAGGAGGGAGGGAAGGTCAGCGGCGTTTGGTAGATCCCTCGTGTGTTGGAGGAAGCGGGGGAGGGGGGGAGGGGGGAGGGAAGGTCAGCGGCGTTTGGTAGATCCCTCGTGTGTTGGAGGAAGCGGGGGAGGGGGGAGGAGGGGGGAGGGAAGGTTAGCGGCGTTTGGTAGATCCCTCGTGTGTTGGAGGAAGTGGGGGAGGGGGGAGGAGGGGAGGAGGGGGGAGGGAAGGTCAGCGGCGTTTGGTAGATCCCTCGTGTGTTGGAGGAAGCGGGGGGAGGGGGGGAGGGGGGAGGGAAGGTCAGCGGCGTTTGGTAGATCCCTCGTGTGTTGGAGGAAGCGGGGGAGGGGGGGAGGGGGGAGGGAAGGTCAGCGGCGTTTGGTAGATCCCTCGTGTGTTGGAGGAAGCGGGGGAGGGGGGAGGAGGGGAGGAGGGGGGAGGGAAGGTCAGCGGCGTTTGGTAGATCCCTCGTGTGTTGGAGGAAGCGGGGGAGGGGGGAGGAGGGAGGGAAGGTCAGCGGCGTTTGGTAGATCCCTCGTGTGTTGGAGGAAGCGGGGGAGGGGAGGGGGGAAGGGGGGAGGGAAGGTTAGCGGCGTTTGGTAGATCCCTCGTGTGTTGGAGGAAGCGGGGGAGGGGGGAGGAGGGAGGGAAGGTTAGCGGCGTTTGGTAGATCCCTCGTGTGTTGGAGGAAGCGGGGGAGGGGGGAGGAGGGGAGGAGGGGGGAGGGAAGGTCAGCGGCGTTTGGTAGATCCCTCGTGTGTTGGAGGAAGCGGGGAGGGGGGGAGGGGGGAGGGAAGGTCAGCGGCGTTTGGTAGATCCCTCGTGTGTTGGAGGAAGCGGGGGAGGGGGGGGAGGGGGGAGGGAAGGTCAGCGGCGTTTGGTAGATCCCTCGTGTGTTGGAGGAAGCGGGGGAGGGGGGAGGAGGGAGGGAAGGTCAGCGGCGTTTGGTAGATCCCTCGTGTGTTGGAGGAAGCGGGGGAGGGGGGAGGAGGGGGGAGGGAAGGTTAGCGGCGTTTGGTAGATCCCTCGTGTGTTGGAGGAAGCGGGGGAGGGGGGAGGAGGGGGAGGGAAGGTCAGCGGCGTTTGGTAGATCCCTCGTGTGTTGGAGGAAGCGGGGGAGGGGGGGAGGGGGGAGGGAAGGTCAGCGGCGTTTGGTAGATCCCTCGTGTGTTGGAGGAAGCGGGGGAGGGGGGAGGAGGGGAGGAGGGGGGAGGGAAGGTCAGCGGCGTTTGGTAGATCCCTCGTGTGTTGGAGGAAGCGGGGGAGGGGGGAGGAGGGAGGGAAGGTCAGCGGCGTTTGGTAGATCCCTCGTGTGTTGGAGGAAGCGGGGGAGGGGGGGAGGGGGGAGGGAAGGTCAGCGGCGTTTGGTAGATCCCTCGTGTGTTGGAGGAAGCGGGGGAGGGGGGGAGGGGGGAGGGAAGGTTAGCGGCGTTTGGTAGATCCCTCGTGTGTTGGAGGAAGCGGGGGAGGGGGGAGGAGGGAGGGAAGGTCAGCGGCGTTTGGTAGATCCCTCGTGTGTTGGAGGAAGCGGGGGAGGGGGGGAGGAGGGAGGGAAGGTCAGCGGCGTTTGGTAGATCCCTCGTGTGTTGGAGGAAGCGGGGGAGGGGGGGAGGAGGGAGGGAAGGTCAGCGGCGTTTGGTAGATCCCTCGTGTGTTGGAGGAAGCGGGGGAGGGGGGGAGGAGGGAGGGAAGGTCAGCGGCGTTTGGTAGATCCCTCGTGTGTTGGAGGAAGCGGGGGAGGGGGGGAGGGGGAGGGAAGGTTAGCGGCGTTTGGTAGATCCCTCGTGTGTTGGAGGAAGCGGGGGAGGGGGGAGGAGGGGAGGAGGGGGGAGGGAAGGTCAGCGGCGTTTGGTAGATCCCTCGTGTGTTGGAGGAAGCGGGGGAGGGGGGGAGGGGGGAGGGAAGGTCAGCGGCGTTTGGTAGATCCCTCGTGTGTTGGAGGAAGCGGGGGAGGGGGGAGGAGGGGAGGAGGGGGGAGGGAAGGTCAGCGGCGTTTGGTAGATCCCTCGTGTGTTGGAGGAAGCGGGGGAGGGGGGAGGAGGGAGGGAAGGTCAGCGGCGTTTGGTAGATCCCTCGTGTGTTGGAGGAAGCGGGGGAGGGGGGGAGGGGGGAGGGAAGGTCAGCGGCGTTTGGTAGATCCCTCGTGTGTTGGAGGAAGCGGGGGAGGGGGGAGGAGGGGAGGAGGGGGGAGGGAAGGTCAGCGGCGTTTGGTAGATCCCTCGTGTGTTGGAGGAAGCGGGGGAGGGGGGAGGAGGGAGGGAAGGTCAGCGGCGTTTGGTAGATCCCTCGTGTGTTGGAGGGAGCGGGGGAGGGGGGAGGAGGGGGGAGGGAAGGTTAGCGGCGTTTGGTAGATCCCTCGTGTGTTGGAGGAAGCGGGGGAGGGGGGAGGAGGGGAGGAGGGGGGAGGGAAGGTCAGCGGCGTTTGGTAGATCCCTCGTGTGTTGGAGGAAGCGGGGGAGGGGGGAGGAGGGGGGAGGGAAGGTTAGCGGCGTTTGGTAGATCCCTCGTGTGTTGGAGGGAGCGGGGGAGGGGGGAGGAGGGGGGAGGGAAGGTTAGCGGCGTTTGGTAGATCCCTCGTGTGTTGGAGGAGCGGGGGAGGGGGGAGGAGGGGGGGAGGGAAGGTCAGCGGCGTTTGGTAGATCCCTCGTGTGTTGGAGGAAGCGGGGGAGGGGGGGAGGGGGGAGGGAAGGTCAGCGGCGTTTGGTAGATCCCTCGTGTGTTGGAGGAAGCGGGGGAGGGGGGGAGGGGGGGAGGGAAGGTCAGCGGCGTTTGGTAGATCCCTCGTGTGTTGGAGGAAGCGGGGGAGGGGGGAGGAGGGAGGGAAGGTCAGCGGCGTTTGGTAGATCCCTCGTGTGTTGGAGGAAGCGGGGGAGGGGGGGGAGGGGGGAGGGAAGGTCAGCGGCGTTTGGTAGATCCCTCGTGTGTTGGAGGAAGCGGGGGAGGGGGGAGGAGGGGGGAGGGAAGGTTAGCGGCGTTTGGTAGATCCCTCGTGTGTTGGAGGGAGCGGGGGAGGGGGGAGGAGGGGGGAGGGAAGGTTAGCGGCGTTTGGTAGATCCCTCGTGTGTTGGAGGGAGCGGGGGAGGGGGGAGGAGGGGGAGGGAAGGTCAGCGGCGTTTGGTAGATCCCTCGTGTGTTGGAGGAAGCGGGGGAGGGGGGGAGGGGGGAGGGAAGGTCAGCGGCGTTTGGTAGATCCCTCGTGTGTTGGAGGAAGCGGGGGAGGGGGGAGGAGGGAGGGAAGGTCAGCGGCGTTTGGTAGATCCCTCGTGTGTTGGAGGAAGCGGGGGAGGGGGGGAGGGGGGAGGGAAGGTCAGCGGCGTTTGGTAGATCCCTCGTGTGTTGGAGGAAGCGGGGGAGGGGGGGAGGGGGTAGGGAAGGTCAGCGGCGTTTGGTAGATCCCTCGTGTGTTGGAGGAAGCGGGGGAGGGGGGGAGGGGGGAGGGAAGGTCAGCGGCGTTTGGTAGATCCCTCGTGTGTTGGAGGGAGCGGGGGAGGGGGGAGGAGGGAGGGAAGGTCAGCGGCGTTTGGTAGATCCCTCGTGTGTTGGAGGAAGCGGGGGAGGGGGGAGGAGGGGGGAGGGAAGGTTAGCGGCGTTTGGTAGATCCCTCGTGTGTTGGAGGAAGCGGGGGAGGGGGGGAGGGGGGAGGGAAGGTCAGCGGCGTTTGGTAGATCCCTCGTGTGTTGGAGGAAGCGGGGGAGGGGGGAGGAGGGGAGGAGGGGGGAGGGAAGGTCAGCGGCGTTTGGTAGATCCCTCG
>NC_091563.1:40963209-40975709 GCF_042767895.1 Penaeus vannamei | reverse complement strand
TGTCCGTGTATGAGTGCTGATGGATGGATTGATGGATAGATAGATAGATAGATAGATAGATAGATAGATAGATAGAGAGATAGAGAGATAGAGAGATAGGGAGATAGGGAGATAGATAGATAGATAGATAGATGCGCACGAACGTATACATGGGAGATCTTACGGCGTGTGTGTGTGTGTGTCTTTGTTTGTTTGTTTTATTGTTTTTGCCTGCCTTTGCGTGCACAAATATGTTGGTTTGCGATTTGACTTCCCATCTCCATGAGTGTGTGTTGTATACTTATCGTGTGCACATTCTCACACCAGTTTCGTTTTTTGGATATTTTGTTTATTTTCGTTTATTGGATATTCTGTTTATTGGATATTTTGTTTATTTTCGTTTATTAAATATTTTGTTTATTTTCGTTTATTGGATATTTTGTTTATTTTCGTTTATTGGATATTTTGTTTGTTTTCGTTTATTGGATATTTTGTTTACTTTCGTTTATTAAATATTTTGTTTATTTTCGTTTATTGGATATTTTGTTTATTTTCGTTTATTAAATATTTTGTTTACTTTCGTTTATTAAATATTTTGTTTATTTTCGTTTATTGGATATTTTGTTTATTTTCGTTTATTGGATATTTTGTTTAATTTTCTTTATTGGATATTTTGTTTAATTTTGTTTATTGGATATTTTGTTTAATTTTCTTTATTGGATATTTTGTTTATTTTCGTTTATTGAATATTTTGTTTGTTTTCGTTTATTGGATATTTTGTTTATTTTCGTTTATTGGATGTTTTGTTTATTTTCGTTTTATTGTATATTTTGTTTATTTTCTTTTATTAGATATTTTGTTTATTTTCGTTTATTGGATATTTTGTTTATTTTCGTTTATTGGATATTTTGTTTGTTTTCGTTTATTAGATATTTTGTTTGTTTTCTTTTATTGGATATTTTGTTTGTTTTCGTTTATTAAATATTTTGTTTATTTTCGTTTATTGAAAATTTTGTTTAATTTTGTTTATTGGATATTTTGTTTGTTTTCGTTTATTGGATATTTTGTTTATTTTCATTTATTAAATATTTTGTTTACTTTCGTTTATTGAATATTTTGTTTATTTTCGTTTTTTAAATATTTTGTTTTTCTTTTATTGTATATTTTGTTTATTTTCTTTTATTGTATATTTTGTTTGTTTTCGTTTATTGGATATTTTGTTTGTTTTCGTTTATTGGATATTTTGTTTGTTTTCTTTTATTGGATATTTTGTTTATTTTCGTTTATTAAATATTTTGTTTATTTTCTTTTATTGGATATCTTGTTTATTTTCGTTTATTGGATATTTTGTTTATTGGATATTTTGTTTATTTTCGTTTATTGGATATTCTGTTTAATTAGACTTCCCTCTGTATCATCGGCATTTATATCTTCCCCTTAATTACAACCACAAAGGCCATAACCTTAACAACTGCGCTCGTGTCATAGGCGGGGGTTTTAATAGACCAAACAGGTCATTAACGTGTTGTGGGGCCAGTGGTCTGAGGTGGTCTGTGGACGCCCACGCCCGGAGGTGGTGGGTTTCGGTCTCGTCTTGGGCGAGGTTCCTGAAACAGCAGCGGGGCCCGAAATGTTAATTGTTTTTTTTTTTTTTTTTTTTTTTTTTGGGGGGGCGGGGGAAGCAGGAAGAATGGATGAGGTATTGCTTGGAGTGACAGGGGCGTTTTTTTTCTTTCTTTTCTTTCTTCTCTTTCTTTCTGTTTCTATCTTTCGTTCTCTCTTTCTGTTTCTATCTTTCGTTCTCTCTTTCTTCCTGTCTTTGTATCTTTAGTTCTCTCTGTCTTCCATGTCCTTCTTTCTTTGTTTTATTTTTTTATTTATTTTTCTATCTTTCACTTTTTTTATTTTATTTTTTTATTTTTTACCTTTTTCTTCTATCTTTACTTTTTTCTTTCCTGTCTTTCTTACTTCCTTCCTATTTCTTTCTTTTCCATTTTCTTCTTTTTTCTGTTTGTTCTTTGTCTTCTTCCTCGTCTTCTACTTCTTCTTTCTCTTCTTCATCTTTCTCTTCTTCATCTTCTACTTCCTCCTCTTCCTTTTTCTATCTCTTCTTCTTCTCCATTCTCTTTTTCTTCTTCATCTTCTATCAGCGCTTCCTTTTCTGTCTCTTCTTCTTCTTCTTCTTTCTCTCTTTCTTCTTCATCTTCTTTCAGCGCTTCCTTTTCTATCTCTTCTTCTTCTTCTCCATTCTCTTTTTCTTCTTCATCTTCTTTCAGCGCTTCCTTTTCTGTCTCTTCTTCTTCTTCTTCTTTCTCTTTTTCTTCTTCATCTTCTTTCAGCGCTTCCTTTTCTGTCTCTTCTTCTTCTTCTTCTTCTTTCTCTTTTTCTTCTTCTTCTCCTTTCTCTTTTTCTTCTTCATCTTCTTTCAGCGCTTCCTTTTCTGTCTCTTCTTCGTCTTCTTCTTCTTCTTTCTCTTTCTCTTATTCTTCGTCTTTCTTTTTCTTCTTCCTCTTCTTCCTTTTCCTTTTCTTCTTCTTCTTTCTTTTTTTCTTCTTCCTCCTCTTCCTTTTCTTTCTCTTCTTCTTCTTTCTCTTCTTCTTCATCTTCTTTCTCTTTTTCTTCTTCCTCTTCTTCCTCCTCTTCCTTTTCTTTCTCTTCTTCTTCTTCTTCTTCTTCCTCTTCTTTCGGCCCTTTAAATCTGGCTTGGGAACATCCCGCGAAGTAGAAGCGTTCAAAGCCATTTCAAAGACAAGAGACGGAAGGAAATGCGCATCTGGATCTGGTTGGGCAGTTTTTTTTTTTTTTTTTTTGTATGTGTGGCGGAAATCGTTTATTATTGTTATTGTTTTTTATCATTGTTGTTGTTATTATTATCTTTATTATTGTTGTTTTTATTATTATGTTTTTTTAATTATTTTTGTTGGTTTATTATTATTGTTTTGTTTTTGTTGTTTTTATGACGCCTCTCGCCCAGTCCGACCGACCGCCCTCGCCCCCTCACCTTCCATCCCCTCCCTCCCCTCCCCTCCCTCTCTCTCTCTCTCACTCTCCCCTCCCATTCCCCTCCCTCTCTCTCCTCTCCCCCTCCCATTCCCCTCCCTCCCCCTCCCATTCCTCTACCCTCCCTCCCATTCCTCAACCCCCCCTCCTCCTCCCATTCCCCTCCTATCCTCCCTCCCCCTCTCTCTCCCTACCCTCCCTCCCCCTCCCATTCCCCTATCCCCCCCCACCCCCCGCAGCCGGTCCAGGCGTGCCCTCGCCGGGCGATCGGATTCCCGCGTCGTCGTCAGCGAGCGGCGGACGTGGCGAGCGTGGCTGTGAATGGGCGAGGAGAGAGAGAGAGAGCGGTTCTTGGGGAGGGGAGGGGAGGAGGGGGAGAGTGTGAGGGGGTGGGGTAGGGGAGAGGAGGTGTGAAGGGAGGTGGGGAGGAGTGGTGAAGTGGAGGAGGGTGTGGTGGGGTAGGTGGAGGGAGGGTGTGAGGGGTGGGGTAGGTGGAGGGAGGGTGTGAGGGGGTGGGGTAGGGAGGGGAGGGTGTGAGGGGTGGGGTAGGGAGGGAGGGTAGGAGGGGGTAGGGGGAGAGGGAGGGTGTGAGGGGGAGGGGTAGGGGAAGGGAGTGGGTGGGAGTGGAGGGGAGGGTGTGAGGGGGTGGGGTAGGGGGAGGGGGAGGGGTGGGGAGGTTTGAGGGGGTGGGGTAGGGTGGGGGATTGTTTGGGTATGGGTGGGAGGGGAGTTGGATAGGGAGTGTTGGGGGGAGGGTGTGTGTGTGTGCGTGTGTTTGTGTGTGTTTTGATGCTCTTTGTAATATTTTCCGCGTGCCGGGGAGAGAGAGGGGGGGGGGGTATAAGAAACTTGCGACCTTAGAACAACGTAATGGCCTTCGATGTTATATTTACGTATTTTTCTTTCTTTTCTCTCTCTTTCTTTCTTTCTTTTTTTATTTATTTTCCGTTTTTTCTTTCTCTCTCTCTTTCCTCTCTTAGAATCCGTTTCGTTTCGAAGTGCGGGTGTTTCTCGCATCCGCAAGTCGGTCGGGTTAGCCTTATGCCGTTCGCTAATTGTGTAGATATCAGCGGGGTTTCTTTGGGGTTTCTTTTGGGGGGTTTCTTTGGGGTTTCTTTAGGGTTTCTTTGGGTGTTTCTTTGGGTTTCTTTAGGGTTTCTTTGGGGGTTTCTTTGTTTTTTGGGGGGGTTTCTTTGGGGTTTCTTTGTTTTTTGGGGGGGTTTCTTTGGGGGGTTTCTTTGTTTTTTTGGGGGTTTCTTTGGGGTTTCTTTGTTTTTTGGGGGGGTTTCTTTGGGGTTTCTTTGTTTTTTGGGGGGGTTTCTTTGGGGGTTTCTTTGTTTTTTGGGGGGGGTTTCTTTGGGGGTTTCTTTGTTTTTGGGGGGTTTCTTTGTTATTTGGGGGGGTTTCTTTGGGGTTTCTTTGTTTTTGGGGGGTTTCTTTGGGGTTTTCTTTGTTTTTTTGGGGGGTTTCTTTGGGGTGTTTCTTTGGGAGGTTTCTTTGGGGGTTTCTTTGTTTTTTTGGGGGGAGTTTTCTTTGGGGTTTCTTTGGGGTGTTTCTTTGGGGGTTTTCTTTGTTTTTTGGGGGGTTTCTTTGGGGGTTTCTTTGTTTTTGGGGGGTTTCTTTGGGGTTTCTTTGTTTTTGGGGGGTTTCTTTGGGGGTTTCTTTGTTTTTGGGGGGGGTTTCTTTGGGGTGTTTCTTTGGGGGTTTCTTTGTTTTTTGGGGGGTTTCTTTGGGGTTTCTTTGTTTTTTGGGGTTTCTTTGGGGGTTTCTTTGTTTTTGGGGTGTTTCTTTGGGGGTTTCTTTGGGGGTTTCTTTGTTTTTTGGGGGGTTTCTTTGGGGTTTCTTTGTTTTTTGGGGGTTTCTTTGGGGGTTTCTTTGTTTTTGGGGGGGTTTCTTTGGGGTTTGTTTTTTGGGGGGTTTCTTTGGGGGTTTCTTTGTTTTTTGGGGGTTTCTTTGGGGGTTTCTTTGTTTTTTTGGGGGTTTCTTTGGGGTTTCTTTGTTTTTGGGGGTTTCTTTGGGGGTTTCTTTGTTTTTGGGGGTTTCTTTGGGGTTTCTTTGTTTTTTGGGGGTTTCTTTGGGGGTTTCTTTGTTTTTTGGGGGGTTTCTTTGTTTTTTAGGGGGTTTCTTTGGGGGTTTCTTTGTTTTTTGGGGGTTTCTTTGGGGGTTTCTTTGTTTTTTTTGGGGGGTTTCTTTGTTTTTTGGGGGGGTTTCTTTGGGGGTTTCTTTGTTTTTTGGGGGTTTCTTTGTTTTTGGGGGGTTTCTTTGGGGGTTTCTTTGTTTTTGGGGGGTTTCTTTGGGGGTTTCTTTGTTTTTTGGGGTTCCTTTGGGGTTTCTTTGATTTTTGGGGGGTGTTTCTTTGGGGTTTCTTTGGGGGGTTTCTTTGGGGTTCCTTTGGGGGTTCTTTGGGGGTTTCTTTGGGGTTTCTTTGTTTTTTGGGGGGGTTTCTTTGGGGTTTGTTTTTGGGGGGTTTCTTTGGGGTGTTTCTTTGGGGTTTCTTTGTTTTTTGGGGGTTTCTTTGGGGTTTCTTTGTTTTTTGGGGGGGTTTCTTTGGGGGTTTCTTTGTTTTTGGGGGGTTTCTTTGGAGTTTCTTTGTTTTTTGGGGTTTCTTTGGGGTTTCTTTGTTTTTTGGGGGGTTTCTTTGGGGTTTCTTTGTTTTTTGGGGGGTTTCTTTGGGGGTTTGTTTTTTGGGGTTTCTTTGGGGTTTCTTTGGGGTGTTTCTTTGGGGTTTCTTTGTTTTTGGGGGTTTCTTTGGGGTTTTCTTTGTTTTTTGGGGGGTTTTCTTTGGGGGTTTGTTTTTTGGGGGTTTCTTTGGGGTTTCTTTGGGGTGTTTCTTTGGGGTTTCTTTGTTTTTTGGGGGGTTTCTTTGGGGTTTCTTTGTTTTTTGGGGGGTTTCTTTGGGGGTTTCTTTGTTTTTTTTGGGGGTTTCTTTGGGGTTTCTTTGTTTTTTGGGGGGTTTCTTTGGGGTTTCTTTGTTTTTTGGGGGGTTTCTTTGGGGTTTCTTTGTTTTTGGGGGTTTCTTTGGGGTTTTCTTTGTTTTTTGGGGGTTTCTTTGGGGTTTCTTTGTTTTTTTGGGGGGTTTCTTTGTTTTTTGGGGGTTTCTTTGTTTTTTGGGGGTTTCTTTGGGGGTTTCTTTGTTTTTTTGGGGGGGTTTCTTTGGGGTGTTTCTTTGTTTTTGGGGGTTTCTTTGGGGTTTCTTTGTTTTTTGGGGGGTTTCTTTGGGGGTTTCTTTGTTTTTTTTGGGGGTTTCTTTGGGGGGTTTCTTTGTTTTTTGGGGGTTTCTTTGTTTTTTGGGGGGTTTCTTTGGGGGTTTCTTTGTTTTTGGGGGTTTCTTTGGGGTTTCTTTGTTTTTTGGGGGTTTCTTTGGGGGTTTCTTTGTTTTTTGGGGGGTTTCTTTGGGGGGTTTCTTTGTTTTTTTGGGGGTTTCTTTGTTTTTTGGGGGGTTTCTTTGGGGGTTTCTTTGTTTTTTGGGGGTTTCTTTGGGGGTTTCTTTGTTTTTTTGGGGGGTTTCTTTGGGGTTTCTTTGTTTTTGGGGGGTTTCTTTGGGGTTTCTTTGTTTTTTGGGGGGTTTCTTTGGGGTTTCTTTGTTTTTTTGGGGGGGGTTTCTTTGTTTTTTTGGGGGGTTTCTTTGGGGTTTCTTTGTTTTTTGGGGGTTTCTTTGGGGGTTTCTTTGTTTTTTGGGGGTTTCTTTGGGGTTTCTTTGTTTTTTTGGGGGTTTCTTTGGGGTTTTCTTTGTTTTTTGGGGGGTTTCTTTGGGGTTTCTTTGTTTTTGGGGTTTTCTTTGGGGGTTTCTTTTGTTTTTTGGGGGGTTTCTTTGGGGGTTTCTTTGTTTTTGGGGGTTTTCTTTGGGGGTTTTCTTTTGTTTTGGGGGGGTTTCTTTGGGGTTTCTTTGTTTTTTGGGGGGTTTCTTTGGGGGTTTCTTTGTTTTTTTGGGGTTTCTTTGGGGGTTTCTTTGTTTTTTTGGGGGTTTCTTTGGGGTTTCTTTGTTTTTGGGGGTTTCTTTGGGGGTTTCTTTGTTTTTTGGGGGGTTTCTTTGGGGGTTTCTTTGTTTTTTGGGGGGGTTTCTTTGGGGGTTTGTTTTTGGGGGGTTTCTTTGGGGTTTCTTTGGGGTGTTTCTTTGGGGGGTTTCTTTTTTTTTGGGGGGTTTCTTTGGGGTTTCTTTGTTTTTTGGGGGGTTTCTTTGGGGTTTCTTTGTTTTTTGAGGTGTTTCTTTGGGGGTTTCTTTGTTTTTTGGGGGGTTTCTTTGGGGTTTCTTTGGGGTTTCTTTGTTTTTTGGGGGGTTTCTTTGGGGGTTTCTTTGTTTTTTGGGGGGTTTCTTTGGGGGTTTCTTTGTTTTTTGGGGGGTGTTTCTTTGGGGTTTCTTTGGGGGGTTTCTTTGGGGTTCCTTTGGGGGTTCTTTGGGGGTTTCTTTGGGGTTTCTTTGGGGGTTTCTTTGTTTTTTGGGGTTTCTTTGGGGTGTTTCTTTGTTTTTTTGGGGGTTTCTTTAGGGTTCCTTCAGGGTTTCTTTGGGGGTTTCTTTGAGGGTTCCTCCAGGGTTCTTTGGGGTTCCTTCAGGGTTTCTTTTGGGTTCCTTTGGGGGTTTCTTTGGGGATTCTTTGTTTTTTTTGGGGGGTTTCTTTGGTTTTTGGGGGGGTTCCTTCGGGGTTTCTTTGGGGGTTCTTTGGGGTTTCTTTGGGGTTTCTTTGGGGGTTTCATCGCTTTGCCCTTTTAAGGTACGCGGGCGGCAAGTGCGCAGTGATACGGAGTGGGCGTAGGGGCGTGGGGCAGGCCGTCACGTGCTCTGGGGCGGCGGCCGTACAGCGAGGCGCCTGTATCCACCTTTTTGATTTATGAAGCCCCGGCAACACCCTCCTTCTCCCTCTCTCTCCCTCTCTCCCTCTCTCCCTCTCTACCTCTCTCCCAGGATCTACTCCGTCTCGCTCTCCCCTCTCACTCTCTCTCTCTCTCTGTCTGTCTCTCTTTCTCTCTTTCTCTCTTTCTCTCTCTCTTTCTTTCTCACTCTCTTTCTCTCTCTGTCTCTCTCTCTCTCTCTCTCTCTCTCTCCCTCCCTCCCTCCCTCCCTCCCTCCCTCCCTCCCTCCCCCTCCTTCCCAAATCCCACTCACCTAGTCCTAGAGTCCCTCTCTCATACTCCCGAATCCCTCTCCCCCGATTCCCAAGACGCTCTCCTCCCCTCTCACAAACCCCTCACTCCCCAACTCCTCCCCTACACTTCCTGTGCCCTCCCCTCTCCCTCTCTCCAACACCTTTCTTCTACACTCCTAAGGTCCTCTCCCTTCTCCTCTCAACCCCTCTACCCCTCCACCCCTCCATCCAAGTCACTCCCCGACGTCCCAACCCCTCCATCTTCCCCAAATCCCCTTCCCCTTCCCCAAATCCCCTCCGCTTTTCCTAACCCCCATCCCCTCTCTAAACCCCCTCCCCCCTTTCCTAACCCCCTCCCTTCCTTCTTCTCTAACCCCCCCCTCCCTCTTCCCCAAACCCTCTCCATCTTTCCCCAACCCCCCTCCCCAATCTCTCTCACCCTGTCCCCTCTACCCCAACCCCCTCCCCTTTTCTCTAACCCTCTCCATCTTTCCCCAATCCTCCTCCCCAATCTCTCTCACCCTGTTCCCTCCTCCCCAACCCCCTCCCCCTTCCCCAAACCCCCTCCATCTTTCCCCAAACCCCCTCCATCTTTCCCCAACCCTCTTCCCAATCTCTCACCCTATCCCCTCCTCCCCAACGCCCCCTCCCCTCTCGGCCCCCTCCATCTTTCCCCAACCTCTCTCACCCTGTCCCCTCCTCCCCAACCCCCTCCCCCTTCCCCCAACCCCCTCCATCTTTCCCCAACCCCCTCCATCTTTCCCCAACCCTCCTCCCCAATCTCTCTCACCCTGTCCCCTCCTCCCCCCCCTCACTCGCCAAATACACAGACGCATCCAGGTCCGCTCAGTCCCTCGGCATAGCGTAAGGGACCGTGTCGAAGGTTTTTTTTTTTTCTTTACTTTTCTTTTCTTATTCGATTATCGGAGTCTTTCTTTTATTATCGGATTATTAGGGTTTTCCTTTTGTTATTGGATTATCAGTTTTTTTTTTCATTTGGTATTGGATTATCAGAGTTTTTTTTTATTTGTTATCGGGTTGTCATAGGTTTCCTCTGATTATCGGACTATCGCCTGCTCCTTCTCTTCTTCTTCTTCTTCCTCCTCTTCCTCTTCGTCTTCCTCCTCCCCTTCCTCCTCCTCCTCCTCCCCTCCTACTCCTCCTCCCCTCCCCTCCCTCCTCCTCTTCCTCCTCCTCCTCCTCTTTCTCCTCCCTTCCTCCTCCTCCTCCTCCTTCTCCTCCTTCTCTTCGTTCTCCTCCTCTTCCCCCTCCTCTCTTTGTGCGTCTCTCGTATTCCAATATTTCGATCATTTTTTTTAACATGCAAGAGTAAGTGTGCGTTGTGTCTGAAACGTTCATTTCCGATCCCTCATAATCTCGAATAAGTACATAAAAACGTTTTTCTTTTTTTTGTCCGGGTCAACGTTTGCTTGAGTCAAGTGGGCGTTGTGTCTGAAACGTTAATTTTCGATCCCTCATAATCTCGAATAAGTACATAAGAACGTTTTTCTTTTTGGTCCGGGTCAACGTTTGCTTGAGTCAAGTGTGCGTTGGGCCTGAAACGTTCCTTTTCGATCTCTCGTGATTTCTTTTAATTTGGATTCGTGCTTACAGAACGTTTTTTTTTTTGTTCTTGTCATCGGATTAGTGCTAAAGAACGTTTTTTTGTTCTTGTCATCGGATTAGTGCTAAAGAACGTTTTTTTGTTCTTGTCATCGGATTAGTGCTAAAGAACGTTTTTTTGTTCTTGTCATCGGATTAGTGCTAAAGAACGTTTTTTTGTTCTTGTCATCGGATTAGTGCTAAAGAACGTTTTTTTGTTCTTGTCACCGGATTAGTGCTAAAGAACGTTTTTTTGTTCTTGTCACCGGATTAGTGCTAAAGAACGTTTTTTTGTTCTTGTCACCGGATTAGTGCTAAAGAACGTTTTTTTCTGGTAAACGTTTGCTTGTATATCGATCGTTTTACACGTGCAGGTGGGTTAGGTGGTTCCAGGTGGGTCTAGGTAATTCCAGGTGGTTCCAGATGGGTCTAGGTGGTTCTAATTGGTTCTAGGTGGGTCTAGGTGGTTTCAGATGGGTCTAGGTAGTTGCATGTGGGTCTAGGTGGATCCAGGTGGGTCTAGGTGGTTGTAATTAGTTCCAGGTGGGTCTAGGTGGTTGTAATTAGTTCCAGGTGAGTCTAGGTGATTCCAGGTGATTCCAGATAGGTCTAGGTGGTTCCAGGTGGGTCTGGGTGGTTCCAGGTGGGTTTAGGTGATTCCAGGCGGTACCAGATGGGTTAAGGTGGTTCCAGGTGGAGCTAGGTGGTTGTAGGTGGATCCAGGTGGGTCTAAGTGGTTCAAATTGGTTCCAGATGGGTCTAGGTGTTTCTGATTGGTTCCAGGTGATTCCAGGTGGTTCCGGATGGGTCTAGGTGGTTCCATGTGGGTCCAGGTCGGCCTGGGTGGTTGTAATTGGTTCCAGGTGGGTCTAGGTGGTTCCAGGTGGTTCCGGATGGGTCTAGGTGGGTCCAGGTGGTTCCAGGTGGTTCCAGGTAGTTCCGGATGGGTCTAGGTGGTTCCAGGTGGTTCCGGATGGGTCTAGGTGGTTCCAGGTGGTTCCGGATGGGTCTAGGTGGTTCCGGATGGGTCTAGGTGGTTCCAGGTGGTTCCGGATGGGTCTAGGTGGTTCCAGGTGGTTCCGGATGGGTCTAGGTGGTTCCAGGTGGTTCCGGATGGGTCTAGGTGGGTCCAGGTGGTTCCGGATGGGTCTAGGTGGTTCCAGGTGGTTCCGGATGGGTCTAGGTGGTTCCAGGTGGTTCCGGATGGGTCTAGGTGGTTCCAGGTGGTTCCGGATGGGTCTAGGTGGTTCAAATTGGTTCCAGGGGGTTCTAGATGATTCCAGGTGGTTCCGGATGGGTCTAGGTGGTTCCAGGTGGTTCTAGATGATTCCAGGTGGGTCTAGGTGATTCCAGGTGGTTCCAGGTGGGTCCAGGTGGGTCCATGTGGGTCCAGGTGGGGCGGAAGGGGCACGACCTTAACGCCTAGTTCGGGGAGGACGTCCTTTGATCGGCCTTGTTTATGCCGGACCTACTCGTCACCTGCGCGGAGGTCAGAGGTCAGTCAGCGGAAAGGTTTCGTCTCGGGGGGTTTACGATGAGGCTCGTCTCGTGTTTTCTTTCTTTCTCTCTCTGTCTGTTTCTTTCTCTTTCTCTTTTTCTTTTACTGTCTTTCTTTCTTTTACTGTCTCTCTTTCTTTCTCTCTCTTTCTTTCTCTTACTATCTCTTTCTTTCTCTTACTCTCTCTCTCTCTCTCTCTCTCTCTCTCTCTCTCTCTCTCTCTCTCTCTCTCTCTCTCTCTCTCTCTCTCTCTCTCTCTCTCTCTCTCTCCCTATCCCTCTTCCTCTCCCTATCCCTCTCTCTCCCTCTCTCTCCCTATCCCTCCCTCTCCCTATCCCTCCCTCTCCCTATCCCTCCCTCTCCCTCTCCCTCCCTCTCCCTCTCCCTCTCCCTCTCCCTCTCCCTCTCCCTCCCCCTCCCATCCCTCTCCCTTCCTCACTCTTTCTCTCTTTCTAACCCTAAACCACAATGTTTTTTTTAGTGTTGTTTTAAAGGTCTAGTTGTAGCGAAGGGGTTCGGGGTGATTTTGTGGTGAAGTGTCGACGAGGTTGAGAAGCGTCGTCGTCGTCGTTGAGTTACTCGTGGGCGCCTTTGTTGGGTGTCTTATACGGGCGTGAGGGTGGTGCGGGTTCAGAGGGAGGGGAAGAGGAAGAGAGAGAGGGGGAGGAGAGGAGGAGGTGGAGGAGGAAAGAAGAAGAAAGAGAAGAGAGAGAGGGGGAGTGAAAGGAGAGGAAGAGGAGGGGGAAGAAAGGAGAGGGGGAAGAAATGGAGACAGAGGGGCAGAAAGGAGAGGAGGAGAGAGGGGGGAAGAAAAGGAGAGAGTGGAGGAGAAGAACAAGAAAGTGAACAAGAAAAGGGGAATAGATAGGAAGAAGAAGAAGGAAGAGCAGCGAGACCCGTGAAATTGAAGGGCTGCGGGACGTCGGGCGAGGCTGCGAGGAAGGGCGGGCGGGCGGGCGGCGGGAGGAGAGGAGAGGAGAGGAGAGGGGAGAGGGAGGCGAGAGAGCGAAAGTCCGCGTCCTTGGAGGTCCCTGCCGATGGCGCCCGGAGATACCGTCGCGGCTTGACCCTCCGCTCTCGCCTCTTGACCCCCCGGTACTCCTCCGGGAACGAGAAAGGTCGAACTATTTTGGGTTTATTTACGCGAGACGGACGTCAAGTGCGCGTCGATCGGCATGGAAGATAGATAAAGTAGGCAGATAAACGGAGAAATAGACGAATGAATGAATGAGAGAAGAGATAATCGCCGGGAAAGGTCAGGCTGGGGACGGCAGGGAGAGGAACCCCCCCCCCCCCCCCCCCCCCCGCCGGCGTCGAGGGGAGTGTGTGGAATGACAGGT
>NC_091563.1:40933209-40958209 GCF_042767895.1 Penaeus vannamei | reverse complement strand
CTCCACCCCCTCCCTCAGCAACGCGAGGAGGTGGAGTGACAGTCTCGAGGGTGATGTATGCGGGGCTGTTGTTAAGTCGTAGGTTCATAGGGCTTGTTGGCGAGAGGTTGAAGGCGCGGGACTCGAGGCGGTGTTTGCAGATGGTCTTTCTCGTCCTCGCGTGTGATGTCGTGGTTGGTTGGTCTGTATTTTGGTTATCTTGGGATGGTCGTGGAGGGAGGTGTTTGGCCATGGTTATTCTCTTATCCCCCCCCCCTCCCCCCGCTGGCTAATAGTTCTATGCATGTACCCCCGTTCCCCTTCCCTCTTCCCCTGTCCCACTTGCCACTCTCTCCCCCTTTCCCCTCTCTTCCCTCCCCCACCTCCCTCTTCCCCCTCTCCCACCTTCCCCCCTTTCCCCTCTCTTCCACTCTCTCCCTTCCCCTCTCTTCCCCTCTCCCCTTCCCCTCTCTTCCCCTCTCCCCTTCCCCCTCTCTCTCCCCCTTTCCCCTCTCTCCTCATCTCCCCCTCTCCCCCCTCCCCGCCAGCATCTGCCCTCTGCATGGCTCAGAGGCAATCATGCAAAGGAGAGTCGGTGCCCTTCGGTATGTGGCGTGCCTGCCCGCCTGGCGTCTTCATGACTGCGTGTAAGTGGAGCCAATTAGAGGGCGGCGCGTGCGAGGTGCCCCAGGGAGAGAGAGGACGTCGGCCAGCGAGGGAGGACGTCGGCCAGGGAGGGAGGACGTCGGATAGGGAGAGAGGACGTCGGGCGGGGAGAGAGGACGTCGGGCGGGGAGGGAGGACGTCGGCCAGGGAGGGAGGACGTCGGACAGGGAGGGAGGACGTCGGCCGGGGAGGGAGGGCGTCGGCCAGGGAGGGAGGACGTCGGACAGGGAGGGAGGACGTCGGCCGGGGAGGGAGGACGTCGGGCGGGGAGAGAGGACGTCGGCCAGGGAGGGAGGACGTCGGACAGGGAGGGAGGACGTCGGGCGGGGAGGGAGGACGTCGGCCAGGGAGGGAGGACGTCGGACAGGGAGGGAGGACGTCGGGCGGGGAGGGAGGACGTCGGGCGGGGAGGGAGGACGTCGGACAGGGAGGTAGGACGTCGGATAGGGAGGGAGGACGTCGGACAGGGAGAGAGGACGTCGGATAGGGAGAGAGGACGTCGGCCAGGGAGGGAGGACGTCGGCCGGGGAGGGAGGACGTCGGCCAGGGAAGGAGGACGTCGGGCGGGGAGGGAGGACGTCGGACAGGGAGGGAGGACGTCGGGCGGGGAGGGAGGACGTCGGGCGGGGAGGGAGGACGTCGGGCGGGGAGGGAGGACGTCGGGCGGGGAAGGAGGACGTCGGCCAGGGAGGGAGGACGTCGGCCAGGGAGGGAGGACGTCGGGCGGGGAGGGAGGACGTCGGCCAGGGAGAGAGGACGTCGGCCAGGGAGGGAGGACGTCGGCCAGGGAGAGAGGACGCCGGGCAGGGAGGGAGGACGTCGGCCAGGGAAGGAGGACGTCGGCCGGGGAGGGAGGACGTCGGCCAGGGAGGGAGGACATCGGCCGGGGAGGGAGGACGTCGGCCGGGGAGGGAGGACGTCGGCCAGGGAGGGAGGACGTCGGCCAGCGAGGGACGACGTCGGCCAGGGAGAGAGGACGTCTGGCAGGATCTGAGCGCCCTCACGCCCGCATCAGGCCCGCGCACTTAAGGGGCGAAGGAGGAGGTTAACAAACAGGCGGGGTGTGTTTGTGCGTGTGTGCGCGGACGCGTGAAGAAGGGCGCCCGGAGTGTCGGGACGGGGATGACACGCGGTCCCGGGCGGGTTAGGGGTGACAGGGGGCGGTTAGGGGTGACAAGGGGCGGTTAGGGGTGACAGGGGGCGGTTAGGGATGACAAGGGGCGGTTAGGGATGACAGGGGGCGGTTAGGGGTGACAAGGGGCGGTTAGGGATGACAGGGGGCGGTTAGGGATGACAGGGGGATGTTAGGGGTGACAGGGGGCGGTTAGGGATGACAAGGGGCGGTTAGGGATGACAGGGGGATGTTAGGGGTGACAGGGGGCGGTTAGGGATGACAGGGGGCGGTTAGGGATGACAGGGGGATGTTAGGGGTGACAGGGGGCGGTTAGGGATGACAAGGGGCGGCTCGGATCGTCGCAGAAACTCACCACTCCTGACGAGAGTCCAGCTCCGGCAGCGTGTGGGGAGCCAAGCGATAAATGAGTGGAGTTCCGAGGGGTTGGTGATGCGGTTACTGCGTAGGGGATGCCTGCCAGAGGGAGGGAGGGGGGTTGACGCGTCCTCTTCTTCTTTAAGCGTTTTTTTTTTTTATTACACACACGCACACGCACACGCGCACACGCACACGCACACGCACACGCACACGCACACGCACACGCACACACACACACACACACACACACACACACACACACACACACACACACACACACACACACACACACTTCTTTATGCATTTTGTAGATAAGGCGTTTGTCACCCGATTAGGCATAGGAATGTCACACCTCCTGAAGAGAAGTGTCTTGGTTTTGAGGAATGTAAATGTTTATTGATCAAAGATGGTTTGAGGCAATACAGAGCTGTGTGCTTTTCGGGGGATTCGGAGGTAAAATCCAGACCGTACGGATTCCGGCGATTAGAATGGAAGAAATACAAGGTTTGAGGTGAAAAGATAGATATTTATAATGGAAAGAATAGATGGTTTAATTGGAAAAATAGAAGGTTAGAATCGAATATATATAGATATTTATGATTGAAAAACGGTTAGAAAAAGAAAATAAAGATTTTAACGTATTTAATTTGAACATATTTTCAACATCGACGCTCTTTACTTGTACGTACGCAATTTTACCCCCAAAGAAAAGTCCCCTCCCCTGTGGTGCCACCGGGGCCAAGGTCGCCTCGTCCAGCCACGGGGACCATATTGCCAGGCGAAGGGGGGCGGGAGACTGATGGTGACGCCACGCCCCCCTTTCCTTTCGCTGGAACCGCCCTCCGCCGCGTCAGAAGGAAGGAACGGTCCTTAGTCCTTCCTCAGGTATGCAGATGATGTCATGTAGTCCTGCGGGAGAAATCCCGTGGTTCTTCCTGAGATATGCGGAAGAAATCCCTTTGTCCTTCCGTAGATGTGTAGAAATCGTTGGTCTTTTCTCGGATATGCAGATGAGGGCCAATAGTCCTGCCTCAGATATGCAGAAGAAAATCCTATAGGGCTTCCTTAGACATTCAGATGAAATCCCTTTATCCTGCCCTAGATATGCATAAGAAATCCTTTCGTCCTCACAGATATGCATAAGAAATCATTTCGTCCTCTCACAGAAATGCAAAAGAAATCCCATAGACCTGCCTTAGATGTGCAGAAAAAATCCCTTTGTCCTTCCCTAGATATGCAGAAGAAATCCCTTTGTCCTGCCCTAGATATGCAGAAGAAATCCCTTTGTCCTGCCCTAGATATGCAGAAGAAATCCCTTTGTCCTGCCTTAGATATGCAGATGAAATCCCATAGGCATTCCTTAGATATTCATATGAAATCCCTTTGTCCTGCCCTAGATATGCAAAAGAAATCCCTTTGTCCTTCCCTAGATATGCAGAAGAAATCCCTTTGTCCTGCCCTAGATATGCAGAAGAAATCCCTTTGTCCTGCCCTAGATATGCAGAAGAAATCCCTTTGTCCTGCCCTAGATATGCAGAAGAAATCCCTTTGTCCTGCCCTAGATATGCAAAAGAAATCCCTTTGTCCTTCCCTAGATATGCAGAAGAAATCCCTTTGTCCTGCCCTAGATATGCAAAAGAAATCCCTTTGTCCTTCCCTAGATATGCAGAAGAAATCCCTTTGTCCTGCCCTAGATATGCAGAAGAAATCCCTTTGTCCTGCCCTAGATATGCAAAAGAAATCCCTTTGTCCTTCCCTAGATATGCAGAAGAAATCCCTTTGTCCTGCCCTAGATATGCAGAAGAAATCCCTTTGTCCTGCCCTAGATATGCAAAAGAAATCCCTTTGTCCTTCCCTAGATATGCAAAAGAAATCCCTTTGTCCTGCCCTAGATATGCAGAAGAAATCCCTTTGTCCTGCCCTAGATATGCAGAAGAAATCCCTTTGTCCTGCCCTAGATATGCAAAAGAAATCCCTTTGTCCTTCCCTAGATATGCAAAAGAAATCCCTTTGTCCTGCCCTAGATATGCAGAAGAAATCCCTTTGTCCTGCCCTAGATATGCAAAAGAAATCCCTTTGTCCTTCCCTAGATATGCAGAAGAAATCCCTTTGTCCTGCCCTAGATATGCAAAAGAAATCCCTTTGTCCTTCCCTAGATATGCAGAAGAAATCCCTTTGTCCTGCCCTAGATATGCAGAAGAAATCCCTTTGTCCTGCCCTAGATATGCAAAAGAAATCCCTTTGTCCTTCCCTAGATATGCAGAAGAAATCCCTTTGTCCTGCCCTAGATATGCAAAAGAAATCCCTTTGTCCTTCCCTAGATATGCAGAAGAAATCCCTTTGTCCTGCCCTAGATATGCAGAAGAAATCCCTTTGTCCTGCCCTAGATATGCAAAAGAAATCCCTTTGTCCTTCCCTAGATATGCAGAAGAAATCCCTTTGTCCTGCCCTAGATATGCAGAAGAAATCCCTTTGTCCTGCCCTAGATATGCAAAAGAAATCCCTTTGTCCTTCCCTAGATATGCAAAAGAAATCCCTTTGTCCTGCCCTAGATATGCAGAAGAAATCCCTTTGTCCTGCCCTAGATATGCAAAAGAAATCCCTTTGTCCTGCCCTAGATATGCAAAAGAAATCCCTTTGTCCTTCCCTAGATATGCAAAAGAAATCCCTTTGTCCTGCCCTAGATATGCAGAAGAAATCCCTTTGTCCTGCCCTAGATATGCAGAAGAAATCCCTTTGTCCTGCCCTAGATATGCAAAAGAAATCCCTTTGTCCTTCCCTAGATATGCAGAAGAAATCCCTTTGTCCTGCCCTAGATATGCAGAAGAAATCCCTTTGTCCTGCCCTAGATATGCAAAAGAAATCCCTTTGTCCTTCCCTAGATATGCAGAAGAAATCCCTTTGTCCTGCCCTAGATATGCAAAAGAAATCCCTTTGTCCTTCCCTAGATATGCAGAAGAAATCCCTTTGTCCTGCCCTAGATATGCAGAAGAAATCCCTTTGTCCTGCCCTAGATATGCAAAAGAAATCCCTTTGTCCTTCCCTAGATATGCAAAAGAAATCCCTTTGTCCTGCCCTAGATATGCAGAAGAAATCCCTTTGTCCTGCCCTAGATATGCAGAAGAAATCCTTTCGTCCTCACAGATATGCAGAAGAAATCCCATAGACCTGCCTTGGATATGCAAATGAAATCCCTTTGTCCTTCCTTAGATATGTAGGAGAAATACTTTGTTACTCCGTGAAGATGCGGGTGGAATCCTCTGTGCAGTGTAGGATGGAGGCGTTTGTTATCTTTTATTATCATTTATTTTTTATCTTCTAAAAAACGGGTTTGATCTTTTTAGTTATGGTAGACGGGGGTGTTTGTCTCTGTCTCTCTCTCTCTCTCTCTCTCTCTCTCTCTCTCTCTCTCTCTCTCTCTCTCTCTCTCTCTCTCTCTCTCTCTCTCTCTCTCTCTCTCTCTCTCTCTCTCTCTCCTCCCTCCCTTCCTCCCTTCCTTCCTCCCTCCTTCCTCCCTCCCTCCCTCCCTCCCTCCCTCCCTCCCTCCCTCCCTTCCTCCCTTCTTCCCTCCTCCCTCCCTCCTTCCCTCCCTCCTTCCCTCCCTCCTTCCCTCCCTCTCTCTCAGGCAAACGCAGATACACAGGATGAATATTCAGCTTGAGATCGCTCAGGCGTCGGGTTACACGGGGTTTTAAAAGGCGCGGTACGTAGGCCTATGCGACGCGTGGTGCCATAGAGCGGAGGGTACACTCGGGGGGGGGGGGGAGTTCCCACGCCTATTCGTTAGCGTCTCCGGTGTCTCTGGTTCCCTTCGCTGTAGATTTTTTTCCGATAAAGGAGGTTATTAAAGGTATTCTGGTTGTTATGGTGGGTTTGATCTCCTGTTGAAAATATATGATGTTAAGAAAAGAATGATAAGAAATAATGATATTAATAAAGGAATGATAAAGAATGATAGTATTAATAAAAGAATGATAACAAAATAATTATATTAATTAAAGAATGATAAAAAAAATTATAATATTAATAAAATAATGATAAAAAATGATCATATTGATAAGAAATTATACAAAATAATAGTATTAATAAAAGAATGATAAAAAATGATAATATTAATAAAGGAATGATAAAAGATAATAATATTAATAAAAGAATAAAAACGATCAAAAATGATGAAATTAGTATAGCGCACAGGTGAAAAGAAGCGACGCATCTCGCACGAACATCCTTTTTTTCAAGTGTCTGACGTAGGCGATCCCCGTATGCAAACGACCCCCAGCAGGCCGTTCCGAGCGTCGTCGGAGCGTCGTCGTCGAAAGCAGGAAGTCTGCGAGCGTGCGGAGGCCGGCCAGAGATGCCAGGCGGGGCGGCGAGGGCGGCGGTGGTGGTGGCGGTGGTGGTATCGGCAGGCCAGGCACGCGCCCCCGCCACGAGCACGTTCTGTGTACATCTGTGGGGCGGTATTTTTTTTTTCTTCTTCTTCTTTTTCTTCTTTTTCTTTTTCTTTTTCTTTTTTCTTTCTTTTTCTTTTTTTTCTTTCTTTTTCTTTTTCTTTTTCTTTTCTTTTTTTTTTGCGAGTTCCGGGCGCCGTCTCTCTCTCTCTCTCTCTCTCTCTGAGGGGGTGGTGTTGGTGCGAGGTTTGCGTGGGGTGGGGGGGGTGTCGGCGAGGGGCGTAGGGCGTAGGATAGACGGGGCGAGAATAGACGGATCGAGGATAGACGGGGGCTTTTTTTTTGCGAGTTCTGGGCGCCGTCTCTCTCTCTCTCTCTCTCTGAGGGGGTGGTGCGAGTGCGAGGTTGGGGTGGATGGAAAAGGGAAAGGAAGGGAAGGGAAAGGAAGGACAGTGAAAGGAAAGAAGAACAGTGAAAGGAAAGGAAGGGAAGGGAAAGGAAGGACAAGGAAGGGAAGGGAAAGGAAAGGAAGGGCAGGACAAGGCAGGGAAGGGAAAGGGAAGGAAGCGAGGGGCGTAGGATAGACGGGGCGAGGATAGACGGTTCGCAAGATAAGGATAAGGAGCAGAACAGCAGGCGGGGCAAGCGCGCCCGACTCGCTTCGCCTGCAAACGAGTCGCTTTCGAGCGCCAAAGCCTCTCGGCTCGGCGCGCGGGCTGTGATTTACGAGGCTGGCGGCTTGGCTTGCGTGTCGATTAGGGCGGTGACGTCACCCGATGCTGGCCCCGACCCCCCTCCCCGGTAAGGCACGCTTCCCCCCCCCCCTCCCGTAAGGCACGCTTCCCCCCGGTTAGGCACGCTTCCCCCCCCCCCCCCCCGGTAAGGCACGCTCCCCGCCCGGGTGGTATGGGGGAGGGGGTAGAGGGGGGGAGGGGGGATAGGACTCCTCCAGGTGACGCGTGGACACCGGCGGCCGCGACTTCGTGGGGGGGGATTCCGCGGCTTCGAAAGGCTACTCGACCTCCTGTCCTGAGGATGTGTCGAGAGGAGGAGCGATATCCGAAGCCTGAGAGAGATGAGGGGGGGTCGGGTCATTCGCAGCGCTGAACCCGTAACGCACGCGAATGAGGGTTCAGTACGCTTGGCTTCCCGTAACGCACGCGAATGAGGGTTCAGTACGCTTGGCTTCCCGAAACGCACGCGAATGAGGGTTCAGTACGCTTGGCTTCGGTGGATGAAGGCGTTCCTCGGGATGCGCGTGCGGGTGCTGGTCGGAGTCGGGTATCGTTCCTTTTAGCATGCATACCCCGGTAATGAAAGGACGGCATGGCAAGTACGTCTCTATTCTGGGCAAGTGTTTTTTTTTTTTGTGTGTGTGTTAAATTAACGTCTCTTCGCTGTGTTTGTTGGCGTGGACACCTGGCGCGGGCGTGCGAGCGGGCGTGCGGGCGGGCGGGCTGTGCAAGGTGCGGGAGGCTCGGTCGGCCGCCTCGCTTTTCCTTCCTGCTCTCGCGCCCATCTCCGCGGCGCCCGGGAACCCGTTTTTCCTGGTTATTAACCCACTTGCGTTTAGACCGATTACATGTTCCGCTCCGCTCCGCTCCCTCCTTCCCCGGTTTCTATTTGATGTGTTTTTGCCCGATATTTCTCGGGTTATTTTCTATCTGGGTTGGTGTTGCTCTGCTCTCTCTCTCTCTCTCTCTCTCTCTCTCTCTCTCTCTGTCTGTCTCTGTTTCTCTGTCTGGCGGTCTCTTTCTTCTCTCTTTCTCGCTTTCTTTTTCTCTCTCTGTCTGTCTCTCATTCTCTTTCTCGCTTTCTTTTTGTCTCTCTGTCTGTCTCTCATTCTCTTTACTCGCATTATTTCTCTGTCTGTCGGTCTCTGCCTTTCTTTTCTCTCTCTCTCTCTCTCTCTCTCTCTCTCTCTCTCTCTCTCTCTCTCTCTCTCTCTCTCTCTCTCTCTCTCTCTCTCTCTCTCTCTCTCTCTCTCTCTCTCTCCCTCTCCCTCCGTCTCCCTCCCTCTCCCTCACTCTCCCTCCCTCTCTCCCTCTCGCCCCCCTCTCTCTCTCTCTTTCTTTCTCTTTCTCTTTCTCTCTCTGTCTGTGAAACACTTTGGGGATTTAATTTAACTATACTAATAGCAGTGCTCATTATTTGGCTTAGTGTAAAGCTACGGTCACACTAGTCCTCTCTGTCATGGGAACCTTGGACAGCCTCGTCGGAGTCGGATCAGCTGACCGATCAGAGGCTGTAGCTGGCCATGACTGCGGCGAGGCTGTCTGTGGATTCCAGGACAGGGAAGACTTGTGTGAGCCTAGCTTAAAAGATACACGTACATTGTGGTGTGTTCTTAAGTATAGGTACGCGTGTGATACATGGCAGGATATTTACCATAGGCACGTGATACCTGACATATCCCTGAAGACGTGTGATCTTAAGTGTGTATATAGATGTGATACTTGGTAGGGTATTAGCATAAACACGTGATACCTGACGGAACCCTGAACATAAGGGAAGGGCCCGAGGGAGTCGTGTGTCAGGGAAAGCGAGAAGGGAAGGGAGGACAGATTGGAGATAAAGTCAGGGGTAGGAAGTGCGGGGAGAGGGAGGGAAGGGAAGGGAGAGGAAGGGCAGGGAAGGGAAAGGAAGGAAAGAAAGGGAAGGGGAAGGAAAGGAAGGGAAGGGAAGGGAAGGGAAGGAAGGAAGGGAAGGGAAGGGAAGGAAGGGGAAAGGAAAGGAAGGGCAGGGAAGGGAAGAGAAGGGAAGGAAAGGAAAGTGTAGGGAAAGGAAGGAAAGGAAAGTGTAGGGAAAGGAAGGGCAAAGAAGTGAAAGGAAAAGAAGGGCAGGGAAGCGAAGGAAAGGAAGGACAGGGATAGACAGGGAAGGGTCACCGTGGTCAGATAACGACATTCGGATGTCCCTTTCTCGCCCTGGGCAGGCCACCGTCCCAGGGGCTGGCCATTGTTGTGTCTACATTGCGGGGGAGAGGACTGTGCTTTCGTCGGCCATTATGCTAGATTCTATCGGGCCGGGGATGGGGTGGAGGGGGGGGAGGAAGGGGAGTGCGTAAGCCTAGATCACGGATATAAACCTGCCTGTGTTGGGGTCAGGGCGTGGGTGAGAGTGCGGCGAGCCCCGAGGGATGGGTTAAGTGTGTCGCGGGAGGAAGACGGTCAGGAACAGTGTGCCGGGAAGGGAGGGGGAGAGGGGGAGAGGGGAGAGGGGGAGAGGGGAGGGGAGGTAAGTGTCTGTTAAATCTCACCTGTTTATTGACCTCATACTGACCCCAAACTGACCTCAAACTTGACCTCGTGTTGACGGCGATGGCGGGATGGATACGGAGAGAGACAGAGACAGAGACAGAGACAGAGACAGAGACAGAGACAGAGACAGAGACAGAGACAGAGACAGAGACAGAGACAGAGACAGAGACAGAGACAGAGACAGAGACAGAGACAGAGACAGAGACAGAGACAGAGACAGAGACAGAGACAGAGACAGAGACAGAGACAGAGACAGAGACAGAGACAGAGACAGAGACAGAGACAGAGACAGAGACAGAGAGAGAGAGAGAGAGAGAGAGAGAGAGAGAGAGAGAGAGAGAGAGAGAGAGAGAGAGAGAGAGAGAGAGAGAGAGAGAGAGAGAGAGAGAGGGAAAGAGAGGGAGAGGGAAAGAGAGAGAGAGGGAGAGGGAGAGGAGAGGGAGAGGGAGAGGGAGAGGGAGAGGGAGAGGGAGAGGAGGGAGAGGAGAGGAGAGGGAGAGGGAGAGGGAGAGGGAGAGGGAGAGGAGAGAGGAGAGGGAGAGGGAGAGGGAGAGGGAGAGAGAGAGAGAGAGAGAGAGAGAGAGAGAGAGAGAGAGAGAGAGAGAGAGAGAGAGAGAGAGAGAGAGAGAGAGAGAGAGAGAGAGAGAGAGAGAGAGAGAGAGAGAGAGAGAGAGAGAGAGAGAGAGAGAAAGAAAGAAAGAGAGTAAGAGCCGTCGTTTTATACTTCGCGTAGGGACTCTCCTCAGCGAGTGGGTCACCCTGGCCCTACGGAACCCTTACCTACCCTGCGACCTTGATCCCTCGCCCTCCTCCGCCCGGGCCTCGCACACCTGTTGCCCTCGCCTTCTGCTGCGTCTGTGTCGGCAGGTGTTCGCGCTGGCTGCCTGGTGGAAGTGGAGGTGGAGGTGGAGGTGGAGGTGGAGGTGGAGGTGGAGGTGGAGGTGGAGGTGGAGGTGGAGGTGGAGGTGGAGGTGGAGGTGGAGGTGGAGGTGGAGGTGGAGGTGGAGGTGGAGGTGGAGGTGGAGGTGGAGGTGGAGGTGGAGGTGGAGGTGGAGGTGGAGGAGGAGGAGGGGGGGGAGGAGGAGGAGGAGGAGGAGGAGGAGGAGGAGGAGGAGGAGGAGGAGGATGCGGTTTTTATGGTGGACTTTTACGTGGGAACTCTGGGTAGGATGTTGCGGCTGGTCTTGGGGTGGTGTGAAGAGGAAGTCGTGGGTGTTATTTGTGATTATCGGGAATGAAAACTCTTTCTTTCTCTTTCTCTGTCTCTTTCTTTCTCTTTCTCTGTCTCTTTCTTTCTCTTTCTCTGTCTCTCTCTCTCTCTCTCTCTCTCTCTCTCTCTCTCTCTCTCTCTCTCTCTCTCTCTCTCTCTCTCTCACTCTCTCTCTCTCTCTCTCTCTCTCTCTCTCTCTGTCTCTCTGTCTCTCTGCCTCTCTCCCTCCCTCCCTCCCTCACTCCCACCCTCCCTCCCTCCCTCCCTACCTCCCCCCCTCTCTCTCTCTCCCCCCCTCCCTCCCTCCCCCCTCTCCCTCTCCCTCTCCCTCTCCATCCCTCCTTCCTTCCTTCCTTCCTTCCTTCCTTCCTTCCTTCCTTCCCTCCCTCTCTCTCCATCCCTCTCCACCCCCCCTCTTTGGTCCTGCCTTCCCGATCTCGCAATGGCCTCTGCACGTTGCTCTGCGCCGCCGTTCCGCGTGGCGGCGGCGCGGGAGGCTTTCTCCGCCCTTGCGCGCGCGGAGGCAGGCGTGACTGGGGCGCTGGGTGCTTGGGCGCGCGCGTCGTCGGTCGGGGTGCGTTGCGCTCGCCCGGGGGAACGGAATCTGCAGCGCGTAGTTCCTCCCTTCCCCCCCTCCCCCGAGAGAGAACGAGCGGCGCGGAACGCAGAGGGTCTCCCCTTCCACACCCCCACCACCTCGGCGTAGGGTTTTTCTGCGTGCTTTCCAGCTCCGCTTTGGGGCGAAAGGGAGATCGGGGGGGGGGGGGGGGTCGGAACATAGGAGCGTCCACGACCAGGGGGGGGGGGTACTTTTTAGGATAGCGGCCCCCTCCCCCCAGAAGCTCCCTACCCAATTCGTCTTCCCTTTGATCGGAGTGCAAGCGCCACACGTCTTTTTACTTATTTTGTTTTATTTATTATGATTATGTTCATTTTATTTTATTTATTATTTTTTCATTTATTATTATTTTTATTATTATTTTATTCTATTTAATATTATTATTTTTATTTTATTCTATTTATTATTATTATTTTCATTTTATTTATTATCATTATTTTCATTTTATTCTATTTTTTTCATTTTATTTTATTTATTATTATTATTTTCATTTTATTTTATTTATTATTATTATTTTATTTTATTTCTTATTATTTTCATTTTATTTTATTTATGATTATTACAATTTTATTTTATTTTGTTTATTATTATAATTTTATTTTATTTATTATAATAATTTTATTTTATTTATTATTATTATTATTTTATTTTATTTTATTGATTTTTTTTTTGGGGGGGAACTTTCTACTTCGTGGACGTGGGAATGTCCGGCGGGGAGATGACGGGGGGGATGGGGGGGGATGGCGCTATTATAATCTTGTTCCAGTCATCACACTTTGCGCCGCGTGTGTGGGTATTCATCCGTGGCGCAGATGGCACGACGCTTTTGAAGATTCGTTCGCTCTCTCTCTGTGTTTTTTTTTCTCTTTTTTTCTTTCTTTCTTTTCCTTTCTTTCTTTGTTTCTTTGTTTCTTTGTTTCTTTCTCACTCTCTCTCTCTCTGTCTCTGTCTCTCTCTGTCTCTGTCTCTCTCTGTCTCTGTCTCTCTCTGTCTCTGTCTCTGTCTCTGTCTCTGTCTCTGTCTCTGTCTCTGTCTCTGTCTCTGTCTCTGTCTCTGTCTCTCTCTCTCTCTCTCTCTCTCTCTCTCTCTCTCTCTCTCTCTCTCTCTCTCTCTCTCTCTCTCTCTCTCTCTCTCTCTCTCTCTCTCTCTCTCTCTCTCTCATGGCTATTTATTGACATATGCAAGTTAACGAGATAACAAGGGAGCAATAAACGAAAATAATAAGAATGCAAATAGAGAGAGAGAAAAATGCCGAAATAATTTCAAAACTCGTATCAGAGAAAATAGTATCTTAATATAATAATATAAAAGTATAAATATAATTAATATAATTAAGATAAAAAAAATATTATATTCAGATAATATGTTATTCTAATAGCATGTGCAACAGGGTTAATACACTGCATTGGGCAAAGTACTCGACTAATGTGCAAAATTGTATGAAGGAAATTGGATGAATAGAAATATAGAATAGAGAATAATAATTCCCCGTTACTCTTTGAACTGATATCTCCATTATCCTCACCTTATTCCTTTCTATCTTTTCTCCCACCTTCTGCTTCTTATCTTTCTATTTCCTCCTTCCTTTCTTTTCCTCCCTCTCCTCTCTTCTCTTATCCTTTCCTTTTCTCTCCTCTCCTCTCTTTCCTCCCTTTCTTAGTTCTATCCCCCAGTCTCTCTTTCCCTCTCCCTTCCACCCATCCTGTCCTCCCTCCCTCTCATCTCCCTTTCCTCCCATTCTTCCTTCTATCCCTCTATCTCTCTTCGTCGCACATTTTTTTTCCTGTCCTTTCTCTCTTCTACCCTGTTTATCTCTCCCTCCCCTGTTCGTAAGGATCGCACTGTCCTTCCCCCCTTACGTTAAATCGAGCGACCAGCTGATCCGTTTGATTATCCGGGTTTTATTAAGTTGGATGCCGTGTTCGGGTTCATTGATGTCGGGTGACTGGTGATGGACACTCGGTTCGGGGGGACCTGGCCTTATGCGGCTGCGGGGTTGGGGTTCCGGGCTCCTCTGTCTCTCTCTCTCTCTCTCTCTCTCTCTCTGTTGGTTTGTCTGTGTCTGTGTCTGTGTCTTCTTTTTATCTTTTTCTTTTTCTTTCTTTCTCTCTTTCTCTCTGTCCCTCCCTCCCTCCTCCCTCCTCCCCTCCTCCCCTCCGTCCCTCCCTCCTCCCTCCTCCCTCCGTCCCTCCCTCCTCCCTCCGTCCCTCCCTCCTCCCTCCGTCCCTCTCTCCTTTTCTCCTCCCCTCCCTCCCTCTCCTATGTGACGGATCCCAGCCCCCTTCCCCTTCGACGTCGGCGGAGGTCCGTCCGCGTCTTGGGCAGCGTGGCCACGAGGTCCCCCTCCCCCCCTCGCGCTCATTAAGACGCTCTCCCTCCCTTTCCGAGACGCGCTCATTAAGTCGCTCTCCCTCGTGATTAGGCGCGATTAGGGTCTCGCATCCTCAGATGGTTGCGGTGGGTGCCAGCTGGTGTTGAGTCTCGCCCGGGCTGGCGAAGGCGGTGTCGCCGGGTGCCTCTCGCGGTGCCAGTCGCGGCGCCGCTCGGTGGGCGTGCTCGGGCGTGGTGTGGGGGTTTGGGGTTTGGGGTCTCTCGGTTGGGGGTGGGGGTGGGATGGGTCGGGAGGGGGGCTTTTTTTTTTTTTTTAGGGGAGGGAGTGATGCTTGGTGGATTGGGGTGTTTTTTTTTCTTTCTCTCTTCCTCCTTTTCCTTTTCTCTTTCTCTTTCTTTCCTTCTTTCTCTCTTTCTTTCTTTCTTTCCTTCTTTCTCTCTTTATTTCTTTCTCTTTCTCTCTTTCTCTTTCTCTTTCTCTTTCTCTTTCTCTCTCTCTCTCTCTCTCTCTCTCTCTCTCTCTCTCTCTCTCTCTCTCTCTCTCTCTCTCTCTCTCTCTCTCTCTCTCTCTCTCTCTCTCTCTCTCTCTCTCTCTCTCTCTCTCTCTCTCTCTCTCTATATATATATATATATATATATATATATATATATATATATATATTATCTTTCTCTTTCTCACTCACTCTCTCACTCTCTCACTTTTTTATGCCATCGCGGGATTGTTGTCTCGACTTCTTCCCGGACAAGTGCAGCGCGATCGAGGCCCGGGGATCGAGGCGGAAGTCCCTCGCGTCAGATATGCAAGATTCGGGGACCTTAAGAGGACCTTAGACGGCGCCGCGAGTCGATAGTGTCAGCCCGGTTGACAGTCAGCTGGGTGTGGGGGGGTCCTGGGGGTGGGGGTGGGGTTGGGGGGTGGGGGAGGGTAGGGGAGTGGGGGGTAGGGGTGGTGGGATGACTCACCTGGGTTCTCCCGATCTGGTTTGGTCGGGTCGTCGCTTCGGTCTCTCTGTGGTTGTTCTAGATTTTCTTCCTTTCCTGCTACTTTTCTTTAGTCCCTCCTGTGTTTTATTTGTTGCGTCCCTCATTTTTCTTTCTGCTCTTCCTTTTTGCCGCCTCCTCCTCCTCCTACCGTTTGTTTCTTTTGCTGTTCTCCCTCCCTCTCTCTCTCTCCCATCTCTCCTCTTCTCCTCCACCTACTACCCCTACTGTTTCTTTCCGCCGTCCCTCTCCTTCTCTCCTCTTCTCCTCCACCTCCTCCTCCTCTCCCTCCCCCCTACCGTTTATTTCTTCCGCCGCTCTCCCTCTCTTCACCCTTCCCCCCTCCTCCGCAGAGACTCCCCCCACCCCCACGGCAGATAGATAGAAAGATAGATATATAGTTAAATAGATAGATAAATAAATGAGAGAGAGAGAGAGATGGAGAGAGAGAGATGGAGAGAGAGAGAGAGAGAGAGAGAGAAGCTTTCCCTCGATCTCCGCAAATCCCCCCAGCAGGGCAGCCAGCGTCTCCCGGGCGGCGAGGGGGGGCGAGGTGGAGGCGTGGGCGGCGCGGGCGGCGCGGGCGGGATCCCTGACGCCGGGTACAGGACGGTCGACAATTAGTGTAATTAGTGTAATTACGGCGGCATCCAATTTATTTTTATTTATTTTATTTTTTTTTGACCGTTGATGAGGTCATGTTGCCCGGAGCGAGGGGGAGTGCGCGGGCGTGCGGGCGGGCGCCTCGCCTTACCTCCCCCGGTTCGCAGATACGTTCGGGCGTGGGAGTCGGGATAGGTTGACTTAGGTCGCGGGATGAGGAACGTCTGGAGGGGGGTGGGGAGGCTGGTGCTACGAGCCGACTTCATGCCGTTGCGAGACTTGATAGCTCGTACCACAAAGTCGGTGGGTCACGACTCGCCCGGTCGGGAGTCAAGAATCGGGAGTCGGGAATGAGTGTGCGAGTCGAGAGTCGGAAGTCGGGAGTTGGGAGTCAGGATTCGGAAGTCGGGAATCGGGAGTCGGGAGTGAGTGTGCGAGTCGGCGTGGAGGACGGTGAGGCTTTCTCGGGCCTTCGCGTCGCGTCCTCGGTCCGATCGGCGGTCGTGGCGGCCGAATGCCGGCGGTGCCTCTGGGGCGGGGGAGCCGAGCCGGATGCGAGGGGGGGGGGGGCACTCTCTCTCTCTCTCTGTCTCTCTCTCTCTCTCTCTCTCTCTCTCTCTCTCTCTCTCTCTCTCTCTCTCTCTCTCTCTCTCTCTCGCTCTCGCTCTCGCTCTCGCTCTCTCTCTCTCTCTCTCTCTCTCTCTCTCTCTCTCTCTCTCTCTCGCTCTCGCTCTCGTCTCTCTCTCTCTCTCTCTCTCTCTCTCTCTCTCTCTCTCTCTCTCTCTCTCTCTCTCTCTCTCTCTCTCTCTCTCTCTCTCTCTCTCTCTCTCTCTCTCTCTCTCTCTTCTGTCTTTCTTTTTTCTCTCTCTCTCTCTCTCTCTCTCTCTCTCTCTCTCTCTCTCTCTCTCTCTCTCTCTCTCTCTCTCTCTCTCTCTCTCTCTCTCTCTCTCTCTCTCTTCTGTCTTTCTTTCTTTCTTTCTTTCTTTCTTTCTTTCTTTCTTTCTTTCTTTCTTTCTCTCTCTCTCTCTCTCTCTCTCTCTCTCTCTCTCTCTCTCTCTCTCTCTCTCTCTCTCTCTCTCTCTCTCTATATATATATATATATATATATATATATATATATATATATATATATATATATATAGAGAGAGAGAGAGAGAGAGTTATATATATATATATATATATATATATATATATATATATATATATATATATAGAGAGAGAGAGAGAGAGAGAGAGAGAGAGAGTCACCCCCCCCCCCTACCTACCTGGTTCCGAATCGGCCAGCGCTGCCCATGAGCGCGTGCGCATTGCATGTTTATATAAGCATTTGCACATAATGAGGATCACGTGGCGGCCGCTGAGCGAGAGAGAGGGGGGGGTGGGGGGATGGGGGGGGGGGGGAACGCGGACACGCCGGAGAGAGACACTTCCTTCCGCATACCCTACGCCCGATCTCCCCGCACGCCCGCGCCCCCGCACGCCCACAAGGTCTCGGGTGGGGTGGGAGGTGGGGTAAAGGTGGGGATGGGGGAGTGGAAGGGAGGTGGAGGGGAAGGGGTAGGTTTGGTTGGAGGTGGATGGGTAGGGGAAGGTTGGGGTGGAGATGGGAAGGGGAGGTTTGGTTGGAGGAGAGGGGAGGCTGAGGTGGAGGGGAAGGTTGTGGTGGAGGTGGAGGTGGATGTGGAGGGAGGTGGAAGTGGAAGGGGAGGTTGGTGTAGAGATAGAGGTGGAGACGGAGGTGGAGGGGAAGGTTGGGGTAGAGGCGGAGATGGAGGTGAAGGTAGAAGTGGAGGTGAAGGCCGAGACGGACGGACGTGGAGATGGATAAGCGCCGCGTCCTCAACTCAGATCCACCTCATGACGTATGATTTTCCGCTTGCCTCGCCCCCCACCCCCTTCCCCCGTTCCCTTCCCCCTCCCCCTTTCCCTCCCCTTCCCTTCCCTCCCCCCTTCCCCCCTTCCCTTCCCTTCCCTTCCTTCCCACCCCCTTCCCCTCCCTTTCCCCCTCCCCCTTTCCCGCCTCTTCCCCCTCCCTTTCACTCCTCTTCCCCCTCTCCCTTTCCCTCCCCTCCCCCCCTCCCCCATCCCCCCCCCCTCATCATACCCTCCGGCACCGAATGTTTATGTTGACGTTGTCGCGGCCAAAGGGAGGTCCTTGTCGAGGGAAAATGGGCGTGTCTTAGGGAGATTTTTTTTTCTTCTTCTTCTTCTTTCTTTCTTTTCTGTTTTTCTTTTAGGAGGCTGGATGCACTTCCTTTTGAGAACTTCGGCTTTTGCGTTTGCGCGTCTGAAGGATTGGGGTGAATCTTTCAATTCGGTCCCTCTTTCTTTCTCTCTCTACCTCTCGCCCTCCCTTCCTTCCTGCCTTCCTTCCTTCCTCCCTTCCTCCCTGCCTCCCTCGTCCCCCCCCAGTGTATATTACTTCGTTGTTCGTGCGTAACGCTGTCAGGAATGATGGATAGATAGATAGATAAATAGATAGATAGATAGATGAATAGAGATAGATGAATAGATAGATAAATAGATAGATAGATAAATAGATAGATAGATAAATAGATAGATAGATTCATTCATACATTTTATGAGTGTTAGTTCATATCAAATATTCAAGTGACCGAATTTGATGTTTATATCGATCATTTCTTCGCCTCCTGCCCCCCCCCCCCCCCCGTTCCCCTCATGAGAGCGAGGCCTAGGAGTGCCACCGGGATCGCTCCCTCGGCCCCCACGCTCGCCAGGGCCACTTCCGAGTGCCAGGTCGTGATCGCCGAAGGTTGATGGGGTTAAATGACTCTCTGGTGATGGTGTTGCTCCGTGCGCTGGGGTTCTTGGCGCTGGAATGTGTTAGAGCATGTTTTTTTTCTTGTTTTTTTTATTTTATTTTATTTTTTATTTTTTATTTTTGTTAGGTATATTTGTATCATGTGTTTTTTTTCTTTTCTTTTCTTTTCTTTCTTTCTTTCTTTTTTGAGATATATTAGTTTAATGTGTTTTTTTCTTTCTTTCTTTCTTTTAGAATGTATTAGTTGCTTGTGTTTTATTTCTTTCTTTCTTTTCTTCTTTTTCCCTTTTTTAGATGAATTAGTTGCATGTGTTTTTTTTTTTCTTTCTTTTTTTATATACACAACACGGATAACAAAGAGATTGTAGAGAGTGTTCTAGGTTTGAGTGACATGGGCCGTGCGTGCGTGCGTGCGTGCGGGCGGGCGGGAGGAGAAGGAGGCGATTGGGTGTGGCCTGGCCCCTTGCCCCCCCCCCCCCCCCACCCCTCCCCCTCGATGGCCAGCCGGGAAATGTATCATCAAGACTTCCCCGGAGGCGGAGTGGACACGCCCGCACGCCCACTTTCACTGCGATGCCTCTGGTCAATCGGCATTTATTGGGGTCGCTTGAGGGAGGTCAGGGTGCCGTGAGTGGCGTGCGTTGGGCGGTGTCTTCGGGGGGGGGGGGGATGGCCATTTTCTCTGTCTCTTTATGTTTCTTCTGGCTCTGTTTCTTTTCTCTTTCTCTCTTTCTGTTTCTGTTTCTGTTTCTTTTTTTGTTTTTTGTTTTTGTTTTTGTTTTTCTCTTTCTTCTTTCTCTTTCTCTTTCTCTTTCTCTTGCTCCTTTCTCTTCTCTTCTCTTCTCTTTTCTCTTCTCTTCTCTTTCTCTTTTCTCTTCTTCTCTTCTCTTCTCTTCTCTTCTCTTCTCTTCTCTTTCTCTTTTCTTCTCTTCTCTTTTTCTCTTCTCTTCTCTTTCTCTTTTCTTCTCTTTCTCTTTTCTTCTCTTCTCTTTTCTTCTCTTCTCTTTTTCTCTTCTCTTCTCTTCTCTTCTCTTCTCTTCTCTTCTCTTCTCTTCTCTTCTCTTCTCTTCTCTTCTCTTCTCTTCTCTTCTCTTCTCTTCTCCCCATCGAATGACAGTGGCATTCCTCGGCAGTCCAACAGAGCCATGCCACACCGTGACAAAGGAGTTCGTATGACACCGTTTTCTTTTTTCTCTCTCTCTTTCTTCCTCTTCTTCCTTCTTTTTCTTCTTTTTCCTCTTCTTCTTCTTCCTTCTCTTCTTCTTCCTCTTCTTTTTCTTCTACTTCTTTCTCTTCCTCTTCTTCCTCTTCCTCCTCCTCCTCCTCCTCTTCTTCTTCTACTCCTTGTTCCTCTTCTTCTTCTTCTTCCTCTTTTTCTTCTTCTCCTTCTTCTTCTTCCACTTCTTCCTCTTCCTCCTCTTCTTCTTTTTCTCCTTCCTCTTCTTCTTTTTCTTCTTTTCCTTCCTCTTCTTCTTCTTTTTCTTCTACTTCTTCCTCCTCCTCCTCCTCCTCCTCCTCCTCCTCCTCCTCCTCCTTTTCTTATTCTTATTCTCCTTCCTCTTCTTATTCTTATTCTTTCGTCGGAGGTTCATCTGGGCCGCACGATGGCAGTGGACGCGTCATATTTGGTGTTCAGCGATACTTCGGGAATGAGCTTCGATCGGGAGCACAGGTCGTGTTGCGTTCTTCATTCTTCTTTCTTTATTTTTGTTTTTTCTTTCTTTCCTTCTTCCTTTATTTCTTTCTCACTTTCTTTCTTTCCTTCCTTCTTTCTTTCTTTTTTTTCTTCCTTTCTTTCTTCCTTTTTTCTTTCTTTCTTTATCTCTTTCTTACCTTTCTTTCATTTTTCCTTTCTTTCCTTCTTTCTTTTCTTTCCTACTTTCTCTCTTTCCTTCCTTCATCTTTGCTTTCTTTTCTTCCTTCCTTCTTTCCTTCCTCCCTTCTTTCTTTCCTTCATGGTCCGACCCAACCCGCGCGCCCGCCCGCCTCCGTGCAGCGAGAGAGAGATGGATGTCGGTGGCGCCGCGGGTCGAGCGCGGCCTTTGACGGGGGTGCAGGTGAGCGGATGGGGTAGCAGGGAGAGGAGGGGGAGGGGTGGGGGAGGAGGGGGGGGAGGGGGGGGGGGGAGAGGGAAGGAGGAAGGATGGGAGGCAAGGAGGGAGAGGGGATGCGAGGTAAGGAGGGAGGCAAGGAAGGAGCGGGAGTGAAGAGGGAAGGAGGGAGGTATGAGGGAAGGAGGAGGGATGGAAGGCAAGGAGGGAGGATGGGAGGCAAGGAGGGAGGAGGAGGGGATGGGAAGGGAGGAGGGGGGAAGGGGGATGGGAGGTAACGAGGGAGGAGGGGGGTGAGAGGGAAGGAGGGAGGCGGAGAAGCGAAGGAGGTTATCCCGCAAAAACTCGGTGACGCGCCGGGGCCGGGATGACTCACCGCGCTCCACGTGTGTGTGTTTTGGTGTTCCGTCGATTGGGGGGGGGGGGGATGGGGGCGTGGAGGAGGGCGGGCCAGTGGGCGGGGCCTGCCTTCGTTAGACGCGCTTCGGACGGGGCAGCCTCGAGCCCTCCCTCGTGTCCAGGAGGGCTTCGGGGAGGGGCGGAGGGAAGGGAAGGGAAGGAGGAGGGCGGAAGGAGGAGAGCGCTTCCCCCTCCTCCCTTCAGGAAGCGGGGAGGGGAAAAGGAGAGCCAGCGGAGGGCCACCTCCTGTTGAGCCAGAGGAGGGAAAGCGGGTCTGGTGTTTACGTCAGGAAGAGGCTTTTCATCTGTTGCATCTGATGTCCGCTGTTGGCGCTGACGACCATTGAGGGGCGCTGTCCACCGACGACCTTTCAGAGGCGGCCGATCCAGGCGGTGGTCGCGTCGAGGGCCGGCCCGGTGGAGCTAGAAACCGGCGCGGGGTTACGGCGGGACTTATTTCTTGTAGTTTATCCGAATATGATCACAGAGCCGTTTCGAAAGGCGACACCGCCCGGGTCCGGACTCTCCTGCCGCTTCCACCGCCCCGTCGTCGTCGCAGGGGCCTTCTTCTCCTTCTCCTTCTCCCACGTCTCCCACATATCCTTTTCTTATTTCTTCTACTCCACTCTTATTATTATTATTATTATTATTATTTCTTCTCTTCGTTTTCCTTCTTCTTCATCTTCTGTATCTCATCCTTCGTCTCCTCCTCTTCTTCATCCTACTCGTAATCCTCCTATTCCTCCTACTCGTACTCCTTCTTTTACTCGTACTCCTCCTCCTCCTTCCTCCTCCCTCTGCCTCTATCATCCTCTTTTTCTTATTTTTCTTTTTTTCTTTCTCTCTTCCCCTCTCTGACTCCTAATTCTGGTCCGCCTTCTCCATTTCCTTCTACATAACCCTCTCCTCCCCTTCGTGTCCCCCCCGAAAGGACCCCGGCCGTGGGAGGGGGGGGGGCGTCGCGGCGCGGGCGGCCCTCCGAGAAGGCGCTTGGGCGGCAGGTGTCGGGCGTAGTCCTAACGAGCGGCGGGAGTTGTGAGTCACCGAGGACCATACTTGGCACGCGCGGCCCTCCTTATTGCTTTCTCACGCCGCCGCCACGTCCCACGCGCCCCTCCGCTGCCCCGAACCTCCGTCAGCTGGCGGAGGAAGGGGCCGCTGTAGGATACTGTCCTTGGCGTGGGCGGGCGGGGGAGCGGCCGGAGGGAGGGACGGGGCGACGTCGGAAAGGGGCGCTCTTGTCTGGGAGTGGAAACGGACGCTTGGGAAGGGCGCTGTACGCTGCGTAACTAAGGGCTTTCGTTCTTCTAGGGAGAGAGAGAAGAAAAAAAAGAGACGGAGAAAAAAAAGAGAGAGAGAGAGAGAGAGGGATAGAGAGAGAGAGGGATAGAGAGAGAGGGATAGAGAGAGAAGGAGAAAGAGAGAGAGATAGAGAGAGAGAGAGAGAGAGAGAGAGGGAGAGAGAGAGAAGGAGAAAGAGAAAGAAAAAAGAAAAAGAGAGACTAAGACAGACACAGACACAAACAAAAACAGACAGAGAGATATAGAGACAGAGACCGAGAGAGGGAAGTGAAAGGTAATGGCTAATTTGTTGTTGTTTACCGGTTGCTGTTGCGCCATTGCAAATTCGCCACGGCGGCCCCTTCGTCGGACGCGCGCAGTTCGAGGCAGGAAAGAGCAAGAGGAGCGCGCGCCGATCCCCTCGCGTAGGGCGGACGAAAAGCGCTCCTCGATCTCCCGCTGCCGGAGAGGGTTTTTAAAAGCGGTTGCGCGATTTTAGAGGAGGGGGGAGGGGGAGGGAAGGGGGAAGGAAGGGGGAAGGGGGGTTCGTGACGCCATATCCGTTCGTCGAGATGGTTTGCCTTACGAACGAGAGGAAGCGGGAAGGGGGGAAGAGGAAGGAAGGGCGGGTGAAGGGAGGAGAAGGGAGGCGAGGCGAGGGCGGGGGAGGGACGTCGGGCGGGCTATGAGGTTGGGAGGTTGGGGAGGCAGCTTCGAAGAGGTTTTGCACGGCTGCGAGGGGGGAAGGGGAGGTTGGGGGAGGCGGAGAAGGCTCGCAAGCTGATGGGGAAGGAGCAGCTGGAGACATGACCCAGAGACGGAAAGCAGAAGAGACTGAAATCACCAACAAACAGGATACGCGCAATGTTTAAGAGTATAAAACAAGAATGAGTCTAAAGTCGGGCCGAATGTTGTTGTTTTCCTCTCCATGATTGCCTCCTCCTCCTCCTCCTTTCCTCCTCCTCCTCCTCCTTTCCTCCTCGTCCTCGTCCTCCTCCTCCTCCTCCTCCATTTCCTCCCTTTCCTCCTCCCTTTCCTCCTCCTCCCCCTCCTTTCCTCCTCCTCCTACTCCTCCTCCTCCTCCTCCTCCTCCCCCTCCTCCTCCTCCTCCAACAGCCAAAGCCGTTGACCACAAGTAGACCATATTTGGTAGTGCCACTCCAGCCAGCCAGCCCTCACGACGTCAAGGTTTATGTGTATTTGTGGGCTCTGGGCCTTTGTGTTGTCCCGCTCCTGTCACGGAGGGGGGGGGGAGCGTCCTGTAAACGTTGTTGTTGTTTAGGATGATGATGATGATGTTGTTGTTGTTGTTGTTGTTATTGCTCTTGTTGTTGGTGGTGGTGGTGGTAGTGGTGATGATGCTGTTGTTTTTGTTGTTCTTGTTGATGTTTTTGTTCTTGTTGATATTGTTTTTGTTGTTGTTGTTCTTGTTGTTGTTGTTTTTGTTGTTGTTCTTGTTAATGTTGATGGTGAGGTTGTTGTTGATGATGCTGTTGCTGTTGTTGTTTTTGTTGTTGTTGAAGATGATGATGTTGATGTTGATGACGATGCTGTTGTTGTTGCTGGTGGTTGCGTTGTCGGATGTGTGTGTACAGTGTCTACGGATGATTACTTTTCCTAAAGACTGCGGTATTGTGGGGTGGTTGGGGAGAGGCGCCGTTCTTTAACCTTGCATTTAAAGTTGTTGTTATTGTTTATATTTTTCTTGATGTGGCGGCGACGAAGACCCAGCTACACAGCCTTCGCAGGCCAGGCAAACTGCTTTTTCTTTTTTCTTCTTCTTCTTTTTTTCTTTTTGTGTCGCCTTCTGTTGAGTCTGCAATGCCGTGTTTATGGGACCACTTCGTAATATTTTCCAGCCAAGCCGGGCGATCTACCACGGACCAGGAAGCAGCTTCGCAAGTTTTTATTTCTACGAATACTTGCGTGAGATTATTAGTCATTTCTCTGGAAGTTTCGATGGAGCGTGGGTGAGGTCTGGGCCCCGGGGGAGTAGGAGGCTGTGGGCACGGAGAGGAGTAGGTTGTGGCCTGTGGGTAGCGTGTGGTGAGTGATCGGCGATGAGATGCCCGCCTCATGAGCCCCTCGTTGTTTTCTGTGGGCCCGGGACTCGCCCACATCTCGCCCTCGTATCTCTCTTTGCGAATCTATGCGGTTTTCTCCGGTTGTAGTTTTCGTTATAAAAGTCCCTTGTGTATGCATGGGATTGGCCTTGACATTACCTTTGGGGTTAATTATCCTTTATGAGCTACCTGGTGTACCCTTACCCGGAGGCACGCGGGTCGCAACTGGCCCCTAAGGAGGCTTTTTTGTCCGTTCTGCGTCGGGGAGGAAAGACTTCGAGCTCGGGATACTGCCAGACGCTCCGCTGCGATGGGGACGCCGTGGTCCTCCTGCCGTTCCCTCGGTAAGTGTCTTGGTGGAGTCCCGCCGTTGAGGGAGGGACGCGGGCCTCCCTTCGTCCAAGAGGCGGAGGCACATCGGCAGGAGCGGCGGAGAGCGGGGCGACGTGGGCATGAGGGTGGCACACACACGTGCGGGAGGAGAGGCTTATTAGGGGTGCGAGGGGCGGCGGGCGGGCAGTGTGGTGCTGGTAAGCGACGAGTGTGGTTGTGAGCGCGGCGCGGCGTCGGCGGCGGCGGCTGCGGCAGTGGCTGCACCCAGGGCACCCAGGGAGACCCTTCAGCGCTCGCCCTGCGTCTGCCCCGTCTGCCGCTGCCGTCGTCGCTTGTCGTGCTTTCGTGTGTTCGTTGTGGTGTTCATATCGAAGGGAAAATGACGCGAAAATGTTAAGATTTGATAAAGTGGTCCTAAGGGGAGGTTGACCGCCGAGGCCTCGTTCCCTGGCGCTCGAAAAAGGTGTCGTGTCGAGATATTGCGTGCAGTGTGCTTGCCCGTGGCACTGGATTCCAGGTGGCGGGGACCAGTGCTTGGTGTTTATCTTTACGATGTTGA
>NC_091563.1:40913209-40925709 GCF_042767895.1 Penaeus vannamei | reverse complement strand
CGGCGCCCCGCCCTCGCTGCCCACGCCCGTGCCCCTCGAAACAAGCGCCCTCACACGAGTCGTTCCTCCCGGCGTCACCCACCTGCAGTCTCGATGTTGACAGTTCCCCTTCACACGAAAGCTCCGGGTGACGTCACGCCGCTGATGGGTGACGCGTGTGTTACGTGAGTCACACGCGGCCCGATCGAGTGCAGGGGAATGTCGGGGGTGGGGTGAGGGGGGGGGAGGTGCCTCTCTTGTCGCCGGGCGCTCCCCTGTGGGAAAGGGTCGGAAGGCAGGCCGAGTCCCCCAGAGGCGCCGGCCGGAGTGCGGCGGGGCGGGAAGGTCTAATGGAAGGGCCGGAGCAGGTAGGATATTAGTGCGAGTGAAGCTGTGAGTGAGGAGGGTCGGCCCTTATATGGTGTTGACGGCGACGGAGACCCCCCCTCCCCCCTTGCCCCCTGCCCCCTGCCGTCCAGACTTGCCGCCGCCTCCCTCCCACCGCCCACTCCTCGCCGCCGCCCACTCCTCGTCACCGCCTTCTCAGAGGAAAAGAAAACCGCGACACAAACAGAAACGTAAACCAAATAATGGACAGAGAGGGAGAGAGAAAAGTAGGGAAAACGAGGAGAGAAAACGATGGGGGGGAAGGAATAATGAAGAGAATGGGGGAACAGGTAGATGGGTATGGATGAGGGGGGGGGGGCACGGGACAACGACAGTCTTGCCTGTTTATGTAGATGGCAGGTCGGAAACAACGTAAGCATCGGTAAATAACGCACGGACACACTGCCATGAGTAAGCGCCAAGGGTGATATCGTGTTATTAATTATTATTGTTGTTTTGCTGTTTGTTTGTTTTGTTTTGTTTTGAATCTTGTTGTAAATATTTGTTTTAGGTTTGGAGACTTGCCGAAGAGAGGTTGTACCAAATGTATAATGGTGTATTTACACAGATTCTGTTGTCTGAATGGGGAGTTTTCGCTGTTTGGGAAAACTGTCCGTAGAAAACGGAGACTGGCTGTCGCGTTAACTAAAGAAGATTGAAACTTACCTTTTTTATCGTTTTCTTTGTGTGTCTCTGATTTCAACTTAATTCGCATGTGATATTTGGTATTGGATCGAAGTAATCTCTTTGAAATATTAGCTGAACATTTTGATTGGAAAGATTGGACGTAATGCAACCTAATTTATTCAATCCAAAGGCGTTTTTTTTTTTTTTACCACAGCTCATGTATGTATGTATGTATGTATGTATGTACGCACGCCTGGTGGAATACGCCGAGCATTCACCCACAACCCTTTTTCTTGCTTCTTCGTTGCGTCTTGTTCTTTCCTAAACACAATTGCCTTACAAAGCACAAGTCCAACATGAGAGGGGGGTAGGGTGGGTGTGAGAGAGGGGGAGAGAGGGAAAAGGGAGCGAGAAGGGGAGTTTGAGAGAGGGGAAAAAGGGATGAGAGGGAAAAGGGAGTGAGTGGGGGAGTTTGATAGAGGGAAAAGGGGATGACAGGGAGAGAGTGGGTGAGAGTGAGAAGAGAAGAGAGAGAGAGAGCTTGAGATTGAGACTAGCTGTGTGTGAGGGAGAGAGAGAGAGAGAAGAAAAAGAAAGAAAGAAAGGGGGAGAGATAAACCACTTTGTAACTCACAATTTGAGAGGATGGTGGACCAGCAAGATACAGTATACGGACAAATAGATGTGGAGATCTACAGAACAAGGAAAAATACAATAGTCCCCCCCTCTCCCTCCCCGAAAAGTTTTCTGTATACGACACCTCTGGCTCTAAAGGATCTCAAGCGGATGTTGGCTATGTGTTGGCTATACTGCAATGTTTGCAATGTTGTGGCGTATGGCCGAGCGGTGTCGAAATGGCAGTGCTTGGGTGAACGCGCTTTCCGTTTTATAATCTTGCTTCGGTTATTATTGGATGATGGTGATGATGATGCTGATGATGGTGATTAGGATGATGAAGATGATGGTAATGGTGATGATGATGAAGATGATGGTGGTGATGATGATGATGATGGTAATGGTGGTGATGATGATGGTGGTGGTGATGATGATGATGGTGGTGGTGATGATGATGATGAGGGTGATGATGATGATGATGGTAATGGTGATGATGATGAGGGTGATGACGGCGATGATGATTGGAATGCGGTTTGATGTCCCAAGAATCGTTTGATGGGCTGTGTTGAGTTCAGCATTAATTGCAGATTTTTTCGTACGCTTTGCATGCAGTAATCGCAGAAGGAAGGAACTCTGTACCGGATGCATGGCCTGTATCTTTTTCTCTTAAAGCAAGTGTAGTCTTCGTGTTCTTTTTGCTCTTATAACAAACATAGTCTTAGCAGGCACGTTCATTCTTTCGCCTCATTCCACTGAAATTAATATATATATATTTTCCATTGTTTATTCTTAGATATTTTTTTTTAGATGTTTACATGTTCTAGTTTTAAGTTTATTTTCATCAATTTTATGAACGGAGGAGGCGCGTACCCCCCCTCCCCCCCTTCCCCTCCCCCTTCTTCGCTTCTTCAGCACCTGCCTCCTTAACAGGTGGGCCACTGCATGTCACGGACCCAGGGTTGTTTGTCAGTTTTTTTGGCACTTTTGATTCGCGACCTTGGCACTGTGGGGGAAGGGGGGGAAGGGGAGGGGGAGGGAGAAAGCCGCAGGGAATAAGCCATTATGCCACGAAGCCAGGGGAGCCAGGGGGGGCCGATGGCTTCGACGCCGGGAGGGAAAGCCAGTTGACGCCGACTGGGAACACGCCACTCGGACGGCTTTTGTTTCCACGGGGGCCGAAGGGAAGGGAAGGCGTCGTTAGAAGCGCTTTTCCTTCTGTTACATTAGGCCATTTTTTCCTTATTTCCTCGCGTTTGGAATGAGCGTGGTTGGCTTTCGAGCTTTTAGGGGGCTTGTCCGTGCATGGGGATTGCGTTCCGTGGGCGGGGGTAGTTGGATGTCGGGGCGGCGAAAGGTGATCGTTCGCCGTGCGTCTCCCTGCGGGCCTTTTGATTTTAATTTCGTCGGCAGAAAAAAAAAGATAAATAGATAAACAAGTAGATAAATTAAACAAATAAATGAATGCTTGGAATGTAACTTGACCAGACTGTGCATGTTGCATGATGATAATAATTATGACGACTTTAAACTGAGCTCTATTAACGCGTGTTTCTTTTTTCCCTCCATTCCAGGTAAGAGATGCAGCGTGTGGTCGCCGCCCGCCCGCCAGGACCGCGGTGAGTACCTCGCGTCAGAGGAACTTACTCACGCCTTACTCTTGGATGTTTTTTTCAGGGGTTTACGTGTTCTAGGGTGTAAGTTTGTGCTTTGGTTAGTGCCGAACGAGCGTCGAGTATTCCGGGTCGTTCCAGGTTATTCGAGATTGTATTTTACTTGTGCTGGGGTGTTTCGTGGAGGGGGTGGGTGGTGGGCGGTGGGGTTTTTGGTGGAGGGGGGGGGGGGTGGGCGTGGACGGTGGGTGGGTGGCAGATGGCGTTTATGATCCATTTCTTCCTGGATCGCTTAGGAGATGGGGATAGGGAAGGGGGAGGGGGGGAGGGGGAGGTGTCCATTCGCCGTTTAAGTGGGCCGTTGTGGGTATTACATGGTGTGTGACTGGGGAACGGCCGGTGGACAGGTGTGTGTGTGTGTGTGTGTGTGTGTGTGTGTGTGAGAGAGAGAGAGAGAGAGAGAGAGAGAGAGAGAGAGAGAGAGAGAGAGAGAGAGAGAGAGAGAGAGAGAGAGAGAGAGAGAGAGAGAGAGAGTGCGTGCGTGTCTTTGTGTGTGTGTGTGTGTGTGTGTGTGTGTTTGAGAGAGAGAGAGAGAGAGACTGCGTGCGTGCCTTTGTGTGTGTGTGTGCGTGCGTTTGCTTGTGCGTGTGTGAATATTGTTTGATTACCACCCGGATATTACGAGGAGCGGCTGCGTGGGTGACGATTAACACGAGATAACGCCGTTCTACGAGGCCGGCCCCGTCGTAGTGAACACTCACCGCTTTCGTCGACTCCTTTCGCGTTTCTGCAACAACTTTCTTCCAATTTGCTTTCTCTCGCGGTTGGCAGCGCACGAGCCGACGCGACGCCGATGAATGCAACAATATCGGCCATTACTCTGGAGAAATTCGGGAGGACGCGAACGACCCGCCGCCCGGTCGTCGAAGGAAAGATGTTTACCGCTGTTTGTGATGTCACAGCTGATCGACCCGCATGTTTGGGGTGTCACAGCTGATCGTACCGCATGTTTAGGGTGTTACAGCTGATCGACCCGTATGTATGGGATGTCACAGCTGATCGCACCGCATGTTTGGGGTGTCACAGCTGATCGTACCGCATGTTTAGGGTGTCACAGCTGATCGTACCGCATGTTTAGGGTGTCACAGCTGATCGTACTGCATGTTTAGGGTGTCACAGCTGATCGACCCGCACGTTTGGGATGTCACAGCTGATGATCGCACCGCATCCACATGGGAAGCGGAGGGGGGGACCAAAGCACCACATAATCCTCGCCGCCGGACCGCTTCTGCCTCGGCCGATATGGTTTATGGTGTTAAATTATTCAGCAATTATACACTCGGGGCGGGGAAGGGAGGGAGGGGGGGAGGGGCTGTGGTCGAGGAGGTGGGAGAGGGGGTGAGGGGGGTGGGGGTCGAGGTGGGAGAGGGGGTGAGGGGGGTGGAGGTGGTAGGAGAGGGGGTGAGGGGCGGGGGTGGGGGTCGAGGTGGGAGAAGAGGGGGTGGGGGTCCCAGCGCTACGTGGCGGGGGCGGGGGGGGGAGGTTAATCGAGGCAGGAAGTGCGTCCAGAGCGGCGTGAGAGTGTGTGTGGCCGCGAGACGGGAGGGAGGAGAGCGCAAACAGAGCCACGGATAGAGTAGAGCCACGTACATTATGCAGACACGACCACGGACGACGGAGCGAGCGAGCGAGCGAGTCCCCCGGTCCGTGCTCCGAACTGCGCGGCCGCCTCACGTTGTGCTCACTCGCGGACCGTTTTCTATAAATACGGCAAGGGGGGGACTTGTGTGTATGTGTGTGTGTGTGTGTTTGTGTGTGTGTGTGTGTGTGTCTGTGTCTGTGTCTGTATGTGTGTGTGTATGTGTCTGTCTCTGTTGTTTTTGTATTTGTTTGTGTGTGTGTGTGTGTATGTCTGTGTGAGTGTGTGTGTAATGTGTGTGCGTGCGTGCTCCCCTGCAAGTCTTTCTTCCTTTTTTTTCCTTTTTCCCTTATTTTTTTAGCGTTCAACAATCGCGATTTGGCTTTGCGGCTCAACGTCATTGCGGCATTGCGTGGCGTGCGTGCGTGCGTGCGAGCGAGTACTTGCGGTGTGCGTGCGTTCCCTGATGGCGAGAGAGAGAGAGAGGCGCGCCGTTTCTCGCTCTCGGCCCGGGCGTCAGGGCCTCCTGGGTGGGTGTCGGAGCAAACCCGAGGGGCTGTCCTGCCGGAGACGCCTGGTGGGTGGGGGTAGGGGTGGGTTGTGGGTGGGTGGGTGGGGGCGCTGCTTGTATGTGTTTGTCTGTGTCTATGTACGTGTGTGTTTGTGTCTGTTTACGTGTGTGTGCGTGTTTGTGTATCTGTCTGTCTGTGAACGTGTTTGTGTGTTTGTGTCTGTCTGTGTACGTGTTTGTGTGTGTTTGTGTCTGTCTGTGTACGTGTGTGTTTGCGTGCGTGTGTGTCTGTGTACGTGTTTGTGTATGTGTACATCTACGCATGCACGAGCGCACGCACAAGTCCGGGCCGTTACGTGTGTTCGGGGCGTTTCCGCGTGTGTCGCCGTTTTGTTTCAAGAAGCGCGTATGGGGTTTGTTTGCTCTCGTCCGGGGGGGGGGGGGGGGAGGGAGGGGGGAGAGGGGGGGGCTCGTGGCTCGGTCTGCGTGTGCTTGCGTGTGGGAGTTAGGTATGTGTGCGCTTGCTAGTACTTTCGTGTGTGCGTGTTTGTGTGTGTGTGTGTTTGTATGTATGCATGTGCGTATGCATATTTATTCATGTATGGATGTATATAAGTGTATACATGCATGTATGTATGTGTGCGTTCGTATATTTATGTTTGTGTGAATTGCATATGACTGTTTGTGTGTGTATACTGTATGTGTGAGTGGACGCGCGCTTGTGTGTGTGTCCTTTGAGGAGTGTTATTTGTTTGCGTGCGAGCGCTTGCGTGCAGGAACGTCCGGTCGGAGTCGGAGGCAGGAGAGGAGGCCTTCTCAATAAACGTGTCACAGTAAGAAGGGAGAGAGAGAGAGAGAGAGAGAGAGAGAGAGAGAGAGAGAGAGAGAGAGAGAGAGAGAGAGAGAGAGAGAGAGAGAGAGAGAGAGAGAGAGCCCGGAAGGGGGACAGAGAGAGGCTGAGGCGGAAGGACTCGGCGTTCGCGAGGGCTGCGTATTCCCCTGCGCCCTGTGCGGCGGGGGCGGCGTGTGGCGGGACTCGCAGGGCTTCGCGGCGCAAAGGCGAGGGACGGAAGCCACTGCGGCGGGGGCGAAGGGGGCGAGTGGGCGCCAGGGAGTCCCTTCTGGCAGGAACGAAAGCGAAGGTGCGAGGCGGAGGAGGCCGCGCGGACGCCGGGCGGAGGCGCCATGGCGCGTGAGGCGGCGCGAGTTATGAGGCGGTGTAATGGCGGGGGAGGCGGTGCAGGCGCTGCGTGGTCAGTGCGGAGCAGAACGCGGTGGCGCGAGGACGGAGCCGCCGTGGGAGCGCCCGACTTGCCTGTGTGTTGTGTGGCCGCGCCGTCGGATCCTGCCTTGCTCGCGCGTCGGAGTCTCCGGGGGTTTGTAGGGCGCGGCGGGAGGCGGTTCATTGTCCTTCTCCCCGGCGGCGTCTCCGCGACGCCTCGCCAGAGGGCGCGACTTATCCCCCGTCCTGCCTGAGGCGGGAGGCTCGCGCGTATGTGGCACGGCGTAAGGCGCTTCTCCTTCGCGGAGCAAAGCGCGCTTCGTGTCGGGGGAGTGGCGCTTGAGGAGCGCCGTGGCGGCAGGAGGAAAGCCCTCGGTGCGGGAGGAGGGCTGCCCCGGCGCTGGGCGGCGGCAGTGTCTGTGATGGGCCGATTGTGATGTCGCGTTACTTGTAAAGTGCTTCGGAGTGTTGTGTATTTGAGGAGGAAAAATCCCGCCGCTGCCCTGCTTGAAGTTCCTGGCTCTCTGCGGAGGTTCGTTCCATGGACTGTCGCTTCGGAGAGCGAGCTTACGGTGCGAAGGCGGCGCGTGAGTTTTGCCTCGTTCATTCCCCGACGGCCGTGCGGCGTGCGGCGGCGAGAGGTGAAGCCCGTGCGACCCCGTGCTAGTTGCAGTGCTCGGCGCAGCCCTCGTGACACGCGGTTCCTGAGTGCCACGTGGCGCTTGGCATCGCGAGGAGCACCCCGCCGCCCCGCCGCCTCGGAGGTGACGTCGGGGTTTTCTCCGCGAGAGATTTCTCCGGGTCCCGAGGCCGGGGTGTCATGCCGCCGGCTACGTCATCGTGCGTGCCAATTCCGCTCCCCGGCGCCGCGCTCGGATCGGTAGGCACCTGCTCCCTTCCCCCTCCCCCTCCCCCCCTCTTCGCCCTTTCATTACTACTATTATTACTGATGTTATTACTACTACTACTACCCTTCCACCTCCACCGCCCTCAGACCTTTCCACACCTCCTCCTCCTCCACACCCACCTCCAAACCCTCAAACCCTTTCGCCTCCACCCCACCCTCCTCAAATCCTTCCACACCTCCTCCACCCCCTCACACCCTTCCATTCCTCCACCCCCCCCCTTTCAAACCTTCCCACCCCTCTCCCTCAGAACCCTTCCACCCCTCCCCCCTCCCCCTCAAACCCTTCCATGCCTCCACCCCTCCCCCCTTCAAACCCTTCCATCCCTCCCCCTCAAACCCTTCCACACCTACCTCCACCCCCTCACACCCTTCCATACCTCCCCCCCTCCCCCCTCCCCCTCAAACCCTTCCACGCCTCCACCTCCACCCCCCCCCCCTCCCTGCCCCATCTGTCTCTCCCCACCTGCGCCCGCGTCGAGCCTCGGGCACAAGCACCAGCGACTCTCTTTCCTTCTCTCTGTTTCCTCTCTTTCCTTCTCTCTGATTCCTCTCTTACCTTCTCTCTGTTTCCTCTCTTTCCTTCTCTCTGTTTCCTCTCTTTCCTTCTCTCTGTTTCCTCTCTTTCCTTCTCTCTGTTTCCTCCCTCTTTCCTTCTCTCTGTTTCCTATCTCTTTCCTTCTCTCTGTTCCCTCTCTTTTTCCTTCTTTCCTTCTCTCAGTTTCCTCTCTTTTTTCTCTTTCCTCCCTCTTTCCTTCTCTCTATTTCCTATCTTTCCTGCTCTGTTTCCTCTCTTTTTCCTTCTCTTTTTTCCTATTTCTTTCCATCTCTCCGTTTCCTCTCTCTTTCCTTCTTTCTGTATCTTTTTTTCGTTCACGTTCGTCCTTGGTAATCGTAGTGGCCTTTTGGGATCATTGTTTTCTTTCTTTCTCTTTCTTTCCTTCTTTCTTTCTTTCCTGCTTTCTTTCCTGCTTTCTTTCTCTTTCTTTCCTTCTCTCTTTCTTTCTCTTTCTTTCCTTCTCTCTTTCTTTAATAAATTTAGTGATTGGTTTAGAAGGGATGTTAAGGTGGGATTGTTCTGCCGGGGGGGGGGGGGGGGGTCGGTGGTGCTGGCAGGTGTGGGGGAAGGGGGGGAAGGGGGGAATGGTTAAATTAGGGGCAAGGAAAAGTAGGAGACAGGATAGTTATGGTGGTGGTAGTAGTAGTAGTAGGAATAATAGTAACAGTAGTTGTAGTTGTTGTTATTGTGGTAGTAATAGTAGTTGTGGTAATAGTTGTTGCTGTAGTAATAGTTGTAGTTGTTATAGTAATAGTTGTTGTAGTATTAGTAGTAGTTGTAGTAGTAGTAATAGAGGTAGTATTAAATGTTGTAGTAGTGATAGTAGTAATAGAGGTAGTATTAAATGTTGTAGTAGTAGTAGTAGTAATAGAGGTAGTATTAAATGTTGTAGTAGTGATAGTAGTAATAGAGGTAGTATTAAATGTTGTAGTAGTAGTAGTAGTAATAGAGGTAGTATTAAATGTTGTAGTAGTAGTAGTAGTAATAGAGGTAGTATTAAATGTAGTAGTAGTAGTAGTAGTAATAGAGGTAGTATTAAATGTAGTAGTAGTAATAGAGGTAGTATTAAATGTAGTAGTAGTAGTAGTAGTAATAGAGGTAGCATTAAATGTTGTAGTAGTAGTTGTTGTAGTAATAGTATTTGTTGTTATAGTAGTAATAGAGGTAGTAGTTGTGTTAGCAGTGAAACTGTTTCTGGTAGAGGCGGTTGTAATTACACCAGATTATTTGTCTTGCGAGCAGCACTGGCGATTTCACGGGTTACTATTTTGTTAGCATTGTCTGTCTTTTCTTTTGTTTTCTATTTATTCGGTTGTCTTAGTCTTGGTTGTGCAGACTGGAACATGTTTTTCTCCGTCGACTTCTTGATCTTTCTCCGGCCTCTTTCTTCCCTTTTCTCCGTCTCTCTTTTCCGTTTCCTTTATATTCCCCTCTTCGTCTCTTTTGCTCGTTCCCTTGTTTTTTTTTTTTCTCTGTCTCTCTGGCTCTCGTTCTCGCTCTCTCTGTCTATCTAGTATCTATCTCTCTTCCTCTTCCTCCTTCTCCTCCCTCCTCCTACCCCTCCTCTCTCCCCCTGTCCCTATCCCTCACCCTTCCCTTCCCCCTCCCTCTTCCTCACCCTCTCCTCCTCCCCCCTCCCTATCCATCAGCCTCCCCTCCCCCTCTCCCTATCCCTCAGCCTCCCCTCCTTCTCCTTCTCCCTCTCCCTCCCTCCCCTTCCCCCTCTCCCTCTCTTATCCCCTGCTCCATCAGCCCCAGACTCGTGGGGTGCGGTGAGCGAGGACTGGGCTCCGTGCGTGAGCGGCCGAGGGCTGGCCGGCCTGCGTCTCTCGAGGGGGGCTCCTGCTCGTCGTGCAGGGACGCGAGGGCTGGTCGGTGGGGGCGTCTTCTGGTTCCTCGGGGGGGGATTTGGGGGGGAGTTGTGGGCGGGGATTCATCTGGCATCCGTTGGGGATCCGTTGGCATCGTCTGGCATCCCCTGGCACCGTTTTCTTTGGCGTAGCAGGGCCCGAGGGGGAATGGTGCAGCAGCATCACGCAGGTAGCACTCCGGAGCCGGTATGGGCTGGTCGGGGGCGGCTGCTGCTCCTTCGCCTCCCCTCCACCCCCCCCACCCCCGCGGCATCTGGTGCGCTTGGGGGATTTACCGGGATGACGAAGGGCGTAACGTCATGCTAGTGTGTCACAGCGTCACAATAAGGTAACGGGGAAGGGAGAGGCGTGTGACGGGGACAGAATGGCGTGTAGGTAATCGCGGTTTTGCGCACTCCGGCGGGGCCTCCGAGAGAGAGAGCGGCGCGTCCGAGAGGCTAATATTTATGCTATTACGGGGAGCGTCGTATTACGGGACAGAAGAGCAGCATTATGATCGCCCCTTGTCTACTCCGATGGGTCTTCGAGAGAGAGAGAGAGAGAGAGCGGGGCGTCGAGAGCTCAATGATTGTGGAGTTTCGGAATTTAGTTTTCCGTCCGCCGGGTGTGCGTGCGTGCGTGCGTGCGTGGGGGCCGGCGAGGACAGTCGGAGGGGGACGCAGTGACGTGTTGCAGAGGACCGTCGCCGCCCCCGCACGCGACGGAGACTGGCGGCCAACTGCTGTCTTGTGTCATGGAGTCTCCCCTCAAGGCCTCGAGCCAGCCCCTGGATGATATGACAGTCACGTTATTTGTAATGGGCGAGAGGAGGGATTCCGTGGCGTTTATCCCCCTTCGGATTCCTGGAACGAGAGGCGCGCGATGCCGGTTTCGTGTCCGTGTAATCCAGGGAAGTCCTTCGGAAAATCGGCGCTCCTCGTCCAGGGGATCGGGGGCTGAGGGCGACGACGACGGCGGCGCAGAGGGTCGCTTTGCTCGCAGCTGGATTCCCTTCGTTCGAGAGTGCAGGAGGAGGGGGAATCAGGAGGAATCCGCCCCATGTGCTGCGCTACTCTTGGAACTTCCTGTGTTTGTATAACAGGGAAGTGCTGGCGACGTTTCCGGCCGAGGGAGTAAGTGTGCTGCCTCACGGTGGTCGCCGGGGGGAAGGCGACCCCCGGAGCTTCCTCCGAGTCTCATGCTTTGCGCAGCTCAGGCGACACACTTAATTCCATAATTCGCCGTTTGTGTGTCAGCATCCCCCCCTCCCCTCCCCTCCCCCGGTGCCCCCTGCGCTGCTCTTGTCGGGCAGAACGGCGAGGCAGCATCTCTCGCGACGGCGGCGCGGAGCTTGAGCCACTGACCCCGATGGTTAGCGGTTACCCGGATGTTATCGTTCTTTCCCGCTTTCTTGCGTTTCGCTCAGCGCGCTCGCCGTGTGGAGAGCAAACGACTCGGGAGGATAACGCACGCTTGATTACCACGACGACGACGACGACGACGCGGAAACGGACGGGCAGGCAGACCAGGGGACGGGGACGGAAAGCAACGAGCAAAAAGCCGCGATGACGAAGGGAAGAGGGAGGCTTGGAGGAGGCGGGGCGGCGTCCGTGGGAAAGGAACGGGCGCCAACTGGCACTGCGTCGCCGCCAGCAGAACCCCAGCGTGAATGCGAGCGTGTGTCGTTTCCTGTGTGCGTCGCGGTTCGGCCCAGCGTGCGTGCGCATTCCGCCCTCGTGTCCTATCGAGCGACTAATTGGCTCGTTTTTCGTCCTGCAGTTGCGCTCGTGGTGACTCCTGTCCGCCTTGCCGTTGCTCTCGTGGTGCGTCGTGTCCGCCCCGCCATTGCTCTCGTCTCGTCGTCGGAATACTCGATCCCGGGAGGGACTTCAACGCGCCGCAGGGAGGTATCGGAGGGAGAGTCGGAGAGCTGTTGTCCCCGCGAGGCTAGAGTGTATCCTGTGTCCTGTGTCCTGTGTCCTGTGTCCTGTATCCTGTGTCCTGTGTCCTGTATCCTGTGTCCTGTGTCCTGTATCCTGTGTCCTGTATCCTGTGTCCTGTGTCCTGTATCCTGTGTCCTGTGTCCTGTGTCTTTTCAAGTTAATGGGTCCGGTGCAGCAGCTGAAAAAAATGTTGATTGGGCGAGCCTCGTGCGACGGTTGGGCTCGAGAGCTAATGGGGTAATTAGTATGCATTTGTGAGGCGCCTTTCTCAAATGTGTTTAAGTCTTCATTCGGCTGACTGCAGTGATTTCTAATGCGCTTTCAGTAAATATATATTTTTTTCATATTATTTTCTCTCTCTTTGCTCATACCCCCTTTCCCTTCTCTCTCTCTCTCTCTCTCTCTCTCTCTCTCTCTCTCTCTCTCTCTCTCTCTCTCTCTCTCTCTCTCTCTCTCTCTCTCTCTCTCTCTCTCCTCTCTCCTCTCTCCTCTCTCCTCTCTCCTCTCTCCTCTCTCCTCTCTCCTCTCTCCTCTCTCCTCTCTCCGCTTTAATTCAAGGGCGAACATTAACCTTGTAATAATTAGTTGTGTTCCAGTCAATTAGTTACCTTGCGGGCTCCTGGTGAATCGTGACGTTCAAGTAATTACAGCTTT
>NC_091563.1:40893209-40905709 GCF_042767895.1 Penaeus vannamei | reverse complement strand
TCTCTGGAGAATGTATGTCTAAGGAATAATGTAAAGTCTGAATGTTGAACAATTCACCTTACCTATTGGAATTATTACATCATGCTGTTTTTTTTTTTAAGAATTGTTACAAAAGATCCTTTTTAACATCATAGGCATTAGTCAAATAGGTTCAGTCACTAGTCAGTTAGGGAAGCCAGTGGAAGAAATTTTACAAGATGTACAGGACAACTTTTTGAATATCTAAAATTACTGTATGACTCATCAGGGACCACATATCTTGGAATTCTATCAACTTTGTGTGCTTATAGCTTTTGCCAAGATTTTTTTTATATTCTTTCACAGCTATTTATATTCACTTTTAACAGCTTGCAGTTTTAACTCATCACATAGTTATATGATGTCCAGTTTCTCTGTCTCCCTTTCTTTCTTTCTCCTTGTTCCATACTTGTATTATCATTATGCAAATATTTCTTTGTGCTATGAGGGGCAGTGGTAGCATTCTTGCTTAGCAATCTTGCTAACCTGCATTCGAATCCTGCCTTGCCAGTCAATGGTAACACTAACCATTCCTTAAACAGGGGTTAGTTTAGAAGCACAATAAACAGACAGCTGCAATTTGGTTGAAGTAATGATATTCAGTCACAGCAAACCCTAAATTATTATTATTATATTCTAATGTAAGTCTCCGCAGGGAGGATCACACCACCTACCAACCGACAGTACTCTTCAAGCGCACCAAGCACCACAAAGGCTCCATTTACTGCTTGGCCTGGAGTCCCATGGGAGATCTCATTGCCACCGGCTCCAACGACAAGACAGTCAAGCTTATGAAATTCAATGCGGACTCGTGTAATATGGACGGTAAGTTCCGAAACCTCGACTTCAATTCCTCTGTGTTGGCTTCATGCATTATGTCATGCTGTACAGTTGTAGATAGTTGTGTTCAAGTTTAAGAGTGAAGCTAGGAAAATTATAACTAAGAACTCCACCCCCCCCCCCCCACATCTAAATTTTTATTTGGGAATTAAAAGTGTCACTTTTGCATTTTTTAAATGAGGGATGGGTATAAATACTAATTGACTAAATGCTCTCCACCAAACAGACTGTGATGAAGATGAAAACTCGCAAAGTAAGCTTATGAGTTTTTACAAATATACGACTTGATTTTCAAGACACTTGTCCTCTTAGCAGTTTATAATGATAGCACTGCATAATCCTAGTTACTTTTAGGATTCTTTGATTACTAGAAGAGTTGCATTGGTGCGAAACGACAAATGAAGATTTTACCCTTAATCTATAGGCTTATTCTACATGTTTATAGATGGTATGCACAAGGAATGGTAGTTGTAGTACCAAAAGCATGACACAAGGGCTATGAAATTTTATAGGATTTGGTGTGGTAATTTTAGACTCTTTGTACCTCATCATTTCTGAGACGGAAGTATAAGACAGAGAAAAGTTAGCTAGTGATTACAGGCTTTGCTTTCCCTCCTATTAATGGTAGACAGTATATTTATTCCTTTCTTTTCTAAGGTATTATTAGTTGTAGTTCTGTTCTCTCCTGATGTTTAATTTCTTCTTTTCCATTCATCTTTGAATTTTATTTCCGGGTTATCTGTAAATCAATGTAAAATGTTATGACATGCTTGCCACTGGAAAGGAAAAGTGTCATGTTGCAGTTAGTTCCATTAACTTTAGTTCCATGGTCACCTTCTTTCAGCAGATCTGTGCAGAAATTGTGTCCCTCTTCCAGTGCTAAGGTAGTGACTGGTTTCATGACACAATCCATTTAAAAGTATTAGCACCATTGGTAGTAATACCATGTCCATGTTTTTGTAACAAAAACAAATTAAGCAAACTGATGAGACCAAATGCAGAGCATAACAGGTATGACAGTAAGCTAAGCTATCTGTAAGATATTTCTATCCAATATCATTCCATAACTGATAGAACACAATAATGAATTATATGCAATTGGAAAATACAGTGCTCAGAAGCACAGCCACACAGAGAGTAAGCAGTTACTAATAACAACATACAGCAGGTTATTTCAAGACTCTTATATGTTAGATATGAATATTCATTTTTTTATAAGCAAAATATGGTTCTTTAAGCAACATATGAAAGTGCTTGCTGATGTATTCAGATTATTGGCATTGGCACCCACAGAAGAGCATATTCCCTGGAGCATTTTAACACCCATCTGCATAGAGTCAATATATGGTGTTTTGTATGTTACAGTATGGTATGGGAGACACCTAGCTTGGGAACTTACTCCCATGTCACTTTTTAAATTATTTTTGCTTCAAAACAAGTAAATATGAGATAAACTGCTTTCAAACACATAACTACTCTTGACTTAGACCACAAAAAAGTTACACTTTACCTCATTTAGCTTTCAGTGTTCCCGCTTATTTAACAGGTACAATAGAGAAAGTCTGACTGTTAACTGTAAATGCAAATATATGGATAGGAAATCAAACGTTATATATAAAAAATTTAGCAACTTAAAAATGTATGGAAGAAGGGCAGGTGTGAAAAAAGGTGGCTATTCAAAAAAAAAAATCTTGCCATTTCTCTGCAACTACTATGGCTGTCGTTCATTATTTGTGTTGTGTGTTTTTTTCAATCATTATTGTTATTAAATCATAATTATTATTTCTGCTGTTTATAGCAGTAATAGACTTATTATGATGATCACCATCATCATCATTAATATTATTATAATAAGGATGATGTTAATGATAATAATTTATCATTATTTTCATTATTGTCATTTTTTTTTGTGTGTGTCTATGTTATTGTTATGATTATTTTTATTATTATGATTGTTATTATTATTATCGTAATCATTTGATTGTTATCATGATCATTATCATCATCATTATCATTGCAATGATTATAATCATTTTTTTTTTATTATTGTCATTGTTTTAGTTTTTGCTATTATTACTCTTATTAATATTATTATTTTTATTTTATTTTATTTTTTTATTATTATTATTATCATTATTATTGTTGTTGTTTTTGTTATTGTTGTTCTTATTGTTATTGTTACTATTACTGTAATAGACATTCTAAGATGATATATTTGTAATATTGACCATTCATACATCCAGCATCTATACATTTTCATTGTTGAATTGTCCCATAATTATCTTAATTTCCCAGCATATATGTAGTATCGAGGTAGACATTTCTCATCTTTGTAATTTTTTTAAGTACAACTATTACATTGTAGCACATGGATCTGCATTATTATTTTTAGTATATTCATTCACGTTTTTGTACAGCTTTTCAAAATGTTATACCGTGGGCACCAGGTGCTTGTACTGATCGGTTTGGTTTCATCACCTTTGTTTCACGGAAAATTGGCTCCGCTAGTGATGAGTCACCATGGAAGCCATTTGCCAGGCCTACCTGTCCTCACCTGTTTACATGATTTGGAGGAGTTTTTTGGGGGGGAAAGTTTTTTTTTTGGTATAAAAAGGGTTTTTTGTTTTTTTTTAGGAGCTTTGGGCAAAAAAAAGTTTTTTTTTTGGGTGGGGGGGTGGGGGTGGGGGGAGAAAAGTCTTTTTTTTTAGGAGTTTTGGAAAAAAAGTGATTATAATTTTTTTGGGGGGGGTTGGGGGAAGTGATTTTTAGGAGTTTTGGGGAAAAAAAGGGTTTTATTTCTATTACTATTATTGCATTATAATGATTAGTGTTATCATTATTATTACTGTAATGTTATTAAGAATAGTGATAGTGATAGAAATCAAAACATCTTTCTCTAAAACTTCGAGGAACGAGAGAATAGGTGAGGTTAGGAGGCCAAGTAATATGGTAACCGAGTGCTTCGAGAGCCATCTGTGTTACAAGCAGAATCAACAAAACTGTTATGGACAGTACATGTATAACTTACACTGCTGGTGTCTGCTGGTTGATATTTTGATGATCAAAGAATAATATCTGCTGTACAGACTTCGTTTAGAAGTAGCTTTGTTCTTCCATGTACAAGTAGATGGCATATTTCTCTAATGTTTCTGATGTTAGTGTTTGTGCATTTGGGCTTGAGAGTGAGAGTGAGAGTGAAAGTGAAAGTGTGAGAGTGAGTGTGAGTATGATTGTAAGAGTGTGAATGTGATTGTAAGAGTGTGAGAGAGAGAGAGAGAGATGGACAGACAGAGAAAGAAAGAGAGCAAGTGAATGAGTGAGTGGGTGTGTAAGAAAGAATGTGTGTGAGATAGAGTAAGACAGAGTGAGACAGAGACAGAGAGTGATTGTGTGTGTGTGTGTGTCTGTTTTTATTCATATTTGTATGTGTGCAAGTTACAGGAGAGAGAATGGGTTAATAGAGGGGAAGGGGGAGGAGAGTGGAAGAAAATACATATACAAGACAAGGGAATGAAAGAAAAAAAAATAGAACAGAGAGAGAATGAGTGAATGAGAGGAAAAGAAAAGCAAAGGGAGGAAGAAGAAAGGTTAAAGGAGAGACCACAAGAGAGAGGAGGAGAGTTGGCAGATGACATGTGCGCTAGTGCTGGAAACGTCTCTGTATGTGTGATTAGCTCAGTCGCATAATTGGTAGTCATAGTGTTGCTTGCAAATGTGTATGACTTTTTAACCTTTCTTAAGACTTATCATATTATTTCCCAAATAGTTTGTGTCTCAGTCTGCTTAAGTAGGACTGACTGGCATTTCTAGCTATCTTTACGTCTGTGGATTAGCATTGTACATAGCTGACAAAGTGGATGTTAGGCAGGATTTTAGTTTGGTTTAGTCTCAATTGAATATTCACATTACTTCATATATCAGTCTTTTTTATGATTAGATTAATGTGCGTGTGTATATTTCATCCAATACTATTATGCAGTTAGCTAATGGTGGTAATTATTTCATATAATAAGACATACAGTCCAGCAGCCATAAAAGTTCAGATTGATACAACATATCACACAACAGAATGCTGATGCTACCTTCTTTTCCAGGTCAAGAGATCGAGTTAACAATGCACGATGGCACTGTTAGAGATATGTGCTTCATTGAGGACTCGAGTAACAAATCATCATTGCTCATCTCGGGAGGTGCTGGGGACTGCAAAATATACGTCACAGATTGTGCTACAGGCACTCCATTCCAAGCTCTCTCAGGACATACAGGTGGGGCCAAAATATATTGTATTTTGTTTTGTTTTGAGAGTAATGTAGGTGAATGGATTTTCTCTTTCATTGAGATATGTATCATTTTCTAGAAAGGGTTTATTAAAAGTACTTTTCTTCTTTTTCAGGTCACATTTTATCTCTGTATACATGGGGAGGAGCAATGTTTGTGTCTGGTTCACAAGACCGTACAGTCCGTTTCTGGGACTTGAGAACTAGAGGCTGTGTGAACGTTATTACTCCTGCTGCAACACCCACAAAACCAGTATGTTATTTGCTAAATACATATTGTCTTTGCAAGTTTTTTTTTTGCACATATATATTTACTTATATATTAGTATTTGCTCTGATTCTAATGTTCTTCTCTATACCCTAGGGAGCTCCTGTTGCATCACTGTGTGTAGATCCAAGTGGGCGGCTTCTTGTCACTGGTCACGAAGATTCAGTGTGCTCTCTATATGATGTCCGAGGCTCGCGATGCATACAGGCTTTCCGACCGCATTCGTCAGACGTGCGATCAATCAGATTCTCTCCATCAGCATATTACCTGCTTACAGCTGGTTATGACAACAAACTTGTCTTGACAGATCTTCAAGGTAAGTTCAATAGTGCGTTGGTAGACTTGAATGCATGACTGTCTGTTTGCGTATATTTGGTAAGTGTTAATAGTTAGACTTGGAATCAATTTCAGATGGATATAAATTTCATGAGATGGGAAATAAGGTTGTGTGTGAGCAAATGTTGATTACAGAAATAGAGAAAGAAGATTTAGCTTAGTTTTCCACTATATTTTAGAAGCAGATATGTATTACTACATGAGTAGGATACATTCACAATTTTCTAATCATTTGAAATGAGTGTTCTTTATTTTGTATTGTAGTTGATTTTTTTCCCAGTAGATTGACATCACGTTTTCACTTTCTAGGTGATTTGACTCTGCCGCTACCAAGTGTGGTTGTAGCTGAACACCAGGACAAGGTCATTTCAGGTCGCTGGCACCCATCAGATTTCTCCTTCATTTCAACTTCTGCCGATAAGATGTGCACGTTGTGGGCATTACCACCAGTATAACAAGTTGAGAGAGTGGCAGTCGAATTGAATGATTTACCCTACTTTTACCAGTAGAGAAAAGTATGTGGTATGAGGTAATTCACATAGATTGATATTATGTAAATTTATTAAACCTTGTGATGATGTGTATCACCTTGAGAAATTCCTCTACCTCATCAAGGCTGGCAGTGTTAACCCAGAAGTCATAGGGTAGTTTGTAGATGAATCTCAATTATTGCTGGTAAATTGTCTATGATATACAAAAGATCATGAATGTGGAGGATGTTCGCAGGCATGTATCAGTCTCCAGATATCTTTGTATGTGGTGATGGTGGCGAGTTAGGATTTATGAAGATATGTTTTTTATATTGTATTTAAAGGGATGTGCAAAAATAATCACATGGATGAATAACATTCATATACTTGTAAAGTCTACAGCTTTTCAAGTTTCTGTTATTATTAAAAATATTAATTTATCTCACAGAGTAATGTGTACATGTCTTTGTGAAGTAATTTTTTTTAATGAACAAAAGGAAAAGTGAATACATTAGCATTAACGAATACTTACGCAGTGTTGTCATACTTGAATCCACTCATTATCAGTAAGCTAGTCGCAGAAAACTGTGAGTCAGCCATATACTTCATTATCCACAGAAGTGCAGTGTTATGTTATTGCCAAGTCCTTATTATTATTGAATTTATATAGAGTTTTCATGTATATTTAGATGAGAATGTTTGCAATATATTGATATGCAATAATCTTTCAAGTGTTTATGCTTAATATTTATGTATTGTCATCTTTTGAGTATGTATTCTACTTGGAAAAAAAAAGATGAAGGAACATTGTCGTTCTTCTCCGCAAGGAATGTGTCCTGAATTGTATTTAAAAGAAAACAGTTTCTCACCCTAATGGAAATGTACTCCATATGTACTCCAGTTTCTTTATTGCTTATTACTGAGTATTATTTGGGTTCAAAAGCCTGGTACTTAAATTAGATTACTCTTCCTCCTGGTCCTCTCGTATGTAGGGGGGATAGATCATGGTTCTAATTAAACGGACTTTATTTATAAAGTGAAATAATCATTGCATTAGTTCTTTATATATATTAGAGAGCGGTGTAAAATGGATACAGAATTTCTACCTTGCTTTTTCCTCAAATGGTTGATTAGAAATGTGCATATATACAAATATGATAATAGAAAGAAGGATAGCCATACGTGAAATTCCATGCATTCTAAGAAGTATTAGCAATGAAGAAATATGGAAACCTTTAATTGATAATGATAATGTTACTAAGGAGCAGAATACAGGCCTCTGAAGTAAAAGCTTAAGGTAATGTGTGTTAAGCTTTAAATATCCCGCTATCTCATCCCAATCAATGAACAAGCCATGTATATTCTAGTGAGAAGTAGAAAAAAAATACAAAGAGTATGATGCAGAATTTATCTCTTATCCTAAGCTTCTAATTCTTGTATATAGAATAATGAAACCATTTCTATTCCTGACACTCTTCTTATGCTCTGTTCGGGAGCTCCTTGTCATGTAGCCATAAGGGTTGAAGATTTTTGGTTTACATGCACACAAGCACATGCTCACACGCGCGCGCCCATGCACATACACAGATACACGTATCCTATCACACACAGACATACCTGCACACAGACATACACACAAACAGATGTATGAACATAGACATACACGTACACAGACACACACATACAGACATACACACACAGATACACACACACACACACACACACACACACACACACACACACACACACACACACACACACACACACACACACACACACACACACACACACACACACACACACACAAAATAAAAGTCAAGGGTAAAAATAGAATGAGTCAGTGGATGAAAGAATCCAGGTCTTCACTTAGCATTGGCGAAGATGTGATTCTTTGGTGTTTCGAAGCAGACTGATAATACTCAATGTCAGAATTAAGTGTGATAAAGCTTGAGAAGATGCATTGTGGGTTAGCTTTTTAGCATGAATGACATTAATTCATATCAACTGGTTTATTTAAGAAAAGGAGTGAATACTGTCATTCCCCCAAATTAAGAACCTTTCAGCTAATATCCTTTTCAGAGTGAGAACTTGTCTCAGTTAAACAATCCTGTAAAAATAATGCATACAAACTGATAGATAAAAAAAAAAATTTGTAAGAAACTAGCTCACGCATCTCTTAAGATCTACTTGGTAATTTACCTCGGAGAGATTGAAGCAGTGTACTATGTTACTAGATTTTTCTTTTCAAAGTATTCAGAAATTATATTTTGACAAAAGCATGTGTCAGGACGGATATGTACCAATTCTGCTAATAATTCTAACGTATATGATTACATGATTATATATGCAATATTTTGATAGTGTCTGCTTCAATGAGCAGTGTTGTTGTACAGCTGTGTCATCTATTAGAATGTGAATGATTAAGTAGAACAAATGTGTTAAAGAAGTAGAAGAATATTGCTATGCATCTTAACAACAGAAAGATATAACCCTGTAATTTCATCGTGATTGAGGCAAATGTATCCTCGCTGCGTCGGGCGAGAGTATTTCTACCTAGTCGTCAGAAGTGGCATCCTGGTTGAAAGGGTATTCGAAGATAAGGCCTATAAATGCCGAGAAAAAGAGGAGTATTAAGTGACATTGGGATGCTTTGATTTCCCGTACCCATATATGTAAATACTTGGTGTTGAGCCTTGAACAGCTTAGTTTAGATACAATTTGTTGGTATATGAGAGTAGCTATCTTTGGCACCATCAACAAAATCGTGTAAACTATAATCATTATGATGTTGAAATTTACTTCTGGGACGAGTTCTTTTTAAGTACTTCCTCCTACACACGTCATTGATAAAGATTCCGTGACTAGCAGTTTTATTTACCTGGAAAACAACATGCAATTTGATGATGCGGATATTTGTTGGATGGGACCACTGATATGAATTCTTATCAGGTTAGATTAAAGAGAGAAGAAAGAATTATATGAGATCCTTTACAAATATTTTTAACCTATAAAGTTTATCCTTTATATTTACACATAGTTTTTTAAGTCTTTGGAAAGGCAAAGTTTAGAGTAGTATATGGTTTAAATATTTTGCATACCAGCCAGTTTTAAAAAAAATATATGAAAGAATAAAAGAATTAATTTTTGGGCATATTTCTTGATATGGAAAAATGGTAGGAGGCAAATTATTATAAAATGTATAACAGATTTAGTATTAACCCTCGCCAACTGTCCTCTTGCCATTCCTGTTTTGTGTCAACCATGTACTTCATTCTATCCTGGAATTTATTACTCCTTATATGAAAAAAGTCTTTTCATACCAACAAGCATGTGCTTTGCATTTAGGGCTGCCTTTCACTTGTGTTATGTTGTAACTATTTGACTCCATTTTTTTTTTTTTTTTTTTTTTCCATTCAAAGCTCCATCATTTAAATTCCCTTTTTTACCTGATACTTATTTTTTTGTGGTGCTTTTGTAGATATTGTGATTTGTAAGTATTTTGTTTATATTATGAACTAAGTTGATATCTACTTAAAGCTATCATATTAAAAAAAAAAAGTACGAAATCATTGATTGAAATTTGAGACACCGGTTTCTAGAGATCGATATCTGTGTTGTTTATGTTTGTCATGTCTTCCCCTTGACATATCACATCCATTCGCCTTCCTTTGCCATCATACCCTGTACCTTGCGGAGTATGACACAGCGTCCCATGTACTGGACAATGATATGATGAGGATTTATGGCCCAAAGTTACGAGCCCTTGTTACCTTTACTCTACAGTCAATAATGAATATACTCGACTGATAACTTTATTACTTCAGTGTGTTGTATCCTGTGCTGTGATCCCATTGGCCACTCAAACTTAGAAACACGTGAATTCTCACTATGGTATGTTCTTTCTTGCTGTGAATACCATATTGTATCATAATTTTGTTGTAGTATATTTTTTATGTTACTCATTTTTGGCTGACCTTTATATGAGGCTTTCTGTTCAATACTCATTTTCCATGATGATAGCATTTATTTCATGTTCTTTGCCGTTCTGCTTCATAAGAACCTTGGTATATGCATTCCAGCAAAATATCTTGTCCATCGACCTCTTGAATTGAAGAATTGCTATCATCCACTGTATGCTAAAAACTATAAGCTATAGTTTTAAACTGGCAAGCATGGGTCATGTATACTTATTTTACTAAAATATTTCTTGTTTTTCTTTTTTTTTCCCTTTTTTTTCTTTTTTGCTCACAGGGTAGCTCTTTGGTGATGTGCTCTCCCCTTTCTCATATGCATTTGGTACCTTCTCCTCACCATTGTGCATATACTCAGTGTAATTTAATGAATAAATGTATGAACCTTATATACTTGTTTACTTGACCTTTTAGCATATAAATGTGAGACAGATATTTGGAACAGATTTATGTATCACGAGACTATGATAGTCTCTGTAAGTAATACTTTTTTATAGCTTATAAGGACTGATCCCTCAGATCAGCTTCACTGCCTGATTCTCATTTGTGGAAATATTTAGTAACAAGTTATTTTGTGAATTGATGTGCTAATTCTCTACAAGAAAAGAAAAAACATGGCTCCAAAGATTTCATCAATAATTGGTATTCATCACTCAGCTTTCCCATACCCAGTCTACTGCTCCAGCTTTGATACCCCTGTCAGTAAAATGTACTGTTTGGGACACACGAGTAATTTAAATGTTTTTCTGCAAAGGTTACAATGATCATGTATGGTGGTCTGACAGAAAGATGAGAAAAAAATTAATAACCTTTTCAAGTTTCAATTCCTACTCCCTCTATTCACTCTGCAATCGGTTGGTTAAGACCTATAATTTTCCCTTTTGCCTCAGACGTTAATGCTATTCGCCATTTGTTACTTTCTGTGAGTCCTTCGGTATCTGGGTCTTGCCCTTACTTAGCCCTATCTACCTCCCTTCTTTCCCGAGGTAGGATGGGCCAAGTCAGAATACAGAAATGCTTTATCTCTTAATTTTCAATTAGATTGCCCTTGCGAATTCAGCAACAGAAATTCCTCCATGTCTCCAATTTATTTATATATAACTAATGGTACAATAATACATATTGTTAACTCCGAGTGACCACAAGATGGCACATTAACCTCAGCAGCCGCTATGGGTCCGAGTGTGCACGTGGAGGCGAGCACTCCTAGTCCCCTTGTCTAAGCTACTGTCAGGTCAATACAAACACTGTTCACTTCACCAAGGGGTTAATTAATCCACAAGAAATAAGGGAACATCAAAAACGGATTGAAAATCACTGTCTCAGGCGGGGAAACGAGAGGAGGGGTCGCGAGTACGTCTTCCTTAGGCGAGAGTCCCGGGCGATCTCATTCTGCGAGACGAGACACTCCTTTCCACACCAAAACCCCTGCGAAATACAGACACATTAATAGAGGGTGGTGTAACAACACATAAGTGCCGATTGCATGTTCTGTGACTGAATGCCCAAAAAAGGAATGGCCGGGGAGAGAAAACTGTTCCAGGAAGGTGTCAATGTCAACTGGAAGAGGAGTTCACTGGTGAGAAATTAGTGATTCATGGGCACAGAAAGAGGCTGACAAGTAGTGACTGAGAATGTGTGGTAGGTATGCTGTGGAAACTGAAGTGTGAGCTGAAATACACTCAAAGCACATACTTTGCTGGTGAAAGCCTCTCCGGCTGGTGTGGTGGACAGCTGCTGGACAGTGTTTCCTAATACCATTGATGTGTTATCCCATGACAGTGATGACAACTGATTAGCTGTGTATAAACCGCAGTATTCATTAAGTTTTACTCGAGTGTCTCATCGCTTTACCGTTTAATGGCAGCTTTGACTGATGTGGGATTGACGTCATTGGTAAAGTGACGGACAAAAGATACGTCGTGAATTGAAGCTTCGAATCTGCCTTTCCCTATACAAAAAATTGGTATGAAGCGGACGTTCGAAACAGAATGTAAATTAGGTTTTGATAAGACTTTTGATCGTGACTGCATCTTAGTACCGACGAGAATAGGTTTTGATAACAGAAAACATAAATGCGGAGAAACAGTAATAAAATGGATTTTTTCATATACTCCTAGGGTTTAAATATTCTATACCGGTATCCTTTTAACTGAATGCTTTTAAGTTCGTATTGTTATTCCACATTACATTTTCATTTTGTACCATTATCATAATTATCATAGTTGTAATGATCACTATTATTGTTATGACTATCATTCTACGAGCAGAAGGAAAGCAATGCAATAGCCAATCAATTACAGTCCTCTAAACTTGGCAA
>NC_091563.1:40866205-40871205 GCF_042767895.1 Penaeus vannamei | reverse complement strand
TCTCAAATATTTGCCACACAGGACAATACTCACACTACAAAGACACTGGAAGCCCACCACCTATTTTTCAGAGGATTTTTCCTCCATAACTGGTACATGCGGTGCACAAATGAAACAGAAATCACACCTGCAAAATTGTAAGACATCAAATATATGATAAAGCAGTAATATGTAAATTTCCAATAGGCAACAAGGAGGTGATGCTACCCCCCAATCCCTTCCTCCTTGTTGTCGTGGCAGGCTTTGGAGGCTGATTTTTCACTATCCTACATACTTTCTTTTGTATTCACCAAATCAATCAAATTTTCATTAGAACATTTATATTGTTATGAAGCACAACAACTTTGCAAGGAGCACTATTTATCATTTAAATCCAGTATACTCAGATTATCTAAGAATGAGACAGGCTCATATTCAGAGACACTTGGGACACCTTAGACCAGGAGTATCAACAACAGGCCAATTTTCCCTTCAGCTATCATCTTGAGGGCCAACAAAGGTTCATACCTGGCTTCCAAGGATTATGTTACTAAAACTAGTACTATGTACATGTACGTAAAGTTTAGATTTTAAATGGTAATACACAAATGGTAACAAATTGTATATGATGTTACTTTCCTTCATGGCAATCATAATTTCACAGGCTATTAGGGGACACAGTCAGACCATGAACCATGAGTATGACACAACTGGGTTATTTCATTCATTACAGAAATACAATAATAGAAAAAAATAAGACTACTGGCTTAATCAATCAAGTAAAAGGGCCACCCATTAGGCTAAAATAGCAAATGTGCCACAGGTTGCGTGTTTGACACCTTTGGCTTAGACAGAGAGCCGGACCAGCTTCTAGCACTTGTCAGCCAATTACTGTTGGCTATGGCAAAGAACAGTTCGAGATGCTTGGCTGACAGGCATAAGACACAAGTCTGGCTCTCCATCTAAGGTTTCCTTAAGTGTCTCTGATGAGTGTTAATCTTATAATAATGGCTTTTATCCATCATCATCAGGCACTGAGTGCAGTCAGTTACTCAAGTAAATTAGAAATACAGGAAACCTGTATTCCCTGCTGCAGGATATATAATTTTTCAAAGAGACTTTAAGCCTACTTTTGAGGGCTGTACCTCCTAACTGACTGCATGCAAGGCCAAACAACCAAATACCTCTATAGTGCACACAACATAGAGGAAGTCACCAGAGTCAACAAGCATATGGGCTTTGGCCATCATTGCATCATTGCAAGATACCACTTGGTGCGAATGGGTTATTAAGATAATTAAGGCATTGAAATATCAACTGATTACTTACAAAAGTAAAGAACAATGAGAAAAGCTACACCATTCTGTACTGCATTAAGGGAATCTAAGTACTGATCGCCCCATCCCTTCCATGAGCTCTGCTCCTCACGCTTTGTACTGAAAATAAACAGAAGAGGATATCATTTGCTATAATCTGATGCTTGTTGTAATCCTTAACAAGGTTTGCCAAAGCTCTTTACATTAATGAATTCAGTTCCATGTTCATAGCTGTACTAGTAGTTTGCATTTTCCACTATGTATCTAATAGTAAATATGGAAAACAAACTATAAACATAAAAAGAGGTGGAAGTTATCCCACTATCGGGATACAACCTAATAATCTATTTTCTATTCACTAGTATTTTATGTACAATGGAGAAATTGATAGAATCTCACACATATGATGCAAGAAATAAATAGCCTCTAAATATTTATAAAACCAGTATGTGCATCTTTTAACTTACTTGTTTATATAACCATATACAAGAGGAAATGAAATACTCGTCTTATGTGTGGTACCTGTTAATATAAATTTTAGGAACTTCATCCGGATAAATGTAAGTGCAGGAGGTATTGTGATGGCTAGCTATATCTCTGCAGAAGCTCTCAAGTGTCAATCCACCGCACAACAAAATTACCGCCACAGAGGGAACAAACTTGCAGATGTAATATAAGAACACATAACGGACCATCTGGAGAAAGTCAAAAGTAAATTACATTTTGTACAGAAATTACTTTTCATACACAAAAAAGTACATTTTTTCTCATACATAAATTACATATCCAGACCAACAGATTCTGTTTACATAAATCTATAACACGTAGTAATGTGATCTATTCATTCGCTTTCACACACAAATGAATATACATACACATGGAAACTGTACCTGTTTATTAAGCACAACAGAATTTTTCCCTGTGGCCTGATTCATGACGGCAGGGTTTGTCGGAGCGGCAACGAGAGAAACTGACAAGATGGGAATCACGACACACACCAGCCATACAATGTCACCTAAAATAAAACAAAAACAAACATTGCCTTTAATTTCAAAAACTAAAATACATAAATTTGAATAGCTTTATGTTTATAAATACATGTAAACATAAATTCCATTAGTACAAAAATACTCTTTAGCAAACTTAGGATCACACAGATATTAAACTCCATATAAATCAGACTAGTTTTTGCACTGTGAGCTTTTCAAGTAAAATTCTTCACTAGGGATATTTGTATAATAACCCAGTGCCATTAGGAAAATGTAATGTTCACTGTCCTGTTTTGCGAAATGTGAGCGTTCAGCCACCAAGGAGTCAATTCTTGAATTCGCCTGACTTCCACTTTCCTTGCATTTTCGTGAAGAAAGTTCTTTTATCTAATCCTATTAACATTGATGTTGTTAATGTCATAGTATCCATTATAATTATTAAAACATTATTAACATTACTGATAGCAATATAAGATGAAAGAGAATGTTTCTGGAAATCATAGAAAAGGCCAAATAGGTGAGATAGATAGTACAAGTAATTGACTCCTTGGTGACTAAGTATTTGTGGAGACAATCTATGTGTATATATAATTAATGAACTACACTCAAAGTGGGCATGGCATAGGTACAGCTGCACAGAAAAATATTGTTAGAATACCACGCTAAACATTCTGACATAAGAAATGATACTTTTTGAAATATAGTTGTTAGCAATATGAAACTGTTGGCATCCCTGATTTTCTAACTATTCTGGGGTATTTGTGGCATATCTGAATATTGCAAGGCATATTCCATACCTTACGGAAATAAAATAATCTCACAGTGAATCCATACGAATTCCGGAACGACTATTCATGACATGAATCAGAACAAGATGAATTTGAAATAAAAAATACTAGCCCTTCTGTAACATAAGGTTCTGTTCATTATTGAATGTTTTGAGACCCCTCCTAATGATAGTTTTCTGTGTTGCTGTACATACGTGCCCTCCCCAGCAGCATTGGATTAAAAGTATGGGACTGGATACTATACCTGATGAAAGTAGTGGAGGAAGAGCAGCTGTGGCAGCTAAAAGTTGCAGGATAGTTAATGAAACACAACAACAAGACCAAAACTGCAGACAGCTCACTACCTGTTGCATGTAATGCCGTGACTGTCAAAAGAAGGAAACAAACAAAGACCTCATGAAACCTGTGTTTTCTGATAGCTCTTACTAACTGTCGCCAAGATTGCTCCTATGACCCTTCTAGTCAATCATTCTATGAGTCAAAAAGTTTTTTCTTCCTTGAAGTTACATATACATTATTCATCTATTTATATCAAATCATCTCGGTTCACTTACTGGTCTTGTCTTGTGACCAAATAAGACACTGAATTCAACCATTTTTACATAATTTTTATCTGGTGTTCACAATTTCTTTTTAATCATTTAACAAAATTTTAAAAATAAGCCTAATATAACTATATCAACTACTATGTCCTATATCAAATTCATACATATACTTATGCATTTGATATTTACCTCCATGATAAGATGCACAAGAGACACTTTATCATCACGGTGGAAAGAGAGGGAGCAGGGAAGGGAGTTGAGGATACGCGCAATATCTGTAGGTGAAGGTCCCTTAGATGGCGGAGGTCGCACAAATACTGGCTCTCGCATACAAACTTGTGGATACAGTGGATCCACTGATAAGCTGAAAAATAAGAATGGCTTCAGCTGTAAAACCTGATCTATAAATATTCATAATCGTATTTTCACTAATGTGTTCATTATATTAAGGGGCGGTCACACAAGTCTATTCTGTCCAGGGATCCCAAGACAGAATGGGTTGCTTCCTAAACTATAATATAATTACTGGTAAACTAACAACTTAAAATCCTAAAAAAATATTATATCAAGTTAAAAATAATTGACCTCTTTAAACAATAAAATACATTGTATTAAACAATGATGTCACATCAACTTTTATAGATAAAGCAGATAAATGTTCATTTGACCAACAAATATAAGCATAAACCCACTCAGACACGCCAAAGACATGGAGGGCTCTTCAGAAGATATTTACGTCTTGTTGGATAGAGTGGAATACCACTCTTAAAGATTATAAAAGCAAGAAAAAGAATGTTAATGGATGAAATAAGCAAGGAACTTCGTCATGAACATTGTGAATGCTGGACTGAGATGACGGTTCTCTCCGAGGTCTGAGGAGATACTCTGTGTAGTGTGACTAATCTCAGCTGTACCTGACCAGATTTCAGCAAGGCTGTCTAGGGATCATGGGACAGAGAAGACAAGTGCAACTGTCACTTTAGTCATTTTACTTGGAGAAATAACCAAAAAAGAAAAACACTCAACCTTACAGAAATACTAATTTTACAGACTCTTATACTGAAATTATTTACGTAAAGAAACTATTTTGTACCTTGCATCAGCTTGCATAAAAAGGCGAATATTATCAGCATTCGCAGATGATCCCATTACCATGACCACCTCTGTGTATTCCTGCATTATGGACAACATCGCTCGAGTGGCCGGGGGTGTGCAGTCTGTGAAGAGCGACACTAACAAGGGAACATTATCCACATTCTCAAGATGTGGCTTAATGTTTTCGATTCCTTTTGGGAGTCGAGCCTGAAATATAAGATCAGTCTTGCACTTCTTTCTGTCACTTAAATAACTTTAAAGAAATATCTCATTATCAATATTCTCATT
>NC_091563.1:40853705-40856205 GCF_042767895.1 Penaeus vannamei | reverse complement strand
GAGAGAGAGAGAGAAAAAAAAGGAAAAAAAAAAAAAAAAAAAAAATGTACCTCTTCTCCTATTTCAAAGAATATTAAGACTCAGACAAAATTCTATACAAGAAAATATAAAAGAAATAACATTCTTTTGTCAAATGCACAAATAAAAATCCCACTTCCTCACATTTGCACACACACACACACACACACACACACACACACACACACACACACACACACACACACACACACACACTCACGCACGCGCGCGAACACACACACACACACACACACACACACACACACACACACACACACAAACACACACACACACAAACACACACACACACAAACACACAAACACACACACACACACACACACACACACACACACACACACACACACACACACACACACACACACACACACACACACACACACACACACACACACACACACACACACACACAGACTCTATCAATAATAACAATCATAAAATAATATCTCTAGTAACAATTAATTCCAATAAACTGATATTATTTGCTATTCAGTTTCTAAAAAGTAAACCTTTCATATTCAGAAATGAAAAGAAACATAAGAAAAAAATGTGAAATTCACTAGTGGGAAAGAATATAATGTGCTGGTCCTCCTTAAACTATTCAACATGAATATTTGTCATAACAAATTGATATAATTTTCTATATTTATACCATGCAGGAAGTCAACTGCTACTACATTCTCATAACACAAATGTACATAGGGTTATCAGTCTGATACCCTTTCAGAAATAATGAAAAATCCCGAGCCTAACTGTTCGAAGTTAAAAGTCAATTAGTTCTTTGACAAAGATGAATGCTAAAGATTTCATTCTTTTTCAGAAAGTCCAAAACTTTCTAACATACTAAATGAGAATGAATAACTTCACTGTGCAAACGATAAATTCATATGCATCTCTTATAGTGTGAAGTTGTTCATCCTGCTTCACAATAATTTTTCCATGCACTGTGTTCAAAATAAATAACTTTCTTCTCACAAATTTTGTCAGGTTTCTATTAATATGTCTAAACTAACAGCAAAGATTTATATTTCAGTATCACTGGAGCTCAAACAATGATGAAAATTTTGCATACCAGCTGAATCTGTTCTAGTGGGAAACACAATTAACAGTGGACTGAACCATGTGGTATGTTAAACTAATGCATAATTCTTAGAAACATATAATTCTCCTATCACTTATAATATACTGGTTTACTTCACTGCACATGGTTTAAACATTTCAATTATTTCTTAACTTTTCTATAAGTGAGACTATGTACTATGAAAATTACAAAAACAGAAATTACCACTTTTAACAAAACATATGATGAAAGTAACAAAAACACACTGTACCTATCTTTATCATCTTTATCCTTTATCATCTTTATTCTTACCAAGTAATGACTATATCACTGAACCCCTGAACCCACTGATGCCACAAGATCTGATCTTAGTCAATCAATTCTGTTTATATATACTTGACTCCACAAGCACTTAATCACCAAGGGGTTTAATTACTAAGCCTAACTAACTTTACTTCTTAAACCCATTCCTTGAATTTTCAAAAAGAAAAGTTTTTCCTTTTAATATCAATAATAATAGCAACTTTCATATAAATAATGAAAAAAAAAAAATCTAAAAAATTCAAGGTAAGATGGTAAACAGGTGACATCAGGTAGGTCTTGTAATGAACTCCTTGATGACTAAGCACTCGTGAAGCCATCTGTATATAAGCAAAATTGACAAAATAAAACAATAGTGGATAGCACATATACCTGGTGGCAATGGGTTCATAATAAAAAAAATATGTTATTTCTTGTTACTACAATAACCCATTAAACTTCGACAATATAAATTTCTCAGATACCTACTGTTGAAGCTGTTAAAGATTTATAGGAATTCAACAATGACCTTCAAATCCCACCCACAAGAGATTTTACTCAGTACACAAAGTCCATTGATCATAAAGAAGGGAATACTTCCTCCTGTCACTATAATGTCATAATTTCTTTAGAATAACAAAGAATTAAGAAAATAATCATCAATAAACTTGATATAAGACTGATATAATGCAAATATAAATGTTTAAGTATTCTGTGAACCAAGACCTACTGAAATAAACAAACAATAAATAAATACAGCTAATACATTTTCTCAAAATGATTCTCCATTAAACATAAATAATTTACACTCTAGGACAATTTTTTCTCATGTTGCAGCTTACCGGAATCGCGTTTTGGAGAGATCTGGGCTGTTTACATCCTCCGTTGACTGTCTGTACAACGTCAACCCAGAGGTCTTGACGGAAGCTGCTTGCCCTGTGCGGCTTGAATTCCCACTCTCTGTCCTACATGTTAGCACAATCTTTATCTATTAGCTTGATTACACACACGGAAATAATGCACGTGAAATTCCAAAATAAGCAGGTGTATTTAGTCTATGACGTACTTTAAATTGCAAAAAAAAAAAAAAAAAAAAAAAACTG
>NC_091563.1:40843705-40848705 GCF_042767895.1 Penaeus vannamei | reverse complement strand
TCAAAATTCGACAAAAACCCTTGGAACTCTGAGGCTGACCTGTGCTGATGTGTGGTGTTGGGGTGCGCGCGGCACTGTAAAGGTGTGATGGATCAATGGGAAGCTCCATGTAAAAGCTGCTCAGGTTTTCCCTTACTACGCATGAAGTTGGACGGTAAGAGAAGGCCGTGCAGTATGCAGAAAGACTTGTTCTATGGTAGAAATCTAGAATCTTCTTCCTGTAATATGTGAAAAGTTATGATTAACTAATTCATCATAATCTTTGAAATCTTCTTACTTTATGTGCCTGCTGTAGCGAGAGAGTGATAAAAAAAATAATGGCTATATATTTCTGAGAAGTATATGGAGAAGCACATACAATACTCCAAAATTGTATGTGTTTCAAAAATTACAAACAAAGAGTGTGAAATAATGAGAAGCTCTGAAAATATTTCACACAAAAAGTATGAAAAATTGAGATACTTTGAAAATAAAAAGTGTGAAAAAAAATAGTTCTGGAAGTATTTCATATAAATTAGTCAGAAGTTTCTATATGAGAACAAGGTTGGTACATTAAGTCATAGAGTCATATAATCCACTTCTTTTGGACATCTCATGCCCCTTTGCTCAGCACAGTAGATTAGGCACACATTACTGTATGGCATTGCTGCAGCACAGAATTGAATTTTTCATCAGTTTATACCCTACTGATCACTAACTGTCTACTTACTTCCTCCCATTCATAAGATATGCATATATATGAAAATGCATTATGATGAAAGACAGAGGAAGGTTGTAAAAAAAAGAAATATTTTCATTTCTAATAAATGGATTCTATATAAAATTAAGAACTCATTTACCAAAGCACTACATTGTTTGCATAACATTCACAATCATAATGATAAGTAAGATAAGTTTTGATTCAAGAATTCTCATCTGCTTCTTCATGTGATATAATAGTTAATGTTAAAGTCAATCAATAAAGTGGTCTAGATAGTTTTCAACTATTTTTTGACTTATTGTTGCATTGATGATCATATCTAATGTAGCTTCTCTGTCCCAACTGGAAATAAATTCCTATAGTAAAAATTTTCATAAGTAGAGTGGCGTGAGGAGAAAATATGTAGGATAACTACCTACAGATCTATGGTTTCAAGGCAGTTATAACACATGATGAAAATCATTTTGTGATCTTTCTAGTTTTGGGTTTTGAGGGTATGTGATCACATCATAATGGCCTAATGTTGCCAACCAATATATCTATTAGGAAAGTAGCAGAATCCTAATGAGATAACCAGATGGAACAAGACTACATCTTTAACTTGACAAGAATATCTTACAAATATGATATATCAAGACTTCTTCATCCTGTGTAACCTTAAAACAAGAGGAAGGTCAACAAAATCTTTTCAAAACCTCATTTTCAACTATTGATTAAAAACTTTATCCTCAAGAACAGTTAGTTCAACATTAAATCACATACCTATCTTTTTCTGTTAAGGGACAAATGTCATAACCATCCCAGTAGTCTGTGCACGAGTCCAGTATTATGTCTGCCGTCCCCTAAAAGCAAGAAAACAGGACAAGAGATACACAGAGAGTGTTGAGTTAAAAATGATTTATCTAGCTATATTACAGGCACACATAAATATTCATATATAGGTCATGTTTCAAAATAAATGGGTGACTGTAATTATCAAAAGACTGTTAGACAAGCTTCATGAAGGCAATCATATATGTCTAAACTAAAGCAATGCAATATGAACTAGAAGATACAGGTTCCTGGTTGCTGGCAATAGTCACAGGGAGGCTTGAATTCACTTATTTCCCCTATTTCTTTTTATTCTTATCACTATTACCACTGTTAATAACAGTAAACAAATAATGATAACAATAATTATGGTATCTTTGATGATGATAATAACAGTACCAGAAAAAAAATAATTCCAATGATTTTCATAGACCTAAGAGTGAAATGGTTGACATTCTTGACTAAAACAAACATCTCTGATATGATACAGTAATAATATTCTAATGAACTAATCAGAGAACATTTGCGTTCCACATATGTGTCATCTTTTACTAGGTATTCTAAATAGCTTATAACAAGATTAGAAGAAAATGTAAATGAAAACAAATATAACTCTACAAGCGCATAACTTTAATTCTTTCACAAGTGCAAAGAGATAAGTTGAAGTTCACAGCTTCACTGCATACATACCTGTGACATGAGTTCTAATTTGCGTGAAGCTCTGTCTCTCATCAAGACCGAGACCATGTGAGGGAACGGGAACTTCAATTTGGTGATCATGAGGGATTTGGCAAGACGATCTTTACATGCCATGTCTGGGGGCTGGAAGTAATTCACTTTAACATTGAACTTGTCACAATAAGGACAGATACATATCATTGCATCCCATAATGTAAATATAACAATATGTTGCAAGTTTTATGAGGCACTGCCACACCTGCCACACTCACCACATGTCTGAATGTTGATAACTGATGCTCCAGTTCAAATGGCTCCTGAGCTTGTTCACTGAAGCCTATCTGCTTCGCTAATTCACACAGGCATCTGGATAGCAGCAATACAATGAACAAATTTAATACATATATATAGGAGTGTGTTGTGTTAAATGTGTTGTGATGTGCTGTACTGTATGTATTGTGTAGTATGCATTGTCTTGAATGTGTTGTGTTGTATGTGTGTGTTCACAGAAGCATGCATATATAAATTCCATTTTTATAAAAGAACAAGCTTTAATCATTTTGAATATTCTCTTTTTAATGGGCATTTTTGCCCCTGCACCTTATAATTTTGCCTTCAATAAAACATCCATGCAAATCTCTTAAGAGGAGATCATAATTTAGAAACTATTTACAAAAGATTTGTGCTTTCACTCAATGCCATTCTTATAGTGGTGATAAAACCAGACTCAAATATAAAGTACATCAAAATATAAACCAAGTTAACCCTTTAACTGCTTTGTGTGTTCCAAAAGATTTTTCTAAACTGATTCACCTCTTACATTGATTCCTACTTGTCCTACTTGTCTTTTCCTTCTGAAACCTCTGACGACAAAACCTACAATGCTTGTCAACGCTCGGCTCATGTAATTATCCACTGTCCGTACTATGAATACATCTAAGCTAGGGACTACAACTACTGTTAATGGTAAATATGAACAGCCTTTCCACATTATATAAGATAAATCCCAGTGTCATAACAAGGTACAAGTATATCAAACTGCCCCAACAATGAAATATAAAACATTAACAGTTGTATGCCTGTAAAACTAGGGTCCCACCAGTCTTCTTTGTCCTGGGATCCCTAGACAGCCTCGTCGAAGTCTGGCCAGCTACAGCGTTTGACTGATCAGCTGACCTGACTTTGGTGAGGCTAGTGTGACCCTAGCTTGAAATGCACCCTTTGATTTCTGCTGAACTGTTTAGAAAACTAAATTCTTCCACACAGTGATGAATACTTATTTTACGATAAAATAATACCTTTTGGATGGGCTACCTCTTAGGACAGCAGATCATATAAACATATTTTGCTGATATCCTACAAACAAAAATAAAATATATTGTCATATACTGTTGGTCATGTTTTTTGTGTGCGTGTTTGCAGTTAAAGAGTTAAAGCTATATTTCAAAGTTTTGAATTTACAAATAAAAATGATATTCCAAAAAAAAAAAATTCTGTAGTTTCTATTTCTTTTCTTTTCATGCATTCAACTGAGTAATTGTACAATAACAATAATAACTATGATAATGATTATGATAATAATAATGATAATAATTATAATAATAATAATAATAATAATAATAATAATAATAATAATAATATTAATAACAACATTAATATAATAATAATTTTAAAAATAATAATAATAATGATAATAATAATAACAATACAACTATTATTAATAGTAATAACAATAATAACAATACTTATAAAATTCATAATAACAGTAAAAGAGAGAAAAGTACCTACTTCTTAAAATCAATAACATAAGTAGAAGAAATTTATCTAAACACTGCGATAAAAAATGTCAATTCTGTTCAAAAGAGTCTACAGATAAACCATAAAAATACAACTATTAAAAAAAAGATCATCAATAATTCAATGAATCACATACTACATAAATAAATGATTACATGAAAGTGATTAGAAATACAGTAAATATCTCAAATACTGAACCTTTTTATATTCTGTAAAAAAGCAGTGAGAGTGTTCTCTACACAAGAGAGCAGAGAGGAACTTGCAGAGAGAGGGTGGAGAAGTAGCAAATTTCCACACATACTAATGAAAATGAAAAGTGGCATACCCGCGACTGCATACAGGAATGTCCATATGCACGTGACGATGCTCACACGCATAATCTACATTGCTGCTAACAAATGAGAAAACAAATACCTTAAGAATCTCATATGACATAAAAAAAGAAGAAGAAGGAATTAATAAAAACAAGGTAAATCAAATGGGCTTTCAAGAAACAAAACAAAAAACAGGTTAGAAAAAACACATTACCATAAAGTAAATCACAAATCACGGGGAAACATAAGACTGAGCATGCAAATGACGAATTCCCCAGAGCCAGATATGTGTACACCACTGACCTGATATCTAGAACAAAATCCAATTTTAGCACCGATTCTTAAAATACATCTCACAGTTCCAAGTGCTTTTTCTTGGACTGACAGTTGGCAACATACTTATAACCTAAAGCCAATAAATATAACCTACAGCCAATAGACAGTCTTTCATTTCCAGAATCCCACAAGTTCACTATCCTACGCTAAAAGCACGCAGCTCCTTTACCTGTTTAATTCTAACACTTCAAAATAGTTTCACTCTATAAAGCATCATGCATTTTAAGACTAATATCATCCTGTTAATTTCCTGAAACCATAACTGGAAAATAAAATGCAACTGTAATAAGAAATGAAGAGTAATGTATAATATACTGAACAGGAAGAAAATCATTCCCAATATCCTAGTGATTGAGTAAAAAAAG
>NC_091563.1:40831205-40838705 GCF_042767895.1 Penaeus vannamei | reverse complement strand
ACACAATCCTTAAATTCGTGATATAAGGGGTTTCCAACACTAAATGAGGCTGTGGTTTGAGAGGAGTCCGTGCCTTCGGAGAACTGAACCCTTCTCCAATACCCTCAAGACTTGGGGAGTATATATCCCCTAAGTGAAGTTCCCCACTACCTCCTGTACCACTCTCCTATAAGTGAAAACCAATCTATATTAGTGCTTTGTAATTTTATACAGAATTCATTCTATTTACCACTAGGTACTACAAGATGTTCTGTAAAACTCAGAGTATTAACCTACTGCTGCCTTATTATCATTATCATCATTGACATTTTGGTTATGATAATGTTATCAACAATATTAATAGTAATAATATATATATCTTCAAACATTTCAAAATATCAAGAAAAAGGGTAAACAGGTAAAATTCAGGTAGGACTAGTAATTGACTCCTTGGTGAGTAAGCTCAAAATCATACAGTAGTTGATATGCCATATATATTGGACTTCCCAGCACCAATGGGTTAAATATGGTCTGATCCATAACATTTATAGCAGATCAAGTTATATTCCATCTTTATTCACAGGGGAGGAAACTTACCTGCAAAGGTTTACATTTGGCAGGAACCTTTTGTCCAGGTTTGAGAAGAATAACATCTCCTTGCACCAGCAGTGACCAAGGGAGATTAACAGTGTTTCCATCTCTCAGTGTCCACTGAAGGGTAATGCAAGGAGACAAAGGAGAATGTAGGTGTGGATAGTTCTCTGCTGACCAAAGGACAGTTGACTGGTATTCTGAAATCAAAGAGATATTTCTTGTAGAGTCTTTACAATCCAAAAATATTCACAAGATTTCTTATTTCACTGTTCTGTTTCAGTGTTAAATTCTTGTTTCACACCTTTTAGATCCCTTAATATATTCTGAGTCTGGTGTGGGAGCTCCTTATGCCTGAGACGGGTGTCCCACCACACCAGGTAAACGTTGAGAATCACTGCGGCAAAAATGAAGAAAGATTCTGCTGGAAGGTACTGATATCTGAAATTTGGGAAACTAATGTAAGCACCTCATATCATATAAGTTTTATCATATATATAATCCATCCTTCTGTAACTCACTGAGCCCTTTACATATCCATCAATTTGTCCGTTCAGTGAATCTATTTCCGTTTAACATAACAAAACAGTTTCTTACTTTGGGTCACTGCGTGCTGCGTATGCCACCAGGAGTACAATGCCTTCTACTATGAGTGCCAGCGCCGAAGTCCATCGGAAGACTGACAGGTAGCTCTTGCGATGAAAGGCTTCATAGTTAACGCTCTTTTGTCCAAAGCCTTTATTCCTGAAATTCAGTTCCCTTTAGTAGCAGCAAGATGAAGAATCTAGTAAATATCATACAAAAAGTCATCCTGGTCCTTTTTTTTTATTAGAATATAACTATATAAATGTATCAGATGATAATATTTCCATGTGAAAACTAATACACTTATTCTTATTACAGCGCTGAATCAAAAATTCAAAGCATGTTTAAATGAACCCACTTTTCTGCCTCTGACTTCTGGTACTCTTCGAGAGCTGATGATATATCTTCATGTAAGCGGGCAAGAGCTTCATGTGTAGTCAAGCCATCGCTACAACTGGCCATTTCCCTGAAATAAATCAAATTATTCATAATTATGAAGGAAAATTACAATAGGATATACAATAACAGTTGGCAAATCCATATGTTACAACGGTGTGCAATGATCTTGTGAGAGAATTGTTAATTGAGGTTTGTAAACTCATAAACTTATGAATGTATGGAAAAATATGTTGATCTAGCACCAATATTGTAGAATGACATTCATAACATTTGTGAACAATGATAATGGTTGAATATATTTAGTACTGAATGTAATCTAACTTTGCTCCTAACATTTTTCTTTTTTCTTTTAGGCCCAAATAAATCTTAGTCTCCCTCCATTTCTAATTACATAATATCAAGGAATCATTCTTCTCAAAAGACCAATTCCAAATATTCTACCACTAACATTGTGAAACTTATAAGCAAGCAGCACCCTAAAAATTAAAAGTTATTTTCTCTATGTTAATTCTTAGCCCAACACCAGTCCTCACTAGTGTAAACTATTGTAAAAAAAATGTTAAAGGTTTAAGCAAACTCTAGAGGCGAGCCAATAAAATTGGTAAGACAGGACTGTAGCTTGTAAAAGATGTATGACATATTTAACAGGAAACTTGTACTGTGAATAAACATTAGAAAATCTCATCGAATAGCAAAATAATGAATATGTTCAAATAAATAGTGATATGAAAAAATGTTCCAGATCAAAATGCACATTCATATCTCTAGCAAGCAGGAATTTATGATAAAATAGACCATCCTTTGAATAAAAAGTCAGATTTTCAGATGTGAAGAAATGAGAAAAGACAAACTAATTTAAATTCCAATGGAGGATGAATTACGCAAGACCTTGGCAACATGCAAATATCAAGCACAACACTGATTTTTAGGTCTAATGATCTAGTGTGCATAAAGAGTAACAATACTCTCTTAATTTGGTTGTAAAATTTGCCTACTTCCCTCTCTCGAAAATTGAAAACCGCTCTTCACACACAATAGTCCAAACTGGTTACATTGGCTATATGAACGCACATATGATGTAGCTGTGCAAGCATAGAGGTCTAAAACCCATAATCTGCTCGTGAGTTTTGTGACTATGATGTGTTGATCCATATTTCCATCAACTTCTTTAATGTTTTTTCAACCTTTCTCTAACTTCTCATTGGACCTATGTTAGGCTTCATACTTATACTGACATGTTACACTCCATACCAATATCTAGCAAACTTCTAAAATTGCACACAAAAGATCTTCACAACCTCAAAAGAAAAATGGATGCCAATAGATAAAATGGCAATTATGCAGACAATAATATTTCTGGTGCAGAAAAAAAAAAATCAGAAATAAAAGGCTGCATAGTTTAACATGCACTGGCAAGATTCTGTCTGCTGTGTGTTGTAAGGACTGTGGTCTCTGTCCTAGCATTTGTACTTTGTAGCTTTTGATCATTGTAGTAATATTCTTACATTACAATAGCACTGTTTTTGGAGCATGTACTGAAAATATGCAAAATACAATACCATCTGGGAAAAACCTTCTAATCCGCTTTCATCATGCAAGACAATGCAGTTATTGCTTAGAAGACATATCTGCCACTAGATTTGCACTGTTTGGTTCAGCTTCCATGCCTATTGTGATACTGGCAAAAGCCAACGCACCTCCACTACGTACATTCAGGTGCAATAGAATTTGCAGACCTTCCTGGTGATGTACTGTATCATAAAGCATCGGTCTAAGCTCTGTCTTACCAGAATTTCATGTGGTGGAGGTTGTTTGGCTTTGCCAACGCATAAAACATGAGAGGCTGCGAGAATCAGTTGACCCAGCTCAGTTAACTAATATCTGCTGGATTTTGGTAGAATTTGTATAATAATGATTAGAAAAAAAGTGTGAAAGATACATTTTCGCAGACCGTGCTTCATTTACCCTGAAGTGACAGGCAAATACTTCAGAAAAAATAATTTCTCATCGCACATGAAAAGTTCTTGATCTCATTGCTTGCCAAGGAGCTGCAATTGCAAGGCCCCCCACCCCATCACACTGGAATCATACCTACCGGTGTATGCTACCGTAGTACCGGTACTGTTCTCTCCTTCCTGCTGGCTTTACCATATTCTTATACTCACCGAGCTACCGAGCGCAATCTATACAATTAGCTGTGTCAGTTGCACGCAAGGTCCATCTGTAGCACTGGATTACTTCATTGTGTTTGTAATGAGCACCGTTTATGTTTATGGTTTCGGGCTATTTATAATCCCAAATTCTTATTCTTACTTAAGTTAGTCCTATGTTCACTAAGGCGGTGTTGCGAATTCACGTACCAATTCCTGTTAGTGCTTATCTTAATCCGAGGAAGGGCATAGACATTCTCGTTCCTTGTCCACCGAGTTGCAACCACTTCCGCCTGATAAGGAACGCAATCGGTATTTACACTTATCAGCTGAGAGCCTTTGCGGTCGTCGGGCTGAGATCGGAGCCCGAGGAGGAGACTTCGGGTCGTCTGGCAGAGATTGGCGCTCCGGGATCGTAATGCACCGTTTTCTTTGATCCGGATCATAGAAAATGTTCGCTCTTTATGGCTGACTGCTGTATTTGATGTCGCATGCCAAGACGATAACAAAGCAAAAAAGTAATATGTTTGTGAATAAAATTCGAGGAAATATTTTATACTAGATAGTTCTATAAAACTCATAAATAGATAAATAGAAGATACTGGTACTTGATAGAAATCCAGACACATTATCTACACGAACATAAACGCAGAAAAATGTACATAAAGATCAAAAGAAAACAGCCACAATAAGAAATGAAACTGAATCGTGACTTTTTCGAATTCGTCAAGAGGTCCTCATCAGACGATCAAACAACTGTTTCGATGAGGCAAGCCTTATTCTCGAGGTGACCTGTTTTGGCTGCAGTCTATATATAAGTCCAAAAGTCTAAACAACGACTGATCTCATATGCATCTAGATTCATCGACAGGCCCTTTGGTTTTGTAGAGTTTCATTGTATTATCTGTAGGTTCAGCTTTTGAACACCATTACGTAATCTGATATGTGTTCGCAGAGACAGCTAGACAGCTTGTGGTATATTATGAATGCCTTCACATTTTCCATCTGCTTTATTTCTCATTATTTCATCTATAGTAATTTCTGATGTTAAAAGGCTTTGGATTCCCTTGGAAAGAGATTGCGTATCTTTGTTTGCTTTCATAAATATTCTATTTAGATTATTCTGATATAGATTATAGCACTGGTTCATCCTCGTGGATTTTGGGATTTTCGATTTTCAGCTGTGAACATTGGAAATGAGTTTCTCATCATAAAACATTCTTGGAATTGCTGTTTCACACACACACACACACACATGTACATATGCATATATACACACATATATACATTCACACACATATATGTACATATGCATATATTCACATATATATACATACGCACACTAACACACACACACGCACACACACACACACACACACACACACACACACACACACACACACACACACATATATATATATATATATATATATATATATATATATATATATATATATATATATATATATATATATATATATATATATATATATATATATATATATATATATATATATATATCAGGGGAGTCATGTATTGACATTTCATTCCCCTTTTGAAACTAAACTTCTCGTCTGGCTGCTATTCTTATTTCTAAAAGGTTCCTTACGGATTAGGAGTACTTCATATTCTTAAACCAAAGTTCCTATCTCTTGTGTAATGCCAATAAAGTTTTATGTATTATACATAACGAATGCTTGAACGATAAAGAAAAAATTGTCTTGGTTGGTGATATTTTCAAATGCTTTTAAAACTGTAGGATCGCCACATCTACATTGGAAAGGGTTTAGTATATGTTAAGTCTTTATCATTACTGTTTATCATTGCTGTTTAAATTCAAAATACTGTAGGGAATAAATCACATCATTCATACATGGTACATTTTATTGTTAGAAAAATATATATACAAAGATATATGGTATACTGATGAGTACTCGTGGATTGAGACAGTTTGCAAGTTAAACCAGCGTGACAGCGGAATTTCCTGCCAACAACTTAGCAACTTCGTGGGCGCGGGCGTGGGCGGACTTGACCTGGGCCACTGCGGGCGTGTCCTCGACGAGGTCAGAGGCGGCCACCCTGAAGCCAGAACCGGGGGCGGCGGCGTACTTCCTCACCTGGACGTCCCCCTCGGGGTCCACGTAGGCGAAGCTGCCGGAGGTACGACCCAAAGAGTCCCTGGTCTCCACGCGGGTGTTGGGGCCGCCGTAGTGGCCGAAGGTGTACTGGCCGGCCTCGTCCTGGGCGTGGAATTGGCCTCCCACGTGAGGGACGCTGAGGGAGGGCATGGGGGGTTCAGGGGCCATGAGGGGCTCAGGCGCTGCCACTACAGTGACGGGGACAGCGCTCTTGACCACAGGGGCGACTGCCACAGGGGCAGCAGGAGCCACAATGGCTGCACTCTTGACCAGCGGGGCAACAGGGGCCACAGCCACAGGGGCAGCTTCAACGACGGTAAGGGAAGGGGCGGCCTTCACAACAGGGACAGGGACAGGGGCGGCCTTCACAACGGGGACAGGGGCAGGGGCGCTTAATACCATTCCCAAGTTTACACCTGGTTCAGGAATCTTCATAACAGCCGGAAGGTTCCACTGTGGACTGGCCACAGTTCCTGCCACCGTCTGATAAAGCTGCGGAGCCGCGGAGCATGTTGCTGCCAACAGAGATAGCACCTGTATCAAGAAAAATAAGTTAGTGCTTAAAAAACTAATCGCATTCCAACATTAGTATTCAACTAAGCTAACATCCATTCCCCTTTTAAAACCAGTGCAGTGGGAATGCCTAAGCAAATACAATACAGATGAAAACCAGTGCAGTAAATACTAACGATCAGTTTCATCTTGGCGTAGTTGTGATGGCCGAGAGAGAGGGAGATCTGTGGTCAACGGACACGGTGCTTGGCCTTATATACCCGCTCGCCTCCCTGACCACGCCCTGCTTTGCACCTTAACGGCCACACGAACTTTAGCATTTTGCCGAAAGATTCCGAGAGAAAAGGTGAAGGTGGCGAAGATTCTCAAATTTATATCGAGGCGTTTGTGGAAGGAAACCATCTTCTTTAGTTACGGTTTGTAATGAATTTCGTCTACCTTAATGTATTTCTTTTATTTACATGGTATTTAGGACTAAAGTGCGCAAACCTTAAAAGGGTATGAACTGAATATGCATTTCATGTACCTTTTCGTGTGCATTATTTACACTGCAAAGCATTATATGGAACTTAAAAACCACTTCAATTCAAATAATTTGTATATACAGACACACGCACACATACATATATTTGTATATGTATGTATGTAGATCTATACAAACACACACATACATATATACATATATATTAACATATATATATATATATATATATATATATATATATATATATATATATATATATATATATATATATATTAACACACACACACACACACACACACACACACACACACACACACACACATATATATATATATATATATATATATATATATATATATATATATATGTATATATATATATATGGATATATGTATGTATGTATATATATTCATGCATGTGTGTATATATATGTATATATATATATATATATATATATATATATATATATATATATATATATACGTATACGTATATATATATATATATATATATATATATATATATATATATATATATATATATATATATATATATATATATATATGTATGTATGTATATTATACACGGTATTTTTGTTTGTTTTTTAAACCACTACAATATATCAAACAGCATTAAGTGATAAGATTCCATCTTTCTACTC
>NC_091563.1:40808705-40826205 GCF_042767895.1 Penaeus vannamei | reverse complement strand
GCCGTGGCCCAGGTCAAGTCCGCCCACGCCCGCGCCCACCAAGCTGTTAAGTCGTTGACAGTAAATTCTGTTGTCACGCTAGTTTAATTCTTAACTGACATGAGCTCCCTTCCCGAGTAGGCCTACTCTACCAGTATATATCATGTCCTGTATATATCTCAGACTTCCTTTTTGTATATTAATAAAAAAGTACCAAGAATAGATGTTGAATTTTCCTTTTACTTTACCAACATTCTGTGTTAAGAGACTGATACCAATCATGATAACCATGCGCATGATTTTTACATGCCATCCATTACGTCCACATACGTAAGTGAATCACAGTCTCAGAGGTTGTTTTCTTGCTTTTCATGAACAATATAGTTATCGCAGGCCTTTGTACCTTGTCTCACACCATGACGGATCGCGGACAGCATCAAGGACCTGCAGAGTTTTATTCCCAACCTAACGTGGGAATGGCTTGAGTTGGCCGCATCAAATCGTGTCTAGTCAAAGTGATTCTGCCGCTGACCCGCAACCCGGTTAGTGTATCTTAGATATGTGATTATCTAGAATTGGAAATTGAGAAGAAATTGAGCCCCATGTCCATCCCTCTGCCACAGAGGCCGAGCGCGACCGACCGGCCTTCGAGAGACGCGGGAGACGGTGCAGGGGCTACGAGTGCAGATGCTTTCGTCAACACTATCACGAGCATTTTGATGACTGTTGCAGTGTCATGTGTCATGTGATTAACTCTCATCTCTCATTAACTGTGTCATCTCTGTGTCCCCTCTCATCAACTGTGTCATCTCTCATATTTCATGACATGATACGAGGTAATAGCTGTATCATCTCGATTTAGGTTCGTGTTCCACTGTCATGTTTCATGGCGTGAGGAAATGTGAAAATAGAATGGAATGAAGGATATTATCTTATCACGATATAGCAAATCTATCTACTTTTTGGGTTGCGAATGCGTTGTTATTGGGTTTATAATATAATAACAATGTATCGCACGAATTAAGTTAGGGTTAAACATCAATTTCCTGTAGAAAAAGTATGAATGACAATGAATATCATCGCAATACAAGAAATGTATTTAACTTCTTTCGAATATATATCTTCGTCAGAAATAGATGCATTTCTGACGAAGATATACTCGAAACCGATCAAATACCATCTCTTAAACTGCAAAGATATTCATTCTCTCTCGTACCTTTTCTTCATTTGTAAACATGAAAACGGTTCATCAATTTGAAGCTTTTATTGCATATGATAAAACGAGTTTGAATAGCACCTCATGGTAGCAAATGTCGCAGCATGAATTGCAATTAATGTTGCACAGAAAGACAAGAAACTAAAGTAGTTTGAGTAGAATGATGGAATCTTATCACTTAATGCTGTTTGATATATTGTAGTGGTTTAAAAAACAAAAGTACCGTGTATAATATACATATATATGTACATACATATACGTATATATACATATATATACACATATACATGAATATATATATATATATATATATATATATATATATATATATATATATATATATATATGTGTGTGTGTGTGTGTGTGTGTGTGTGTGTGTGTGTGTGTGTGTGTGTGTGTGTGTGTGTTGTGTGTATAGATCTACATACATACATATATAAATACAAATACACATTAATTGAATTGGAGTATTTTTTAAGTTCCATATAATGCTTTGCAGTGTAAATAAAGCTCAGGAAAAGGCACATGAAATGGATATTCAGTTCATACCCTTTTAAGGTTTGCGGATTCTAGTCCAAAATACCATGTCTAAAAAGTAAACGCAATTCACTACAAACTTTAACTAAAGAAAAGAAGATGGTTTCCTTCCACAAACGCCTTGATATAAATTTAAGAATCTTCACCACCTTAACCTTTTCTCTCGGAAACTTTCGGCAAAATGCTAAAGTTCGTGTGGCCGTTAAGGTGCAAAGCAGGGCGTGGTCAGGGAGGTGACCGGTATATAAGGCCAAGCACCGTGTCCGTTGACCACGGATCTCCCTCTCTCTCGGCCATCACAACTACGCCAAAATGAAACTGATCGTTAGTATTTACTGCACTGGTTTTCATCTGTATTGTATTTGCTTAGGCATTCCCACTGCACTGGTTTTAAAAGGGGAATAGACGTTAGTTTGGTTGAATACTAATGTTGGAATGCGATTATTTTTTAAGCACTAGCTTATTTTCCTTGCTTCAGGTACTATCACTGTTGGTAGCAACATGCTACGCGGCTCCGCAGCTTTATCAGACGGTGGCAGGAACTGTGAAAATTCCTGAACCAGGTGTAAACTTGGGAATGGTATTAACCGCCCCTGAAACCCCCATGCCGTCCCTCAGCATCCCTCACGGCGGCCCCAGCGCCCGTGCGGAGACCAGGGACGCTTAGGGTCGTACCTCCGGCAGCTTCGCCTACGTGGACCCCGAGGGGGACGTCCAGGTGAGGAAGTACGCCGCCGCCCCCGGTTCTGGCTTCAGGGTGGCCGCCTCTGACCTCGTCGAGGACACGCCCGCCGTGGCCCAGGTCAAGTCCGCCCACGCCCGCGCCCACCAAGCTGCTAAATCGTTAACTGTTGTCACGCAATTGTTATTCTTAACTGACATCAGCTCACTTCCCGAGTAGGCCTTCCTTTTTATATATCAATAAATAGTACCAAGAGCAGATGAATTTTCCTTTTACTTTACCAACATTTTGTTTTAGGAGACTGATACCAATAATGATAACCATGGGCATGATTCTCACATGCCATCCATTACGTTCACAAACGTGAGTGGATCACATTCCTAGATATTGTTTTCTTGCTTTTCATGGACAATATAGTTATCGCAGGCCTTTGTACCTTGTCTCACGCCATGACGGATTGCGGACAGCATCAAGGACCTGCAGAGTTTTATTCCCAACCTAACGTGGGAATGGCTTGAGTTGGGCGCATCAAATCGTGTCCAGTCAAACTGATTCTGCCGCTGACCCGCAACTCGGTTAGTGTATCTTAGATATGTGATTATCTAGTATTGGAAATTGAGAAGAAATTGAGCCCCATGTCCATCCCTCTGCCACAGAGGCCGAGCGCGACCGACCGGCCTTCGAGAGACGCGGGAGACGGTGCAGGGGCTACGAGTGCAGATGCTTTCGTCAACACTATCACGAGCTTTTTGATGACTGTTGCAGTGTCATGTGTCATGTGATTAACTCTCATCTCTCATTAACTGTGTCATCTCTGTGTCCCCTCTCATTAACTGTGTCATCTCTCATATTTCATGACATGATACGAGGTAATAGCTGTATCATCTCGATTTAGGTTCGTATTCCACTGTCATGTTTCATGGCGTGAGGAAATGTGAAAATAGAAAGGAATAGAGGATATAATCTTATCACGATATAGCAAATCTATCTACTTTTTGGGTTGCGAATGCGTTGTTTTTAGGTCTATAATATAACAACAATATATCACTCGAATTAAGTTAGGGTTAAACATCAATTTCCTGTAGAAAAAGTATGAATGACAATGAATATCATCGCAATACAAGAAATGCATCCAACTTCTTTCGAATATATATCCTCGTCAGAAATAGATTCATTTCTGACGAAGATATACTCGAAACCGGTCAAATACCATCTCTTAAATTGCAAAGACATTCATTCTCTCTCGTACCTTTTCTACATTTGTCAACATGAAAACGGTTCGTCAATTAAAAGCTTTTATTGCATATGATAAAACGAGTTTGAATAGCACCTCATGGAAGCAAATGTCGCAGCATGAATTGTAATTAACGTTGCACAGAAAGACAAGAAACTAAAGTATTTTGAAAGATTCGAAGAACAATCACAGTTTGAGTAGAATGATGGAATCTTATCACTTAATGCTGTTTGATATATTGTAGTGGTTAAAAAAAAAAAAAAAATACCGTGTATAATATACATATATATGTACATACATATACGTATATATACATATATATACACATATACATGAATATATATATATATATATATATATATATATATATATATATATATGTGTGTGTGTGTGTGTGTGTGTATGTGTGTGTGTGTGTGTGTGTGTGTGTAGATCTACATACATACATATATAAATACATATACACATTAATTGAATTGGAGTGTTTTTTAAGTTCCATATAATGCTTTGCAGTGTAAATAATGCACACGAAAAGGTACATGAAATGGATACTCAGTTCATACCCTTTTAAGGTTTGCGCACTCTAGTCCAAAATACCATGTCTAAAAAGTAAACGCAATTCATTATAAACCTTAACGAAAGAAAAGGAGATGGTTTCCTTCCACAAACGCCTTGATATAGATTTGAGAATCTTCGCCACCTTAGCCTTTTCTCTCGGAAACTTTCGGCAAAATGCTAAAGTTCGTGTGGCCGTTAAGGTGCAAAGCAGGGCGTGGTCAGGGAGGTGACCGGTATATAAGGCCAAGCACAGCGTCCGTTGACCACAGATCTCCCTCACTCGGCCATCACAACTACGCCAAGATGAAACTGATCGTTAGTATTTACTGCTTTGGTCTTATTTTGTATTGTATTTGCTTAGGCATTCCCACTGCACTGGTTTTAAATGGGGAATGGACGTTAGTTTGGTTGAATACTAATGTTGGAATGCGATTAGTTTTTAAGCACTAGCTTATTTTCCTTGCTTCAGGTGCTATCACTGTTGGTAGCAACATGCTACGCGGCTCCGCAGCTTTATCACACGGTGGCAGGAACTGTGAAGATTCCTGAACCAGGTGTAAACTTGGGAGTGGTATTAACCGCCCCTGAAACCCCCATGCCGTCCCTCAGCATCCCTCACGGCGGCCCCAGCGCCCGTGCGGAGACCAGGGACGCTTAGGGTCGTACCTCCGGCAGCTTCGCCTACGTGGACCCCGAGGGGGACGTCCAGGTGAGGAAGTACGCCGCCGCCCCCGGTTCTGGCTTCAGGGTGGCCGCCTCTGACCTCGTCGAGGACACGCCCGCCGTGGCCCAGGTCAAGTCCGCCCACGCCCGCGCTCACGCCCAACAAGTTGCTAAATCGTTGACTGTAGTCACGCTTGTTATTCTTAACTGACATCAGCTCACTTCCCGAGTAGGCCTTCCTTTTTATATATCAATAAATAGTACCAAAAGCAGATGAATTTTCCTTTTACTTTACCAACATTTTGTTTTAGGAGACTGATCCCAATCATGATAACCATGCGCATGATTCTCACATGCCATCCATTACGTCCACATACGTAAGTGAATCACAGTCTCAGAGGTTGTTTTCTTGCTTTTCATGAACAATAAAGTTATCGCAGGCCTTTGTACCTTCTCTCGCACCATGACGGATTGCGGACAGCATCAAGGACCTGCAGAGTTTTATTCCCAACCTAACGTGGGAATGGCTTGAGTTGGCCGCATCAAATCGTGTCTAGTCAAAGGGATTCTGCCGCTGACCCGCAACCCGGTTAGCGTATCTTAGATATGTGATTATCTAGTATTGGAAATTGAGAAGAAATTGAGCCCCATGTCCATCCCTCTGCCACAGAGATGATGAAAGAGAATCTGGTTTCGAAAATGCTCGTTTCTTCCACTCACGATAGCCCCTCCCTTTCCCACGCATGTAAGAGACTTTAATTTTCTAATATGCTTTATCCATTCTTTTTTTTCTTTTGTGCGCTCTTGGATTCTACAGGAAAACTGTGTTTCATTGCTTCCGTAGCTGCCCAAATGACCAAATTACTTTGAAAAGATTATATAAAAATAGGTAGGGAGAAATATAACTATTATTTGAACTAAGAATATGACAATATCCCCTGTATTAAGGAGTTGTCGAACTTACATACTGACGCATCTGGAATCTCTAGAGCTTCGTATTTTGCACAAGAGGACAGAGATGGTAACTTACAGGTAGTGCCCAGCTGTTCCCGGACACTTAGAGATGCCGAAAAAAATACTCTGCCACAGAACTAGAGGCTTTAGCTGTAGTTGGAGCCAATACAACACGATAACTATCTATACGGCCAACGTTTTACGATCTTTTCGGCCCATCACCCCGTCGCCAGGACATTTAAGAGGCTCTAAATCATTCCTAATGTCTGAATTGAGTCATGATTTACCATTAAACTATTACGAGCTGAAGTATAAACCCTGGACTTCCAATGCCATGCCCGATTTGCTCATTAGGAAGGTAAACGACTGTAGTATGGCTGTGTGCCGGTCATTTACAGAAGCTCGATAAGATATCCTCTTCCTCTGAACGAGTTCCAACTACGAGTCTTAACGGCGTCGTCTACCAATTCTGCCATGGCTGTGATTCTGCAGTTAGTAGTTATATGCACATACGTTACGGCATAAGGCTCTGAGGATTGTACATGTGACACGACAGCTAATTCGTATGTTTATTTGAAATAAAATTTATGGTTTGGGTACATGCGAGTGAAAATGAAAGTGAAAGAGTGCCTTATATAAGGTGTCTTGCAGTGTGCTTACCACCGGGAGCGGTTACCCTTACTAGAACTCTTTGGGAACATTTTATTGAGGTTTTGTTCCGCATTCAGAGCAAAGTATATTATACTGTGCAGGCGAGGCTGTGTAATCAAAGGTATTGTGTGTATATTTTGGATCTAATACCCATATAAAGAAAGAGATTTTGATTTTATTTTAATTGTTCCTTGATTTTCCATATTTTACCTACCCCTTTTCAACCAAATTTCAACTCTAAAATATATATTAATAATAATCATTAGCTTGATCAAAATATGCAATTGGATATGAACACGATTAAGATATAAACGGGGTCAAAATCAGAAGAAAACTGCATCATTCCTTGATATGACAAGCGGCAAGGTTCTTCTCATAGCTCTATACATTCGTCTATTGAACTCAAGTACATAATACTACAGGGTGGCTCTTTTTTTTTTTTTTTTTTTTTTTTTTTTTTTTTACCAGAATCGCGGTTCAGGAAGACAAAATAGCAGATGCTGTACTGGCAAATATAAGATATCTTTTAATTTATGAAAGCGTATGTATGTACGCTGGCATGCATACACAATATTACCTGCTAAATAGATTTTCTGCGAATCTATTTTTCCTGGTGTTTAAATATCCTTTCCCCTTTCAAAACATACTTTGTGATATGCAGAAGATTAAGCAAATTGTTGTGATCATGGCTGGTACTGAAATTACTAACAGTTAATGGTCCTGTCAGTGGGGGATACATTCATAATTCATTCGAACTACCTCATTGTCATTGGAAGGTGAAGTCAGAAATGTGTACATGTGTTATGTATATGTCTACTTAATGGGAACAACGAAGGGAAGGGCAAGAAAACACGAATATGCCGAAGGCCTCTTCACTATTGCCCTGACGAAGCAATAGTGAAAAGGCCTTCGGCATATTCGTGTTTTCTTGTCCTTCCCTGCGTTGTTCCTATTGCAATCTGTTCAACATGAATTCCACACATGTCTACTTAAGTCTACCCTATGTCAGGTTAAGGACTTATGATGCGTTGAGTATATTGTGTTATCTATCACTGCGTTTCTGTTTATCATTACTGCTCAAAATTCAAATTCGTCACATCCTGCTTATTATATATAAGGAATAAATCGCATCATTCATAATGGCACATTTTATTGTTAAAAAAAAATTATATACAAAGATTTATATGAATACCCGTGGACTGAGCCAGTTTGCAGGTTAAATCAGCGTGACAGCGGAATTTCCTGCTAACGACATAGCAGCTTGTTGGGCGTGGGCGCGGGCGTGGGCGGACTTGACCTGGGCCACGGCGGGCGTGTCCTCGACGAGGTCAGAGGCGGCCACCCTGAAGCCAGAACCGGGGGCGGCGGCGTACTTCCTCACCTGGACGTCCCCCTCGGGGTCCACGTAGGCGAAGCTGCCGGAGGTACGACCCAAAGAGTCCCTGGTCTCCACGCGGGTGTTGGGGCCGCCGTAGTGGCCGAAGGTGTACTGGCCGGCCTCGTCCTGGGCGTGGAATTGGCCTCCCACGTGAGGGACGCTGAGGGAGGGCATGGGGGGTTCAGGGGCCATGAGGGGCTCAGGCGCTGCCACTACAGTGACGGGGACAGCGCTCTTGACCACAGGGGCGACTGCCACAGGGGCAGCAGGAGCCACAATGGCTGCACTCTTGACTAGCGGGGCAACAGGAGCCACAGCTACAGGGGAAGCTTCAACGAAGGTAAGGGAAGGGGCGGCCTTCACAACAGGGACAGGGGCAGGGGCGGTTAATACCATTCCCAAGTTTACACCTGGTTCAGGAATCTTCATAACAGCCGGAAGGTTCCACTGTGGACTGGCCACAGTTCCTGCCACCGTCTGATAAAGCTGCGGAGCCGCGGAGCATGTTGCTGCCAACAGAGATAAAACCTGTAAAAGAAAATGTTAGATAAAAAGCATATCAGTTGCATCTAAAGGAAATCATACAGGCAGCACAGTATAAGATATCAAAATACTTGAACAAGAATAGCAACACATATACCCATGACTTCTTTAAAGCACAAATTCCATGAATATGCTCCATTTTGACAAAGCAATCCCGATGTTTACTAACAATGAGTTTCATTTTGTGTCGCTGGGGAGGTCGCGGACGGAGGTCTCTCTGGACTGGACGGAGGAGGTTTGGGAAGGTCGTCCGAGAATCTCGCCTTTTATACCCGCTCGTCTCGACCCGTGACCACGCCCTCCATAGCGCCAGATGGGGGGCTTTTTTTCTCCAAAGGTTTGTCGTTTTGGTTTTAGTACGATTGTAATATTTTTGTTTTGTTTTGTTTTGTTTGGGCTGTTAACATTATGATTGGCTGTCTGCATTTATTATGGTTTATGTATTTTTTCACTGTTCTTGTTCCACTGATATCTATATTAATGTCATTAATTACTGTTATTACGATCATCATTACTATAAAGAAATATTGTTATCATTATTATCATCATTATTGTTATTGTAATCATTATTGATATCTTATAACCATTGCTATTATTATCATTATCATTACTACAGTTCTCATTATGATAATAACAATAATTATCATTATCATTAATGTCAGTATTATCATTGCTATCATTATTATCATCGCTATTATCTTTATTTCTAAGATGAACATTTCATTATCATCATAATTATTATCATCACTGTAATCATCTTCATTATCCGTATCTCTATCATTTTCCTCTTACTTATTCTCCTGTTCCTCAACATCATCATTATAATTGTTATTGTTCTTAGGATTATAATCATGATCACTGCTGGTATTAGCATCCCTTCAAAGGATAATAACAGTTATTATCATCATTACTATTACTATTGTTATTATCATTATTAACATCGTTATTACTATTATTATTTTTATCATTATTATCATCATTACTATTGTTATTGATATTATTATCATTATTATTAGCATTATCATTACTATCATCAGCATAGATGTCTTAGTGAAGTAAAATCTTAAAAAATCCGAAGAATCCATAAGTAGTATAACATGTACACTTTTACAGAGTGTTGTGCCGACTCCGACAACAGCTAAAGCCTCGAGATCAGTGGCAGAGCATTTTTCAGCAGCTGTAAGTTTCCGGGAACAGCTGGGCACTACATGTAAGTTACCAACTCTATACTTCTGCGCGAAATAAGAACTTCGAGAGATTCCAGATGTGTCAGTATGTAAGTTCAACAACTCTGCAAAATTTGGCTGACGGTGCAAGGGCTATTGCTATTTTTTTTTTTTTTTTATTCAAATGATAGCCACAGTTTTCGTTATCTATTCTTTATAATTTCAAAGTAATTTGGTGATTTAGGCAGCTACAGAAGCATAGTAACGCACAATTTCCCGTAGAATCCAATAGCGCATAAAATAACTAATTTGGATAAGGTGGTGTCAGCGATGCATACATGGCCGGATGGTTACCTCTTTCGCACCTTGGCCCCGGTAGCTGCCCTCCCCCTTCAGCTGATGCAGGTGCTCACTTTACTTTCCCTTGTGACACTCTCCTAAGCAAGCGAAACGCCCTCATAAGAAACAGCTGCATAAAAGCACGTCTCGCCAGGCAGACCCGGACAGAACAGGAGGAGAGCAGAGAGAGCCAGAGACAGACGACGGTCTCGTTCGTCACCGCTCCGCCCTCGGCACCCAGGGCACGGGTCTCTCGCGGGGTCAAGCATCTATCTCCCCCGATAAATCCTCCGGCAAAGAGCCCCTTTCATTCACCTGCTCTACACCCCCAACCTCGTACGTTGACAAGTGGGGAAAGAACGGTCCATCGTCATTGGAAGAAAAGAGCTTTTTCAAAAGTGGATTCACTTTCATCATCGAGTAGTCTCGGTGGCAGAAGGATGGATAAAAGTTCGATTTCTTTCCAATTCCTAATGGTAGATAGTCACTTAAAATACCCTTTCTGTGTTGCAGGTCAGCGGCAGAATCACTGTCACTAGACACGATTTGATGCGCCCAACTCGAACCATTCTTACATTAAAGTGAGCCAACTCTGCAGGTCCTTGTGCTGTCCGCAATCCGTCCTGGTGTGAGGCAAGGTACAAGGGCCTGCGATACCTTCAACTTTATTGTTCATGAAAAGCAATAGAACGACCTCTGAGAATGTGAATCAAAATGCAGGTAAAATAAGAGGAAAATTCAACATTTATTCTTGGTATTTTTTATTGGTATATAAAAGGGAAGTCTGAGATATATACAGGAAACGATATATACTGGTAGAGTAGGCCTACTCGGGAAGTGAGCTCATGTCAGTTCAGAATCAAACTAGCGTGACAACAGAATTTGCTGTCAACGACTTAACAGCTTGGTGGGCGCGGGCGTGGGCGGACTTGACCTGAGCCACGGCCAGCGTGTCCTCGACGAGGTCAGAGGCGGCCACCCTGAAGCCAGAACCGGGGGCGGCGGCGTACTTCCTCACCTGGACGTCCCCCTCGGGGTCCACGTAGGCGAAGCTGCCGGAGGTACGACCCAAAGAGTCCCTGGTCTCCACGCGGGTGTTGGGGCCGCCGTAGTGGCCGAAGGTGTACTGGCCGGCCTCGTCCTGGGCGTGGAATTGGCCTCCCACGTGAGGGACGCTGAGGGAGGGCATGGGGGGTTCAGGGGCCATGAGGGGCTCAGGCGCTGCCACCACAGTGACGGGGACAGCGCTCTTGACCACAGGGGCGACTGCCACAGGGGCAGCAGGAGCCACAATGGCTGCACTCTTGACCAGCGGGGTAACAGGGGCCACAGCTACAGGGGCAGCGTCAACGACGGTAAGGGAAGGGGCGGCCTTCACAACAGGGACAGGGATAGGGGCGGCCTTCACAACAGGGAAAGGGGCAGGGGCAGTTAATACCATTCCCAAGTTTACACCTGGTTCAGGAATCTTCATAACAGCTGGAAGGTTCCACTGTGGACTGGCCACAGTTCCTGCCACCGTCTGATAAAGCTGTGGAGCCGCGGAGCATGTTGCTGCCAACAGAGATAAAACCTGCAAAAGAAAATGTTAGGTAAAAAGGATATCAGTTGCATCTAAAGGAAATCATACAGGCAGCACAGTATAAGATATCAAAATATTTGAACAAGAATAGCAATACATATATCCATGACACACATTCCATGAATATGCTCCATTTTGACAAAGCAATCCCGATGTTTACTAACAATGAGTTTCATTTTGTGTCGCTGGGGAGGTCGCGGACGGAGGTCTCTCTGGACTGGACGGAGGAGGTTTGGGAAGGTCGTCCGAGAATCTCGCCTTTTATACCCGCTCGTCTCGACCCGTGACCACGCCCTCCATAGAGCTAGATGGAGGGAGGGCTTTTTTTTCTCCAAAGGTTTGTCGTTTTGGTTTTAATATCATTATCATAATTTTTCGTTGCTGTTATTCTGGCTGGTAACAATTATTGGTTATGAGCGTTTGTTATGTTTTCTGTAATTTTTCAATGTTCTTGTTACGTACACTGTCACTACTATTTTGATCCTTATTATTACGAAAATTGTGTTCATTATTATTATTAGTAGTAGCATTATCATTATTTTTATTCACTATTATCATAGCTATTATCATTATTACCATCATTATTTTTATTGTCATTATTACCATTGCTATTATTATTATTACCATCATTATTGTTATCATTATTATCATAATTCTCAGTACTATTATTATAATTATGATAATAATGATTATAATAATGATAATCATTATCATTATTATGGTTAGCTTTATCATTACTATCATTGTTATCATCGTTATTATCTTCATTTCTATAATGGACATTTCATTATCATCATAATCCTTATTATTACTTAATCATCTTCGTTATCCTTATCTCCATCATCATCATACTTATCCTCCTGTTCTTCATCATCACTATCATCATTATAATTGTTATTGTTCTCACTGATGGTATTAGCTGGTATTAACATTGATATCATCATTATTGTTACTATCGCTATTGTTATGGTGGTATTATGATATTATATCATAAATGCATTTGTAAAATGGTGTTACATGTTATTATTATTAATGATAATGATAATGATTATAATTTTCAACATTATCATTAATACTATTACAATTATCATTATTATTATTATTATTATTATTATTATTATTATTATTGTTATTATTATTACTATTCTTGTTATCATTATCATTATCATTATTATCATCTTTATTACCATCAGCATATATAAAAAATAAAAAAGAATCCCTAAAAAAATATAACACGTACAATTTTACAGCTGTTCTGGAACAGCTGACTCCACACTCTACTCCCATAGTGTCAGAAGGAATTTCATAAGATAAGCCATAAGGCAGCTTATCCCAGCACCCTCATAATATCGTCATTATTATTATTATCATTATTGCTGACATTAATGATAATATCATCATTATTATTATCATCATTATTATTATCATCAACATTATTATTTTTATCCTCATATTCAACACTGTTAATATTATTACTAACATTGCTTTTGTCACTATCACTTTCGTATTACATCGATATCATCATTATTATTAATTCGGGTAATCATCTTTTTTGTTAGCATTATCAAATTACTGTTATTTAAATCAAATTGCTTATCCCAGCACCCTCACGTTCCCCTTCTTCTTCACCTCCAACTTCAAGCAAAACTTACTTACTTCTGCAAGGAGGAACTTCGTGCAGTCGCTAGCACACCCTGATCTTCACAATTTTCACAACGATTCACAAAGTACTTCACGGATCTCACGACCGGAAGTGCTATAACGTAGATCACAGATGGATAATGAAACGGGGACTTGTCTAGATTACGGAAGCGAAGTGGAAGTGCTATAACGTAGATCACAGATGGATAATGAAACGGGGACTTGCCTAGATTACGGAAGCGAAGTGGAAGTGCTATAACGTAGATCACAGATGGATAATGAAACGGGGACTTGCCTAGATTACGGAAGCGAAGTGGAAGTGCTATAACGTAGATCACAGATGGATAGTGAAACGGGGACTTGTCTAGATTACGGAAGCGAAGTGGAAGTGCTATAACGTAGATCACAGATGGATAATGAAACGGGGACTTGCCTAGATTACGGAAGCGAAGTGGAAGTGCTATAACGTAGATCACAGATGGATAATGAAACGGGGACTTGCCTAGATTACGGAAGCGAAGTGGAAGTGCTATAACGTAGATCACAGATGGATAATGAAACGGGGACTTGTCTAGTTCACAGAAGCGAAGTGGAAGTGACATAACGTAATATTTTAACTGTAGAGAGGACATGTATCCTTATATTTATGTATTCCTCACGCTCGTATTTTTTATGCATGAGTTTCTGGACATACTTTGATATATATATATACTTGCAGTCGAGGCTGTAATGATATTCACGAACGCTGTTCATTTTTTATCATGATTATTGTCGCTATGATCATTATCATTGTTATCATTATTTCATTATTATTGTTATGAGTATCATTATCATTATTCTTGTTTTCATTCGTGTTCTTGTCGTTATCATTTATTTATATTATTGTTATTATCATTATTATTATTATTATTATCATTATTAAGCTTATTATTATCCTTGTTATCATTATTTCCATTATCATTGTTGTTGTTGATATCTTTATTATTATTGTTATTATCATCATCATCATCATCATCATCATCATCATCATCATCATCATCATTATTATTGTTATCATCACTGTTATTTTTATCATCATATTCATAACTAATGATATTATTACTAACATTACTATTACCACTATCACTTTCGTATTGCATCGATATCATCATTATTATTAATTCTGGTAATCATCTTTTTTATTTGCATTATCAAATTAATATTTAAATCAACTTGCTCGTCAATAGTATTATTTATATTTATTATTCTCATGTCACATTTATCATCATCATTAACAATCACGATTATCATAATTATTGCGTTTACAATTACCGGATTTGCTGTTATAATTTCCACCATCATCACAATCTTGAATATATCATCATATTTGTTAATTTGTGTTAGATATATCATCATTACTTGTTGATATGTGTTTAGTATATCATTATTTTTGTTGATATGTGTTTAATGTATCAGTTTTAGTTGATATGTGTTTAGTATATTATCATTTCTATCAATTAATATAATTTATAGAAAATACGTTTTGACTTTATTAAGTATCGCCACACTCACACACACACACACACACACGCACACACACACACACATACACACACACACACACACACACACACACACGAGAAGCCTCCGTAATATAATTCTCTTATCACGTGACAGCAGATTCAAGGTCAAGGGTCGCATATTTTACCATTATAATTATGATGATTTATATTATTTAGATTATTATCATTATTCTTATTCTTAATGCTGTTGTCGATGTTGTTATTGTTGTTTTTTATTTTCTTCTTCTTCTTCGTATTATTATTATTGTTATTTTCATTATTATTGTTATTTTCATTATTTTCATTATTATCATTATTGTTGTGGTTATCGCTATCATGATTATTGACATATTAGTATCATTATTATCACTTAGTATTATCACCATTATCATTATTAGTAATATCAATATCAATATTAGTATCATTATTACCATTATTATTCATATTAGTATTATTATCATCACTGTTATTGCTATCAGTATCATTATTATTGATATCAATATTATTTTCATTATCATCATCATTATTATTGGAATTATTGTCATTATTATAAATATCAGCATCAATATTAACATTATCATCATTATTATTGATATTATTATCATTAATATTGCTATTAGTATTACTGTCGTTATTGTAAATATCAGTATTAATCAATATTATCATTATTATTATCTTTATCATTATTATCATTACTGCTATTATTACTATCAATATCAGTATCAATATTAGTATCAATATCATTATTATTTATATTATTATAATTATTATTATTATTATCATTACTATTATTATTATTATTATCAGCATCAATATTAGTATCAATATCATTATTATCAATATTATTATTATTGCTATTAGTATCATTAATATTATTATAAATATCATTATCATCATTAATATTATTATAATTATCATTATTATTGCTATTAGCATCATTATGATTATCATAAATATCATTATGATTATTATAAATATCATTATGATTAGTATTATTATGATTATCATTATTATTGCTATTAGCATCATTAGGATTATTATAAATATCATTATGATTAGTATTATTATGATTATCATTATTATTGCTATTAGCATCATTAGGATTATTATAAATATCATTATGATTATTATAAATATCATTATCATTAGTATTATCATAATTATCATTATTATCCCTATCATGCTACCCATCCCAGCGAAACTATTTCAATGTCTCCCGAAGGCCGAGTCGCAGACAAAAAAAAAAGAAAAAAAAGAAAGAAAAAAGAAGAAAAAAACAAACGAAAAAAGAAAAAAAAGAAAGAAAAAGAACAAAAAATAAAAATAAAAATAAAAATAAATTGTCCCACGGCGCCCCAGGGTAAGGTGCGGCCATGGGTCTTAGGGGGGGAGGGAGGGAAGGGTGAGGGGGGAGGGGGAGGGGGAAGGGAAGGGGGGAGGAGGGGAGGGAGGCTCCTGAAGACGCCCACCCCGGCAACACAGCATCTCCGCGGGTGAATCCCCGGCCACGCCCGCGCTCGTCCGTGTGGGCGCCTCGACGATCTTCATAGCTGTCCTTTTTTATATTATATGTTTTTTTTTTTTTTTTTTTTTTATTGCCTTGTCGCTGGATTTTGGGCAGGTGAGGATTTCGGCGGGTCCTGTTTTTTTTTTTTTTTTCTTTGTTGGTCTTATTCTTCTTTGTTCCTGCGTTTTTCCTTCTTTCTTATTTGTTCTTGCGGTTTTTTTCCTTGTCTTTCTTATTTGTTCTTGCGGTTTTTTTCCTTGTCTTTCTTATTTGTTCTTGCGGTTTTTTTCCTTGTCTTTCTTATTTGTTCTTGCGTTTTTTTTCTTGTCTTTCTTATTTGTTCTTGCGGTTTGTTTTTTTTTCTTACGTTTTCTTCTGTTGTTTTTGCTCTTTCTTGTTTTTCTTACGTTTTCTTCTGTTGTTCTTGCGTTTTTTTAATTCTTTGTTCTTACGTTTTTTTGTTCTTACGTTTGTTCTTCTATTGTTTTTGCTTTTTCTTTTTTCATTATTGCGTTTTTCTTCTTTGTTCTAACGTTTTTTTTTCTGTTGTTGTTCTTGCGTTTTTCTTCTGCTTTTCGTACGTTTTCTTCTGTCGTTGTTTTAGCGTTTTCTTCTTTTTTTACGTTTTCTTCTATTGTTTTTGCCTTTTCTTCACATTCCTACTTATTTTCTAGTTTACTTTTATCAAAGTTCGAGCTTGTTTTTGACCATCAGCCTTTTCCTTTTTTTTAAATATATAACAATAGCTAAAATTACCCTGAAGAAGTTTTTTTTCTCTAAATCAAAATATAATTCAAATACATATAAATAAAATCCCCAAAAGTTTTCCTCCTGGCCATAAATACTCTTCTTTTTATACATATATTTTTTAATCATTTACTTAATTCCTGTTTTTTCTCTTTTAATCTTTTTTTAAATTCCTGTTTTAAAAGTTTTCCTCCTGGCCATAAATACTTTTCTTTTTATCTTTTTTTTTTAAATATTTTACTTAATTCCTGTTTTTTCTCTTTTTATCTCTTTTTTTTTAATTCCTATCTTTCCTCTTTTTCTCTTTTTCTCCTTTTCCCTCTTTATCTTTTTTCTTTTAATTCCTCCTTTTCTCTTTTTCTCCTTTTCTCCCTTTCTCTTTTTATTTACTTCCTCTCTTTCTCCTTTTCTCCTTTTCTCTCTTTATCTCATTCCTCTTGGTCCTCGTAGCACCCAGCGGCCGCGCCTCCCTCAAGGACGATTCCCGAAGGAGGCAAAAACTCGCTTCTCGCCTCGACTCCGCCGCCTCAGGCCACCGCGCCCTCGCTCTCGGCTCGGCTCCTTGTGCCCCTTCATGGTCCG
>NC_091563.1:40801205-40803705 GCF_042767895.1 Penaeus vannamei | reverse complement strand
GAAGCATAACTACCTTAACTGTAGCGATGACGTCAAACACAGGTGACGACGATGCTTATTAAACGATTCCATATTTAGATGTGGAAAGTAATATAGATCGAGTAACAAAATATAGGACTGATGATTCAGTTATGTTAAATAAAAAAGTGTATTATCTTATTCTGTGCTATCTGCAGTCAAATGTCCTCATTTTACATCACACACACACACACACATACACATATATATATATATATATGTGTGTGTGTGTGTGTGCGTATGTATGTATATGCACCAAAATTAATTGCACATGCTGGACTTCATCAGGGAGTTATTATATGTACATGTGATTATATACATACACAAGAGAGAAGAGAGAGAGAGAAAGGGGAGAAATGGGAGAATGAGAGAGAAAAAGGGATAAAGAGAGATAGAGAGAGAAAAGGAGGGCGGGGGTTAGAATGAGAAAGAGAGGAAACTCCAGGAGAGAAACATGATCTCTATATCTAAAATGTCTTTCCTTTTTACATCAGCAATCCGATCATATGCTTTACTTGTTTATGGGCGATATAAGTTGAATCATAAAACACGAGAAGGAAATTAAAGTTGCAAGAAGTCCATGTTAATTTTACTGTATATATTTACAGGTTCTGTGTATGTGAAACGATGTTGTGACTTATGCAGGTGTGACCAGGGCATTGGCAGCTCGGGCGCGGGCGAGGATGGACTTGACCTCAGCCACGGCGACCGTGTCCTCGACGAGGTCAGTGGCGGCCACCCTGAAACCGGTGAGAGGAGCAGCGGCGTACTTCCTCACCTGGACGTCCCCCTCGGAGTCCATGTAGGCGAAGCTGCCGAAGGTTCGGCCCATAAAGTCCCTGGTCTCCACACGGGTGTTGGGGCCGCCGTAGTGGCCGAAGGAATACTGGCCAGCCTCGTCCTGGGCGTGGAATTGGCCTCCCACGTGAGGGACGCTGAGGGAGGGCATGGGGGGTTCAGGGGCCATCAGGGGCTCAGGCGCTGCCACTACAGTGACGGGGACAGCGCTCTTGACCATAGGGGCAATCGGAGCCACAGGGAAAGGAGCAGCTGGAGCCACTGGGATAGGGGCAGCCGGAGCCATAGGAACAGGGACAGCAGAGGCCATGACGGCCGCGGCCTTCAGCAGCGGTGCAGCTGGAGCCACGGGGATAGGGGCAGCAGAGGCCATGACGGCCGTGCTCTTCAGCAGCGGGGCAGCTGGAGCCACAGGGATAGGGGCAGCTGGGGCCACAGGGACAGGAACAGCAGAGGACACGACGCCCGCGGTCTTCAGCAGCGGGGCAGCTGGAGCCACAGGGATAGGGGCAGCTGGGGCCACAGGGACAGGAACAGCAGAGGACACGACGCCCGCGGTCTTCAGCAGCGGGGCAGCTGGAGCCACAGGGATAGGGGCAGCTGGGGCCACAGGGACAGGAACAGCAGAGGACACGACGCCCGCGGTCTTCAGCAGCGGGGCAGCTGGAGCCACAGGGACGGGGACAGCAGAGGACACGACGGCCGTGCTCTTCAGCAGCGGGGCAGCTGGAGCCACAGGGACGGGGACAGCGCTCTTGACCACGGGATCAATCGGAGCCACTGGGATAGGGGCAGCAGAGGCCACGACGGCCGCGGTCTTCAGCAGCGGGGCAGCTGCAGCCACGGGGATAGGGGCAGCAGAGGCCATGACGGCCGTGCTCTTCAGCAGCGGGGCAGCTGGAGCCACGGGGATGGGGGCGGCGCTCTGGACGAAGGGGACTGGGGCAGCGACGACGGGGGCGACGGGGGCGCGGGCGGCGAGGGGAGCGCCCAGGTTGATGCCTGGCTCAGGGATCTTCATCACGGCGGGAGAGTTGGACTGAGCGTAAACCAGGGCGCTCGGAGCTGACACCGCCGGGTACACCTGCGGGGCCGCGCAGCACGAGGCCACCAGCGCTGTCAACACCTGCGTTGCGAAGTGTGTTAGTTACATTAGGATGAGGATCTTGGTCCGTGACTTGGGCTCGAGTTGTCTCAAGTCGATAGCACATTCATCAGTTTATCAAAATAATTTCTTCTTGCCAAAAATATCTTTCGGACATCGGTGACTGGCACTGTTTATATTCTCTGACTCTTCCAGTGCCCAAGATATTTGAAAAGTACTGTTTCCGTTCGGCTCTCGAGTATCCAAGCTCTATTTACCCAGGAAGATCATGAAAACCTATACGAATTTCCAGAAAAAAAAGATATTTTGACAAAAGCTAATGTACTGACATTACATAGCCAATGTTGTAGTCCACGTACAAGTTTCTATAGTTTCCTTAAAGAACTTAGAATCTATGGCAGCCCCTTCGCCCTCCTGCTAAGCTAGGCTACTTACGAGGATCATCATGTTGCGGTCGAGGACGATGTGGCGGCTGGCAGAAGAGACGGTTCTTATATACCCGCTCATCCTCAGCCACGCCCTCGTCCTCTCAGCAACACGCGGCCAGAGAAGATCCCGTGGTCAGTTTTTTGTTTTTTT
>NC_091563.1:40793705-40796205 GCF_042767895.1 Penaeus vannamei | reverse complement strand
GAACGGGATGACGATATAGCCACACAATAACGGTACTATCTCTACTAATTCACTTCCGAAAACATTTCTAGGGCAGAGTTCCATGACAAAATCCCTTGTTTACCTGCCAAAATGTGGCAGCTTGTAATTGAGTTTCCTTAAAGTTCTATATATCTGCCTGGAAATTGAAAAAAAAAGTCTTCTGCCATGGACTGAGCTCATTCGGCAGCCTTTAAAGTTCTATATATCTGCCTGGAAAAAAAAAGTTGCCTTCTGCCATGGACTGAGCTCATTCGGCAGCAACATTCCATTCTCGGCAATCTTATACGCCTTCTCCATGACCCACGCTAAAGGGGTTCCGGAGTTGGTCACATTAACATGCTCTCTCTCCCTCTCAACATTTTTGTCGCGTCCTCTCTCTCATCATCATCATATCTCTTCCTCTCTCATCCTCATCATATCTCTTCCTCTCTCATCCTCATCATCATTATATCTCTTCCTCTCTCTCTTACCAAATCTATCTCTCTCCCTCTCTCTTCCTCCCCTCATCTTTTCTCTTCCGCTCCTACCTTCCTCAACTCCATCTACCCCTGTCTGTCTCCCTCTCTCTCTTTATCTCTCTCTCTCTCTCTCTCTCTCTCTCTCTCTCTCTCTCCCCCCCCCTCTCTCTCTCTCTCTCTCTCTCTCTCTCTCTCTCTCTCTCTCTCTCTCTCTCTCTCTCTCTCTCTCTCTCTCTCTCTCTCTCACTCTCTCTCTTTCCCTCTGTCTCCACGATATCCCTTAAGCCTCCGTTGCCACCTGTCCGTCCTTGGCATAGACCTTTTATATCATGGATGAAGGTCACACATTTTTTTAGGTGATATGACCTTGATGTCGTCCGGGCCAAGACCAGCCCCCTTGTCTAACCGGAATAGGGGACCGAAAGGGTGTAATGCTCTCATTCTTTGCCTTTTCTTATCACTCAGGTTGTGTTTAATCCTGTGACGGTCCTGGTGCTATACTCATATCTATTTTTGGTCTTTCCAGTTTTATTTCTATATATATGTGTGTGTTTGTTTGTTTGTGCGTGTTTGTGCGTGTGTGTGTTCGTGTGTGTTTGTGTGTGTGTGTTTGTGTGTGTGTGCGTGTGTGTGTTTGTTTGTGTGTGTTTATGTGTGTGTGTGTGTGCGTGTGTGTGTGTTTGTTTGTGTGTGTGTATGTGTGTGTGTGTGTGTGTGTGTGTGTGTTTGTTTGTGTGTGTGTGTGTGTATGTGTGTTTGTGTGTTGCAGACACGCACAAGCACAAAAATCCTTGCTTTTTCGCTCTTCCTATACCAGAGCCACGGTCTGACGTTGGTCGCAGCATTCCCACTCTGATACACGATAGCCTGTCATACACAAGAAGCTAAATGACATCTTGATTCTCACCTGCCCACCGACAACGGCAGAGCGAGCGGAGGTGGGTGTCAGGGGGGTCGCCGTCACCTTCGCCGCAGCCCACCACCTCCTCCTCCTTCAAGACAACAGCTGACGAGGGAGGAATCAAGAGGGACGGGGGAGGATTGGAGGGAAACAGTCACATATTGCTTTCCATGCGATGCTTTTTTAAAGAATGAAGGAAGAGGTTCTTTGTTTCTTCCTCATTTCTTCGATGAAACTCATGAGCGTATGGTTTACTTGCGCAATACTTGAGATGGTGTTGCATACTCAATAATTTATTTTATTTTATTTTTTTAGGTAAATGTATGCAGGCTGATGGGGTACATTCCTCTGATCGACCATGGTACAAAGTCTATCCTCGCATATCCAAAAACACTGAAAACAATGTAAATAGTTATCAAACTGAACGACATTATCACTAATCACAATAGACAGAGTATAGTAATAGTCTCGTTAGGGTGACTTGCTAGTTTGCCTGTATCTCACTCTAGCAGTCATTTCGAAGGACCGCACCTATGACGTTAGTGCCAGGAGTAATTAATTCCTGAATAATTATCAACAGTTATAATCTGTTATAGATATTATTAGTCAATTGCGTTTCATACCGTTTTTTTTTCTTTCTTTTTTTTTAGGAAACAGCTATGATTGTATTCCTTCAACTCATTAATGTTTATATTTTGCAATAATGTGTCTATGTTTTATTATATCAAACCTAAAAGAATGTTGCGCATGTATTTGTTTCTTTTTTCAAAATATTGTTGATTTTCGATTGAATTCTTGCTCCATCACAAAACAGTGATGGAGCCTGGTTTGTTATATATATTCCTATTGTCTTTATTGCACATCAAACATTAAAATCCAAAAGTTGAAAAATTGAAAAATGGTCTTTATTGCACATCAAACATTAAATTCCAAGTTGAAAAATTTCCTGCGTTGACCTATAACATTCGTAATCAGTAACTATGTCTTTAGTACTCAGTATTGGTTCGTAAACTTGGAAACGTTAACTACTGACGGTGAATATTGGCTGTGCTTACGTTTCCTTGGAATGATAAAAGAGAGATAATTTGAAGAATACTTTATGTGACTTGAAATCTATCTT
>NC_091563.1:40771205-40783705 GCF_042767895.1 Penaeus vannamei | reverse complement strand
TTGACTTACGCTTGGACTTCACACTTATACCGTGACTTACACTTGGACTTCAAACTTATACCTTGACTTACGCTTTGACTTCAAACTTATACCTTGACTTACGCTTTGACTTCAAACTTATACCTTGACTTACAATTGGACTTCAAGCTTATACCTTGACTTACACTTGGACTTCAAACTTATACCTTGACCTTGACTTACGCTTTGACTTCAAACTTGTACCCTGACACATTCTGACCAAACTTAAACCTTGACTTAGACGAACTTCAAACTTATACCTTGACTTACATTCTGACTTCAATCTTATACCTTGACTTACGCTTGGACTTCAAACTTATACCTTGACCTTGACTTACATTTTGACTTCAAAATTGTACCCTGACTTACATTCTGACTTCAAACTTACACCTTGACTTACGGCGTCCGAGGCTAACCACGAAAGCTACAAAAATGGCAATATATGGCAAGATAGCAGCACGAATGGTGGCAAAAAATGGTGGACTCCAACGACCTCAAGAACCATACGCCCATGATCTATGTAACGACATAAGTGACATCAACACCATGAAGTGAGCTCTGGACATCATGACCTCACGTGATTTGTGTCATTAGGCTGGTTTTGGTGTGCGATATTTCTCGTGTTCGGTTTTCTTTATCATCCTCATATGACACTTATATAGATATTGTTTAAATGAAGGAATTATCTTGTGAATAAAAAAATTGGTTGTATTGTATCAAAATAAGTGTATTTCTATTTTGTTTTATCATTTTGGAACTTTTTCTTCCTAAATTAATGTTAATAACTCTACGATATGGAAGTCAGTCTTTCATAATATTAACAAAAGACTGAGGAATGCTGACATCATAATAACAATAATAGAAGTAGTAATAGTAATATAATGATAATGATGAAGATAAAATACAAATACAAATAACAATAATGATAATTATAATAATATTAACAACAAAAATCGTAATATTCACCATCATTATTATTATAACATATTGTTAATCTTCTATCATGATATAAGATATACATATACATGTATAATACAATCAATATTATGGCTAAAAATGTCCATAAAACCAAGGAAGAGTCTCTATTAAACATGGATTCTAATATGAATATGTAAAATACATTTTTGTGGAAAGAGAAACGAAAAATATGAATGAATTCTACAACATGTCTCGGGTTGTTGTTTTTTGCCTAATATATCGTATGGTTAAGAAATACCCCCCCCCCTAAAAAAAAATCATCATCATCATAGATAAAATACACATTTCCTTTTCTTTTTGTATAAAATATCGTAAGGTTAAGAAATACCCATCAAAAAAAAAAAAAAAAAAAAAAAAAAAAATATATATATATATATATATATATATATATATATATATATATATATATATATATATATATATAATAATGATAATAATAATAATAATAATAATAATAAAAATCTGTCACATTTAATCATACATATAATACATATCTCGCTTTCTTTTTTGTCAAAAATATCGTAAGGTTAACGAATTAAAAAATAAAAATCTGAGTTACATTTATTCATCCATAAAATAACAAGTTACATCGAAATCTCACACCCCGTAGTTATTAATAGCAATTCTCTCCAAAATATCATGGATTCAAAACGTATTCTTTTGCGTGTAAATTGAAAAGCATTCTTAACACAAGCCAATGTGTGGTGATCCGTATAAAGCGAATCTTTAACACAAGCCACAGGTTAAATAAAGATAAAATTCTTTAATTGTGAAGTCCAGGCAAAATTCTTTAAATGTCAAGTCCAGACAAAATTCTTTACATGTCAAGTCCAGACAAAATTCTTTACTTGTCAAGTCCAGACAAAATTCTTTAAATGTCAAGTCCAGACAAAATTCTTTAAATGTTAAGTCCAGACAAAATTCTTTAAATGTGAAGTCCAGGCAAAATTCTTTAAATGTTAAGTCCAGACAAAATTCTTTACTTGTCAAGTCCAGACAAAATTCTTTACATGTCAAGTCCAGACAAAATTCTTTAAATGTCAAGTCCAGACAAAATTCTTTAAATGTTAAGTCCAGACAAAATTCTTTAAATGTCAAGTCCAGACAAAATTCTTTAAATGTCAAGTCCAGACAAAATTCTTTAAATGTCAAGTCCAGACAAAATTCTTTACTTGTCAAGTCCAGACAAAATTCTTTAAATGTGAAGTCCAGACAAAATTCTTTACTTGTCAAGTCCAGACGAAATTCTTTAAATATGAACTCTACACAAAATTCTTTACTTGTCAAGTCCAGACAAAATTCTTTAAATGTTAAGTCCAGACAAAATTCTTTACTTGTCAAGTCCAGACAAAATTCTTTAAATGTTAAGTCCAGACAAAATTCTTTACATGTCAAGTCCAGACAAAATTCTTTACTTGTCAAGTCCAGACAAAATTCTTTACATGTCAAGTCCAGACAAAATTCTTTAAATGTCAAGTCCAGACAAAATTCTTTAAATGTTAAGTCCAGACAAAATTCTTTAAATGTCAAGTCCAGACAAAATTCTTTAAATGTCAAGTCCAGACAAAATTCTTTAAATGTCAAGTCCAGACAAAATTCTTTACATGTCAAGTCCAGACAAAATTCTTTACTTGTCAAGTCCAGACAAAATTCTTTAAATGTCAAGTCCAGACAAAATTCTTTACATGTCAAGTCCAGACAAAATTCTTTACTTGTCAAGTCCAGACAAAATTCTTTAAATGTCAAGTCCAGACAAAATTCTTTAAATTTGAAGTCCAGACAAAATTCTTTAAATGTCAAGTCCAGACAAAATTCTTTAAATGTCAAGTCCAGACAAAATTCTTTAAATGTCAAGTCCAGACAAAATTCTTTAAATGTTAAGTCCAGACAAAATTCTTTACTTGTCAAGTCCAGACAAAATTCTTTAAATGTTAAGTCCAGACCAAATTCTTTAAATTTGAAGTCCAGACAAAATTCTTTAAATGTTAAGTCCAGACAAAATTCTTTAAATGTCAAGTCCAGACAAAATTCTTTACTTGTCAAGTCCAGACAAAATTCTTTACATGTTAAGTCCAGACAAAATTCTTTAAATGTCAAGTCCAGACAAAATTCTTTACATGTCAAGTCCAGACAAAATTCTTTACTTGTCAAGTCCAGACAAAATTCTTTAAATGTTAAGTCCAGACAAAATTCTTTACTTGTCAAGTCCAGACAAAATTCTTTAAATGTGAAGTCCAGACAAAATTCTTTAAATGTGAAGTCCAGACAAAATTCTTTACATGTTAAGTCCAGACATAATTCTTTACATTTCAAGTCCAGACAAAATTCTTTAAATGTGAAGTCCAGACAAAATTCTTTACTTGTCAAGTCCAGACAAAATTCTTTAAAAGAATCTTTAAAGGCACAAACAAAACCATTCTTAGGACCTTGAAAAAAGAATATTTAGCTAAGCCACAAATCTTGCGGGCGCATTCTTATCAAATTATTTCAGAGTATATTAACTGCATTCTGTGAGTATACCTTACTTTCTACATGTACAATCAAGCATTCATCATATTTATGTTTCTCTTCGTGTATCTGTTTTATTCTTAAGCATTCACGTATATGGACCAGAACCGTAATGAAGAGAACAATCCCCGACATAAAACTAGGAGTATAGTAAACAAAGAACATGCAACCCCCGCGCCATAGGTTCACCACCAGCCTTTAATAGTTCAGCTGGGGTGCCGCATATACCAGCTGCTTTACCACACTTCAGCTTGGTGATCGCCCCCCTAACTTCGGTCAGGGAGGGGGCATCCTCACTGATGGGTAGGTCCGGCAACGGAATCTCGGCACTACCCGCTTCCAAGTTAACTGTTGGTGAATCAACCTGGTACGACTCAAAATACTCAGCCCAACGTTCCCGCACCGCATCAGGATCTGAGATGATTTGACCACTTACTGAGCGAACTGCTGTCACCTGTGAAGAGGGCTTGGAGTTCAGCTTTCTCAGGGCTTGGTATGCAGGTCGGCCATTTACTAAGAAATGGCCTTCTACCTCCTCATATATATGTATTATATCTAAGCGAATTGAAAACAATATCCCCCTAGCTTTCACAGCCTAGCAGAGGCCGGGCAGCGCCACCCCGACCCCCAACCGCCCCCTTTGCGTGGCCACCCCTCCTAGGTGCTCTGAATGACCACTCCACAGTCAGCAATCCTAATGTCCCTCACGTTGCCCTGGCCCACCGCTCCTGCCACGACGTCGAGGCCGTGCTCCACTATCCCGAATGCTGCCTCTTCCGTTCCTTCCTTGGCGCCCTTGGTGTAGATGCGGAATATGGTGCTTATGTTCTCCTTCTCATACCGGCCGGCCACGAGTCCTCTGCAGATGGGGCGAGGCGAAGCGGCCGCCGCCAGCCGCTCCTCGCTGACGCAGAGAATAGCTCCCCGGGCCCCGTTCATACGGCCGTAGTCCCCGCCCCAAATGTGCTCCCCCTCGTCTCCCCTCCACCAGATGCGATGGAAGCCGCCGTTCTTGTGCGTGTGGCCGAGGTCCCCGAGGCACAGCGACTGGAACAGGCGGCCTCGGACGGTGTCTCCCGTCAAGCGGATGTAGACACGACCCTGCATGCGGCCGCCCCAAAAGAGGTCCAGAAAGAGGAGCGCCGAAGAGGAGTCTATTAGCGCCTTCACGCTCTCCATCTGCAAAGGCAAAAAAACAAAAACAAAAAAACTAACTAACTAATTTCCTTCTTTTATAGTGGGTACAAATGATACAAAAAATAACATAATCTATGTTATCTATGAAGCCCTCAGAAACTGCAAGATTAGGGCAGTTTTAATGAGATAAACTCAATAATTTCTGCACTAAAATGTCAGACATTTTTATTTAGATAATAATTGATATAATGGTTATTTGAATTTGCTGAGGGTCAGCGTTCTCAACTGGGTAACTAAGGAATTGTTTGTCTGTTTACTGGGAATGTGTCCCAGTGCTGAGGAGGGCATGTATACTTGTGTATAAATATATGTATATATTGACGCATTCTTTATAAACATGCACATATGAATTGCTAAAGATATAGCATTTAACTCCGATAACAATCAATAAAGCATTAGCCCTTTGGAAGATACGAAAAAAAAAAAAAAAATGGCACGGCAGTTTTATCATATAGCGTGGCTCATGGGAGAAATTCACGGCTGCAACAAACAATTACAATTGAGCTAGATATCTGTGCTTATCTATTATCTAAAAATACTCTTCGGCCCATAAAGCAGCCAAAGGGGAAACTGGCACTAGAGGCAGGGAGCAACTAGGCAAACTACCCGCAAACAACTGGTTTAGCTGAGAATTGCCAATTCAGTTGTGCCTAATTTCACATATATATGTATATATGTAAGTAAATATATATGTATATATGTAAGTAAATATATATGTATATATGTAAGTAAATATATATGTATATATGCAAGTAAATATATATGTATATATGTAAGTAAATATATATGTATGTCTACATGTGTATACATATATATAAATACATACAGATAAATATGCATATACATAGATATATACGCATATATTTGTCTGTATGTATATGTCTATGTACATATATATACATATATATATGTTGGGTTTAATTCCCCATATTCAAAATAAAACTGTACTCCTATGAAATCATTGCTGCCACCACCCGGGATTTTTATGTAAAGGGTGCCTCGAGAAAAAACTCCAACTCATTTTTTCAAGAATAGCCTTGCTTCACCGCTACGGAAGGTTGTTGGGTAGCTTGACGTTTCCTTTATAGGCAATGAAAGAGAATCTAATAAATTCCCCCCCTGGGTATTTCCCTAACACTGAAAAAATATCTATTTATAAACATATATATAGAAAATAATGGAATAAGAATCTTAGGGGTATACAAGTGGTACCTATTGTAGAACCGTTGGTAATGGTTAATTACAATTTTTTGATTCATTATAAGTGATTCCACTTTTGCCAGAGGGACATTATTTACTTGCAATGACTGCTGATTCCTAAACAGAAAATAAGGAGCCAACTATATAAGATAAAACAAGATAAATAAACGATTTGCTACAGATAATCGTCAAACTAATGCCATCTTTTCCAGTGGCAATCAGGGTGTCATACGACAGGCTAGACACATCGTCAATCTCCGCCCACTTTTGTGATGTAAGATGGCCGCAGTTGAAACCTAGCCGTTTTACTTTTTTTTTTTCTTTTCTTTTTTTTTAACTGGTAAACAGTATTTTGGAAAAAAATATACATATATCCATGAAGGTTTTTGACATGTTATGGTGGCTTTTGCTATATCATAGATGTCCAATCTAAGTAAAAATATGCATGAAAATAACAGATGGGAGGAATGCATCTAGGAACTTGATGTTTACCAACTGCTCGATTCCAGTCGCGCGAGAGGTGTCGCGTTTGCCATAACCGCTGGAAAAGACGGCATAACTCTGTCTCCTTTTAGCCTCTAATATATCACTAACACTTTCTTGTTACTGTTACTGCCTCCTTTTAGCCTCTAATGTATCACTAACACTTTCTTGTTACTGTTAGTATTTAACTGAATCTACAGAGCTGTCTCCTGCGATGACTCTCCAAATTTAACACTACTTCTCACTCACAATTTTGCACGATTGTAGGCCTTGAGAGATAATGGGACCAGATTCTGAAGTATATATATATATATATATATATATATATATATATATATATATATATATATATATATATATATATATTATATATGTATATATATTTTATATATCTATATATATTATATATATATTATATATTATATATATATTATATATTATATATATATATATATATATATATATATATATATATATATATATATATATATATAATATATAATATATAATATATATAATATATATATATATATATATATATATATACACATATACAAATTCTAACATATACTATGTATATGTATATGTATATATATATATATATATATATATATATATATATATATATATATATATATATATATATATACATATATATATAAATATATAAACATATAAAGAAATATATATATATATATATATATATATATATATATATATATATATATATATATATATACCCACACATACACACAGTGCACTAACATACTCTATGCACAATCTTGTACCGGAGTGAGTTGTGAAGGATCTTACCGGTATAGCGCGTGCACCACACTCAGGTGAAAGGCTTTGGGCGGAATACGCGTGGACTCTCCCGTCTTCAGCAATTAACCTGGCATATCTTGGGCCATCTGCAGTCGTTATCCGGGCGAGAGGCGGTGGCTTTCCCGAGTCAGAACTAGCATGCACGTAAGCCGTTAAGGTGAGAAGTGTCTGTGAGGAAAAAAATGCGTAATTCATTAAGTCTGTTATTCCCGAATGTCAGAATTCGGTGTAGTTGACATAATAAGATATGTGTCTAATAAGGTGAATATATATTACCTTCGATATCTTTCGGAAGTCATCTAAGAACTTCATATTGTTGATCAGAGTTGAGCACCAGGCTTCGATGTCAGAACACTGGTCCTTTACGTTCCTCATGGTCGCCAGGGCCTCCTTGGGATCGCCATCTTTCGGAAAGCCAGCAACTGCTTTCTTCAGAGTTTCTAGCTTAGGCTTACCTTTATCGAGAGTATCCCGAGCATGGGTTTCCTCCATCCCGAAGCTCTCGTTAGCAGCACGCATAACATTTATGCAAGACAGAAGAATAACCTGGTAGCTGCTAATTTCCTGCAGTGCAGCCGACAAGTTCGAAGAGGCTTGACGCTCATCTGCCTCGCACTTCGATTTCATCTGCTCCAAAGCTTTTCTTACTGGAATGACTTCACAGTGCCTTCGAGACCAGTGATCTGCATCGCCACATGCTTTACAAATCCACTGTTCACACTTGGTGCAAAAGTGTGTTGGCGAGATTCCCTGCTCAGAACACTTGCTGCCATGCGGGGACACTAACGGTGGCGGTTTTTCCCTGGATGCTTCAGGTACATCCTTTAACCTGCCAAGCACGCGCAGAAGCTCAAAATTGTCTTGAAGATCCTTCACAGATGAAGCACGGGTAGGCTCGGTACATTTAGGGCACCCAATTATTGATCGGTGAATCAAATGAGAGGCACACACAGAGCATATCGTGTGGCCACACTGAAGGCATTTTGGTTTACGATTTTCATTACTATAGAATGAATCGCACTCACTGCAAGTTAACGCGGCTCTGTAAAATTAGAGATAATATTCACAGGTTATACTATTATATTGCTAGATATACACAAATATATATTTTGAATAAATGCTTGTATTTAAATATCTCTCACACAACTCCTTTATCTATATCTATATATCTTTAACCAATGGTCACACTAGTTGTGTATGGCTGGGGATCCCCGTTTAGGAACGCTGAGTGTCTGGTCAGGTAAAGGGGTGGGGTGGGGGGGTGGGGGGGTGTAAAGGGACAGTCATATTACCTTGTGTATCTAGGGATCCCCATATACTCAGGAATACTTCCCTGGCCTTAAGAACCGTTGTGTTGGTGTTTCGTCCCGGCTACAGAGGCAAATACCAAAACAAAAACTAGTATAATCACTAAGAAGCCTATTACTTGAGCTGTGTGTGTGTGTGTGCGTGTAGTGGCCCAGTGAAGACAAGACGAAAAGAAAATTACAGAATGGGTTTATTTATAAACCTTTAAAAGATAAAACTGGTACTATACTCACCGCATCTGGGGAGTCAGTGCCTTTTTGTTTTGCCTGCCATTTCTCTCTGCATCAGACTCCTGTCTATTCTGGTATTTGCCTCGACCTTGCTTGTCATACAAGTATTCTACCCGATAATTTCTTCCTCGATCATTCTGTGACGGATGACCATAATCCTCATTTCTTTGTCCTCTGCCTTGACCTTTCTGAGACGAATAACCATAATCCTTATTCCACTGTCCTTTGTCATGACCTTCTTGAAACGGATAATCACGATGCCCTTTCCTTCGTCCTCTGCCTTGACCTTTCTGTGTCGAATCATATTCATTCCATTGACCTTTGCTTTGACCTTTCTGTGTCGAACCATAATATCCATTCCATTGACCTTTGTCTTGACCTTTATTTGCTTCATAAAGCGAATACTCATGAGGTGGCATATAATATTGATCTTCATCCCTATATCGCCTGTCCCGACCTTCTTGAAACGAATAATCACAATCTTCTCTCCTTTGTCCTCCGCTTCGCCCTCCTTGGTACAGATAATCCTGACCTTCATTCCTATGGTGTCTGTTTAGACCTTCTGCCTCTGACAAAGGAGCATGACCTTCTTTCCCGTGGAATCCGCTCCGACCTTTCATTGGTGAATATTCATGACCTTCACGGCCATGTCCTCCGCTTTGACTTTCCTGTGCCTGATAATCCTGACCTTCATTCCGATGACGTATGTTTAGACCTTCCTCTAACAAACGGGCGCGGTCATTTCCACGTCCTTCGCTTCGACCTTCCGTTGATGGATATCCATGACCTTCACTGCTACGTCCTCCGCTTCGACCTTCCTGTGACCCGTAATCCTGTTCACTCCCATGGTGTCTGTATGGAACTCCTTCTGACGAATAAGCATGACCATTTCCATGTCCTTCGCCCCGATCTTCCTGTGCCACATGATCCTTATCCGCATTCCCACGTTCTCTGTTTAGACCTTTCCCTGAAGAATAAGCACTGTCTTCACTCCCATGGAATCCGCCTAGACCTTTCTCTGATGGATGTTCACGATCACTGATATGCCCGCTTTGACCTTCCTGAGACAGATAACCTTTATCTGTATACCCTTGTCCTCTGCTTAGACCTTCCGCTGAAGAAAAAACACGATCTTCATTCCCATGGAATCCGCCTCGACCTTTCTCTGATGGATATTGCTGATCTTCAAATCTATGTCCTCCACTTTGATTTTCCTGTGACAGATCATCAACTTTATTCCCATGCCCTCTGCTTTGACCTTCCTCTGACGAATCTTTGCGGTCTTCATTCCCATGTCCTTCGCTTCGATCTTTCTTAGACGAATATTCATCACTCCCACGTACTCTGCTTTGACCTTCCTCTGACGAATATTTGCTGTCTTCATTTCCATGTCCTTCGCTTCGATCTTTCTTTGACGAATATTCATCACTCCCACGTACTCTGCTTTGACCTTCCTCTGACGAATCTTTGCGGTCTTCATTTCCATGTCCTTCGCTTCGATCTTTCTTTGACGAATATTCATCACTCCCACGTACTCTGCTTTGACGTTCCTCTGACGAATATTTGCTGTCTTCATTCCCATGGTCTCTGTCTTGAACTTGCCGAGAAGAATCTTCACTGTGGTAATCTACTTGGCCATCTATAAATTGTCGATTTATCTGGTCACTTGAATTCTGATTGCCAGGTTCTTTGACTTTTTCTCTTTCTGTTTTTTGTTTCTTGTTCTGTGGGCTTGCCTCTCCCTCATTTTTGTTTCCATTGTCAGCCAATCTTTCATTCTGCTCTTGATCTCCTTTCCCGGCATCTTCTTTCGCCTGTGCCTTTTCGTGGACTTTATCTGCCTCTTTGTCACTCTTCTCATATTCTGAATCTCGGGAATTATTCTTCCACTTCTTTTTCCCCATTATTGTGGCTCACTTGACCGCAACAAAATTTTGTGGGGACCTGAAATGAAAACGGAGAAATGGCTAAAATGATCGGTTGACTGAATACACGGTAATATAATTCTGAAAACAAAGCCGTATTCAAATGCACGTAAAAAGAAAAAGGATATATATACACATATATATCACCATTTCTTTCTTTCCACATCTACACACAAGAAATCAGATAAATAATATGAAGGCAATACACACATACACAAACAAAACAAAACAAAAAAAAATAAAAATAAAAAAATAAAAAATAAAAAATAAATAAATTAATTTAAAAAAAAATAATAAAGTGCAATGCTGATGACGTCTTTGGCTGCAGCTTTGTGCTATTTCTATATGGAGTTTCTGTCACTGGCTTATTCCCTCGATAAAGTTTCGTGATGAATTTCTCAGCATCAATTTTCTCTCGTTTTTCACGTCACTTGGGTCAATTTTTTCCATCTCATTTCAAGCTACCCTTATTCCTTCCATTTCCATCGTTCTTCCAACCCTAATCATTACGCCTCCCAATCATATAAAGTAGACGTAAAAATTCATATTCATGTGTAGAATCTACTCGTCATACATAGGTACGGTCAGACTACCCATAAATTTCACTGGAATCAAGCAATTTTCTGTGGGTTGGAACCATCCTACCCATCCATGGTGTTCGGACTGCGAAAAGAACCATCGGCTTTGTCCAGTGGAATCGCGGCATCAAAAAAATCGCAGAAAGTCGCTATGGATCCTACAATCTTCTCCCTCCCTTACTCTTGTTGTTGTTTTTTTTTTCATGTTTTCGGATTTCTAACATTTTCCAGGAGTAAATTGCTTCAAAATTCCACATTTGGAATATTCACAGGATCTGCGACTTCAAGTTGAAGTTGGCGACTGCGCATTTGTTTATATTCGTCCACCAAATGAGAATCCCGAGTCAATGCTTTTTTTCACTTTTTATTCGTATTTTAGCTAAATAATGACGTTAAACTAAATATGAATTTAAAATATGTAATAATGTTAATGCTTTGAAATGAAAATATATGCATAACATCAAACTATAGTCTCTATGTGCGCAATTTTATATTCGTCTACCAATTGCGAGTAGGTAACCATCGCATAGAACGTGTGGGCTAATGTCAGTGGAGTGAGTCCATTGATGGGCAAATTCCACTAAAAATCGCTGGATTTCACAAATCTATGGGTAGTCTGACCGTACCTTGATACACATTCGTAAAGCTGGCTGAATAAATTGGTGTTCACAGAATAACGAGATAAGATCTAACAACATAAATTCTTTAGTAAGGTAAAAGATCTTCAAATGCCTTCTCTGCAATTTCACGCCTATTCGAATGCTTGAAGTGAAATCAATGAGAGATATATGGCGAAGCAAATATTTCATATTATAGTCTTTTTCGGGGGGCTCATATGTTTATGCATATTTCATTATTGCTCTGTTTGATTACTCGATGATGGCGCCCAAATTGGATTCAAGACCGTATCCAATAAATCAATGTGGAAAGGAGAAGAGGCATCCTTATGGAATGATGCAGTATATTTACATTTGTTCTTTGTGTTGATATTTAAAAAATATATATTATTAAATGTAATTATTTGAAACATGTGTTTGAAACATAAGCATGATTTATGTCATGCCTGAAGAGGAATTGTATTTTGATGATGCATGTGATAAAGTAGCCAGTGATTCTTGGCCTATTACTCTTGGATTGCAAAGTACATGTAAACAGGTAGCTCAACTTCCATATAGCCTATTGAACCCAAAAATTAAATCGACTTTTCCCCAAGTGTTCTGATGGCTGTTAATGGCAAGGTACTCCTAGTT